>NC_052061.1:11398191-11718191 GCF_903992535.2 Arvicola amphibius
TTGCAACTGTGGACTTTTGGATTAGTGTCATTGTTTTTTGAGACGGGTGTCACTTTGCTGCCCTAGCTGGCCTGGAATCATTGTGTAGCCTAGGCTGGCCTTTAACTCACAGATTCTGGCCTGCCTCTGCCTCTTGAAACTAGGATAAAGGCGTGCACCCATGTCATCTCTTTTGATAGAACTGAAGCTTTTGATTGCAGAATTTCTGCCGTACACGCAACATTTTGAACTTCAGTGTGTTGTATACAAATACTGAATGAGAGTGATGATCTGGTTGCGAAAAAGAAAAGAAAAAAGAAAGACAAAACTAGAGGGAGGAAGGTACTGAAGAGGAGTGACTGAGAAAGAGGAAAAAAGAAAAATAAAGAAGGGTGGGGAAAATCCCAGTTTCTGGGAGGTGGAGTAGAGGAAAACTGTTCTGCTATGCACCTCCGCCGCGGCAGGGGGCGCCGTTTGACCCAGCGAGTTTTATGGGCGTGGCATAAGGGGGCGTGGTCACAGCCAAGCGTGGCAGAAGAGAGGCTGAGGCGAGGTTCCGCTGCTCCAGGTGAGTGTCGCCTGCTGTGGCTCACAGCGAGGTCCTCCCAGCCCCTAGAGATGCTTCTCTGCTGGGCAGGCAGAATCCGGGCCTCAGAGGCTGGGCTGACTGGCTCCTGCAGACCTCAGTTTCCCCAGCGGTGAGTGGTGTGTGTTGGGGGGGGGGATGGGCTGGCTGCTTGGGCCCTCAGTCGGCTCCTGGTTCCCGCCTGCCGGGCGGGCCATGCCCTGTAGGCGCCATCCCTCTTCCAATGCAGCCTGGCGGCTGGGGCCAAAATCTAGAAGGCCAGCTGTGCGACCTTGGGCAAGTCACGTCCCCCTCGTAGACTTGAGGCCCAGGGGCTTGGCGCAGCGGGTAAAGGCGCCTGACGGAGGTCGAAGGGGAGAACCGACTCTTGAGAGCAAGTTGTTCTCTGACCTCCAGACCAGTGCTGTGGCACGTGAGCACACCTCAACCCCAGTAAGTAAATGTAAAAGAAGAGAAAAGAGAAAAGATTGAGTTGAAACAGGCAGCGTGCACCCTGCCTGATATTTTGATGGTTTTTAAGAGACCGGTCGGTATAGTTTTAGAGCACACCAAACCACCGTTTCTTTGTGTTATCGTCGCTGTGGTTGCACTTCTATGATGATGTGGCTATCATTTTGATTGCCTAGTGTTTGTGGCTTTTGTTGTTGTGCTGGGGTGGAATCCAGGACCTTCTGCGATATAGGGTGTACCACTGAGCCACATCCTCAGTTTAATATTCTGTGAATTCCTCCTCTGTAAAGGAGGGTTGGGTGGAAATCGCTGTCCTTATGTCTTTTATCTTAGCGTTGAATCGGTAGGAAAGGCTGAGGCTGAGGCTTAGGATTGCCGTCTTCCCCCCCCCCCCCTCCCTCCAGGGGAGGGGTCAGCAGTTGATTCTGAGGTTTCTGCTCTGTCTTAAAGAGGCATTTTAATAATTAGAGTGTTTGATGAGCACAGGCCCTTAATCCCAGAAGAGGCAGGAAGATCTCCAGAGCTCAAGGACAACCTGGTCTACATTCAGGACGGCCAGGGCTACACAGTGAGACCCTATCTCAAGAAAGGAGGGAGGAAAATGGCGTGATTGGGCCTTATTTATGGTATAATACCCGGGAGGGTCTTTGACTCTAGGAGTGCCTTGAAACAGAAGCTCTTTCTCCTGCAGTGCTTCCCTCCCCCCACCCCCCATAGCTGTTTGTATTCTAGCGTTGACCTAGGCGGTGGAAGCTAAGTCAGCGCCTTCTGCCGGGGCTTCCCTTAACGCAAGAGTCCAGGAGCCGGCAACCTGCAGTTCATGCTGATTTCAGTGCTGCCCTCTGTAGAGAAAGTGCAGGAATCTGCTGCTTCGCAGAGGGGTCGCATTTTACCAGTTCTGGTGACAGTGAGCTGGCTGGTGAGATGACCCTGTTTCCAATTTTTTTCTTTTAGAAATACATTTCTTTCTTTGACATGTGAAACCAGAGAGCTGCAGTATTTTTCGTTTTTACTTCTAAAGAATTGTAGAAGGTCGTTTCTATTTTGTCTATTGAAAATCTTTTTAACATTTATTTGGTGTGATTATGTGTGCGGGCTCACGGGTGTGTGGAATGTCAGAGGTTTTCTCCTTCCTTCATAGGTGTTCTGTGGTTGGATGGCAAGTCAGGGAACTCACCATGTCGGGCCTGACAACATACACATTTACCCTCTGAGTCATCTAGGTGACCCAATTCTTTTTTCGTGAATATGCATTTTAACTATATTTTAAGTAAAAGCTAGGCAGTTCTGACTTTGCTTAATAGTTGTTAGAAACTGACTGCCCCCCCCCCTCCCCAAAATCTAACTGGCTGCCTTGGGCCTTCTTGTCTAACCTGAAAGTCTGATTTCATTAAGTCTTGTGGTAGTTGGCTTTTGTTTTAGCATAATGTTTTTTTGAAGTTCAGCCGTTTTGCATCATGTTGCTAGACTTAGTTCCTTTTGTTGCACTTTGGCGCTCTCTCTCTCTCTCTCTCTCTCTCTCTCTCTCTTTCGTGTTTTTTGAAATGGGATCATTTTATGCTGGTTCTGAACTTTTTGGTCTCAAGTAAGCCTCACACTGTAGCCAGCTGGGATTGCAGGTGAACACTGTCAGGCCAGCCTTTTTATGTATGTATGTTTATATACATGCATGTATTTTAAGACATTCGCAAGTTCACAGGCATCTAGATTGTATTATGGCTAATGCTTCTGTGAACATTATTGAGCAGGTCTTTGCATGGACCTGTGTTTCATTTCTCTTGGAAAAGTAAGAGTGGAATTATTAGGTCATACAGCAAAGTTTGCCCTTTTGAGGACCTGCCACACCACTTTCTGAAGCTTTTATACCATTTTATATTCCTGCCGGTAATCTGTGAGGTTCCTGAGTGCTTTACAGTCTCATCAATACGTTTGGAGCTGGATGTAGCCCCCAGGGCCTTGTGCATGCTTAGGACATTGACCTACACTGCTCACCCCAATATCTACCTTCTGTGTTACAGCCCTCTTAGCAGTGTGCTATTGCTGGGTTTTGGTTTGTTTCTCTTATGAATTGTTGTTCCTAGACTCAGCGGTTAAGAGAATTGGCTGCTCTTCCAGAGATCCTGAGTTTGATTCCCAGCACCCACATGGTAGCTTACAACCACCTGGAATGGGAGCTAGTGCCCTCTTCTGGCATATAGGCAGGCATACATGCAGGCAGAGCACACACACATACACAAGTCTCAGTTGAAATTGAAATTGTCTCTATCATGTTGTTCTTGAGGGATTATCTTGCTTAATCAGTGTGGGAGGCCCAGCTCACTGTGGGTAGTACCATTCCCTGGGCGGGTGTTCTAGGCTATATAAGAAAGCTAGCTAAGCATGAACCCGTGAGCCAGGAAGTAGTGTTCCTTCATGGTTCCTGCCTTTTAAGTTCCTAACCTGACAGTGATGGGTTGTATGACCTGGAAGTGTGAACCAAACAAACCCTTTCCTTCCCAAGTAGCTTTTGGTCAGCGACAGAATGAAACTAGGACAATTTTTTTTTAATTGTGCTAAAACACTTTTGTATTTGCCATCTTAGCCATTCTCTCCTTCTGTGGGTAAAAAAATTCGCTCAAATACGTTACCTCTGCATGTTCTTCATTTTTCTTTTTTAATATTTATTTATTTATTATGTATACAGTTAGCCAGAAGAGGGCACCAGACCTCATTACAGATGGTTGTGAGCCACCATGTGGTTGCTGGGAATTGAACTCAGGACCTCTGGAAGAGCAGGCAATGCTCTTAACCGCTGAGCCATCTCTCCAGCCCTCTGTTCTTCATTTTTCACGCGAGGGGAAAAAGTGAAGTGAAAGGGTGTGGAGAAGAGGAGTAGGGGAAGAAACAGAAGAGGAGGTGTCAAGGAGAAGAGGTTTCTAGTTTTTGCAGAAGTAGTTGGAAAATTCCATTGGCAAGGACAATGCTAATATCCATATCAAAACCACAAAAAGAGCAGGTCGAGCCCGACCAAGGACGACCCCTACCCGGAAAAGAGCCAGCGTCCAGAGGAAATACTTGACATTCCAAATCACTAGACAAAGTTAATTTTTCTTCTGTGGCCTTGCCATGTTACATCCTAACCAAGAGATCACAATGGTTCCAGGTTCCTTCTCCTCCTTGCCAGCTCTTGCCTTTTTTAAAAAAAATGTTTTTTAATTTTTAATCTTTAAAAGATTTTTCTGCATCTTTATGCAGGAAAGAAATGGCTTCTTTGGTTTTGCTTTGCACTGATTTTCCAGTCACAGCTGGCCCTGAGCTTTCATGTGCTTTGTGTCACCTGTGCATGTTCAGAAGAGTCTAGGAAATCCTTTTTTGATTTTTGGAGATAGAATTACTCAGTAGCCCAGGCTGACATGGAACACTGCCCAAGCTAGCCTCAAACTCAGGATGGTCCTCCTGTCTCAAGTACAGGTAAACACACCACTACACCCAGATCTTTGCCTGTTAGTTAAATGTTATTTGCATTGTCTTTTATTATTGAATTTGTAGGAGCTCTTTAAGTTTATTGTATTTTTATGGATTCTTTGTCAAAAATAAAATTCTCAGCTATTTCCCTAATTATGTTTTGGAACATAAAATTAAGAAATGTAGTTAATGTGTCCCACTTATGAACTTTTTTTCCTTTTCTTTTTACACTGCTGGCAATTGAAACCAAGGGCCTTGCTACATGCTTGGCAGGCTGTCAGTGAGCTATATCCTACCCTTGGTTTTTTTTTTGTTTTTTTTGTTTTTTTGTTTTTCAAGACTGGGTTTCTCTGCAGCTTTAGAGCCTGTCCTGGAGCTAGCTCTTGTAGACCAGGCTGGCCTCAAACTCACAGAGATCCGACTGCCTCTGCCTCCCGAGTGCTGGGATTAAAGGCGTGCGCCACCATTGCCCGGCCCACCCTTGGTTTTTTTTTTTTTTTTTTGGTTTTTCGAGACAGGGTTTCCCTGTAGTTTCTAGAGCCTGTCCTGGAACTAGCTCTTGTAGACCAGGCTGGCCTCGAACTCAGAGATCCACCTGCCTCTGCCTCCCGAGTGCTGGGATTAAAGGCGTGCGCCACCACCGCACGGCTCCCACCCTTGGTTTTTGAGACAGAGTCTTGCTATGTAGCTCAGGCTGGTCTTGAACACCCAATCTTCTTGTCACAGTCCCCTGAATGCTCGGATTATGATGTAAGCCATCACACCTGATTCCCTTCAGAACTAAAGGAACACACTCTGCCCCTGATCAACACAATACAAAACCAACCAATCCCTGAGCACAAAATCCAACCAGTTCCCACCCTGAAAATCTCCACCCTGGAAAAACTGACTATCATAAGCTCTTGTCCTAAGCATTGCCTGCTCGCCACCCAAAATCCCCATGTCCTGTACTGTTACTGTGAGGGAGCATAAGAACTTTGTAGGAACACAAACACACTGACCTTTTCTGATGTAATGTTAAAATGACAGTAAGTGTTGCCAAGGATATGGTACTGTTAGGAACCTCTCACATGGCTGCTGGAAATGTAAAATGGAACTGCCTCTGGGGAAAATAGTCTGGCAGTTTCTCAAAAACTTAAACATACAGTTATTCTTTTAAAAAATAACTAATGTATATGTGTCTGTGTATGTATGCCACATGTGTGCGGGTGCCCGGGACCTAGAGTTATAGGCAGTTGTGTGCTGTCCTACAGGGGTGCTAGGGAATGGGACTCAGGTACTCTGGGCAAACAGCAGTTGTTTTTGACGGCTAAGCCGTCTCTCTAGCCCCACCATCCAGTTATTTATAACCGTGTCACCGAAAGAGCAATTCTGCTTGCCATGTGATGGTGGCGCACGCCTTAAATCATAGCATTTGGGAGGCAGAGGCAGGTGTGGATCTGTGAATTCGAGACCAGCCTGGTCTACAGAGTGAATTCCAGGACAATCAGTGTTACATAGAGAAACCCTGTCTTTTTTTTTTTTTTTTTTTTTTAAGAAAAAACTATATAAATCATGTGAACAAGTATTTGTAACAGCCTTATTCATAGCGGTCAAAAAGTGTAAGCAACTAAACCCTTGTCGCCTGGTGAATGCAAAATGGCGTATCTAAATAGTGGAATCTTCAGCCGTAGGAAGAAAAGGGTGCTATATTCTACAGTGTGTACAGTCTTGAGAGTGTGCTGGGTGGAAGAAGTCAGACATAAAAAAGAGGGCATGCTCTTTGGTTTCATTTATGTGAAATGTCCAGAATAGACGACTCACAGAGACAGATTAGTTGTTGGGGTTGAGAAGAGGAAAAGTAGAGAGTGGTCACTGAAGTTTTTATGGTGGTCACACAACTGTGTGAATGGCCAAAAATACCCAACCAAACAAGAAAACACCATACAATTCACCTTTGGCCCATTCTGAGGATTGGATTCAGGACTTTCTCATGTTGGGCAAATCCTCTACCACTAGGTAGCACCCAGGTGCCCTCCGTCTTCTTAGTGCTAGGCTTACAGTTGTGTATATCGCGAGTATCAATCTCTAGCATGAAAATAAATAAACCAAATGTATCTACGGTGGGGTATATTTTAATAGAAAGGGTTCCTTAATGTTTCTTCCTATTACCAAGCTTTATTGTTTCTTCCTTTTAGTCTTAGACATTTCATCATCTCTTAGGATGCTTATAAGTAAATCAATTAAGGGAAAAAAAATCTCTGCTGGCCCCGAATGACAGGTGTTTTATGGTACTTTGGCGACATGACTTTTCTTTGTTATCCTTGTCCGAAGCATGTGGCACTGAAGGAAGGGAGAAGGCACGGCAAAGGGAGCTAAAATCAGTAAAATAAAAGTTTAGTTTTTTTTAAACGTCTTTTGGGGTGCCGAGGATTAAACCTGGGACCTTCTGTTGCTAGGCAAGTGATCCACCAGTGAGCTGCGCTCTAGTTTTACAAAGTATGCATTTCCACTGTGGTTTTAGCTTCCAATTGCCTCTGTCCCCTTCTACAATCTCATCTTTCCTAGATTTTTTTTTTTTTTTTTTTTTTGGTTTTTCGAGACAGGGTTTCTCTGTAAATTGGAGCCTGTCTTGGCACTAGCTCTTGTAGACCACAGAGATCCACCTGCCTCTGCCTCCTGAGTGCTGGGATTAAAGGCCTGCACCACCACCGCTCGGCAGGTGGTTTTGTTGATTAGACCTTTTTCTTTTCTTTTACACAGAAATGGAGTTCATAAAGGGTCTCTGGGCTGTAATTTTTAGTTCTTTGTTGTGTGTGCTTTGAATTGACAATTACAGGGTGGGAGTGTGGGCTGGAAGCAAGGATTGCTGCTGATAAGAGTTTCACTGGTATCGATGTTGTGAAAATAAAATGGTCTTCTAATTTAATTGTTGAAATATCTTTTTAGGACTTAAGATGTCTTTGATCAGGCGCCATTTAGGACGAGGAAGACTTTCAGTAGCTAGAAGGTAAAGTGAAGTATTTTTAAAATGTGTCCTGTGTTTTTTAATGTATTCTGGGGTAAAAATATCAAAATTCAGTGAAGACAGAAGTGCAAGTATCAAGATTTAACTTTGACAATTATTTCTGATTTCACATTAATTTTTAATCCATATAATTAAGAAAAATGACATCTTTTTCATTCTTGTATCAAAAGCAATACATAGTTTTTGGTTTTTAAATAAACTATTTTGGAATAATTACATACTCACAAGAAATACTTTGTAAATATATTCACAGCCCTGTGGTGTGTGGTCTGAAGCAAGCCCCAACCATGTAGTCCATCCCTGGACATTCACCAGGGTTAAGCTATGTGGATTCTACATTTCTATACTGCTTGTAAATTGTTTCAGTGTTTGCGGGTAGTCTGTAAACGTCATTGTTCATGAATATTCATTAACTTTCTACCTCTGCAAATGTCAGAATAGCTGCTATCAAGCTTTTGTATTTCTTCTCTGATTTTATAGAATAAAAAGAAATTAGTTATGTGATGTGCGACGACGTTCCCTTTTTCTGAGTGTGTGTTCGGGTATGCAGGTGTATGTAGCTGTGCATGCATGAGTGTGCCATTCTCAGTAACCATTCTCAGAAGGGGTCTCTCACTGGCTAAAGCTCAGTTAGGCTAGGATAGCTAGCTGACCAGCAAGCCGTACCTGCTTTTGCTTCCTCAGTGTTAGGTTTACAGGTAGGGACCACTATATCCACACATACCCATCCACCTCATGTTAATTTTGTTCACTGAACTTAGATCCTCAAGCCATGGACAGCACTTCCCTCCCTACCAAGCTACCTCCACTGCTGGGGTGGCTAATTTTGATTGTTAACTTGACAAACCTGGGAGGAAGGCATCAGACTGGCTTGTGGGCATGTCTATGGGTGTTTTCATGATTGATGGCTAAATAAATGGTGGGGGAGGTCTTGACCCACTGTGTGTGGTCCTGCTCCTGTGCAGGTGGGCCAAGGCTGTATAAGAAAGCCAGTTGAATAGAAGCAGGAAACGTGAGTCAGTAGGCAATGTTTCCTGTAGTCTTTGCTTTTGTTCCACTTCCAGGTTCCAGCTTGCTCTGGCTTCTCTCGGTGACACACTGTGATATGGACATATGACCCAAATAAAGCCTTCCCTTCCCCAAGTTGCTTTTAGTTACTGTTTTATAATGGCGGTTGGAAGTTAGGACACCAGCTCTCTATTTTTCTCTACAGCTGAGTAGTAACCAATGTATATGTTGTGCGTGCGTGCGTGCGTGTGTGTGTGTGTGTGTGTGTGTGTGTGTGTACATGCCACATATTCTTTATCCATTCATTTGGGATGGGTATCCTGGCTATTGTGAACAGTTTCAAGATAGATGTAGATTTGCAGGGATCTCTGTTGTATGCTGACTTTGATTCCTTTGGTGAATGCTGGTAGTGGTGTGGCTGGATATAGTTCTTTTTTTAAGGAACCTCTGTACTGATTTCCATAATTGCTATACAAGTTCATTAATACAACCATAAGGAGATTTGGTGCATTTGTTTTGGTGATAGCCATTCTGCCTCCTGGGTGCTGAGATTAAAGGTGTGTGCCACCACACCTAACTCAATATGGTTTTGAGATGCATTTCATTTTTCTGATGGCTGGCTGTAGATGTTAAACATCTTCATATATTTTTTGGCCTTAGAAAAGTGTGTGTGCGTGTTGGAGGTCCGAGGACAGCTTTGTGGAGTCAGTCTCTCCATCTTTATGGAAGTTTCAAGGGTCAGATTTATGTTGCCAGGTGTTTGTGCTAAGGGATCTTACCTCCTGAACCATTACTTGATGACCCTGTTTGTACTTTGGAAATTGTCTGTACAGTTTATTTGCCTATTTTTAAAAAGACTTTATTTATTTTATGTATGTGGCTATTTTGTCTGCATGTTTATCTGTATATCAGAAGAGGTCATCAGATCCCATGGGACTACAGTTATAGATGGTTGTGAGCCACAGTGTGGGTGCTGGGAATTGAACTCATGACCTCTGGAGCAACCAGTGCTGAGCCATTTCTCCAGCCCCCCTCATTTGCCCGGCTTTTGATTGGATTATTTGTTTTCTCGGTATTTGCTTTTATTGTATGTGCATGTGTGTGTACATGATGTGCTACCACATGTGTAGAGGTGAGAACAAACCTGTGAGAGTTGATTCTTTCCTTCCACAGTATAGTTTCAGGTTGGGACTCAGGTCATCAGGCTTGGTAACAAGTGCCTTTACTTGAGCCGTCTTGCCAGCCTGTGTTTAATGCTGAAAGTATTTATCGGTTATAGGAGTTTCTTGGTGAGTTTTTTTAAGGATCACTTAATATACTATCATCGCTAGGCAATGGTAGCACACGCTTTTAATTCCAGCCCTCAGGAGGCAGAGGCAGGTGAATCTCTGGGAGTTTGAGGCCAGCCTCGTCTACAGAGTGAGTTCCAGGACAGCTAGGGCTGTTACACAGACAAACCCTGTCTCCTGTCTTGGGGGGAAAAATAAATAAGTGTATTATAGTTTCTTCCTTTCCAACTTGTATCCTCTTGATCTCCTTAGTTGTCATATTGTTTTAGCTAAGACTTCAAGTACTATATTGTATAGGTTATGGAGAGAGTGGACAACCTTGTGTTGGTCCTGATTTTAGTGGAATTGCTTTGAGTTTCTCTCTGTTTAAGTTGATGTCAGCTATGGGCTTGCTGTAAATTGCCTTCATTAAGTTCAGGTGTGTCCCTTGTATCCCTAATCTCTCCAGGACTTTTATCATGAAGGGGTGTTGGATTTTTCTGCATCTAATGAGATGATCATGTGTTTTTGTTGTTTTTTTTCTTTTAGTTTGTTTATATAGCGAACTACAGTTATCAATATTTGTATGATGAACCGTCCTTCATGGTGGATGATCTTCTTGATGTGTTCTTGAATTCAGTTTGCCAACTATTTTATTGAGAAATTTTATATCTATGTTTATAAGAAAAATTGGTCTATAATTCTCTTTCTTTGTTGGGTCTTTATGTGGTTTGTGTATCAGGGTAGTTGGGCTTATAAAATGAATTAGGCAGTATTCCTTCTGTTTCTATTTTGTGGAATAATTTGAGGAGTATTGGCATTAACTCTTCCTTTGATAGTTCTTCTGGTAGAGCTGAGGAGTGTAACTAACTCCCAGGCATTAACTCGACTTAGAAAATCTGATAGAATTCTGCACTAAAACATATTTGTTTCTGAACTTTTTTGGGGGGCGGAGGGAGATGGACTTTTAATGACAGCTTCTGTTTCACTAGGTGGGGGTTATAGCTCTGTTTAAATTGCTTATCTGATCTTGATATAACTTTGGTAAGTAGTACGTATTGAGAAAATTATCCATTTCTTTTATTAGGTTTTCCAATTTTTGTGGAGTACAGGTTTATAAAGTATGTCCTTTTGATTCCCTGGATTTCCTCAATGTCTGCTTTTATGTCCCTCTTTTCATTTCTAATTTTGTTAATTTGGATATTTTCCCTCCACCTTTTAGGTAATTTAGGTAAATGTTTGTTAATCTTACTGTTTTTCTCAAAGAACCAATTCTTTGTTTTATTGACTGTATTTTTTGTTTGTTTCTGTTTTATAGATTGCAGCTTTGAGTTCGATCATTTAACTTCTACTTCTTTGGGTGTGATTTCTTTTTTTCATGTTCTAAAGCAGTGGTTCTCAACATCCCTAATGCTGTGACCCTTTAATATTACAGTTCCTCATGTTGTGCTGACCTATAATCATAAAATTATTTTGTTGCTACTTCATAACTGTAATTTGTTACTTGTATGAATTGCAGTGTAAATATCTGACATGTGACCCCAGTGCGTCAGGACCCACAGGTTGAGAATCACTGTTCTAGAGCTTTCAGGTGAGATCTCTCCAATTACTTTTTTTTTTTTTTGGTTTTTCGAGACAGGGTTTCCCTGTAGTTTCTAGAGCCTGTCCTGGAACTAGCTCTTGTAGACCAGGCTGGCCTCGAACTCAGAGATCCGCCTACCTCTGCCTCCCGAGTGCTGGGATTAAAGGCGTGCGCCACCACCGCCCGGCTTCCAATTACTTTTTTAATGTAGGTAGGCACTTAGTGCTATGAACTTTCCTATTAGATCTGCCTTCATTGAGTCTGATAAGTTTGGGGATGTTCTATAGTCATTTTCATTCAGTAGTGAGTTGTTCAGTCTCCATGAGTTTATGAGCCTTCTGTTGTTCCAGCTGTTGGGATCCAGCTTTAATTTGTGGGGTTCAGTTAGGATGCAAGATGTTATTTCAATTTTCTTGTATCTATTGAGAATTGTTTTATATCTGACTATGTGGCCAATTTTGGAGAAAGTTCCATGAGATGCTGAGAAGGTATATTCTTTTGTGTTTGGGTAGAATGTTCTGTAAATACCTGTTAGATCCATTTGGCTTATAATGTCAGTTAGCTCCAACATTTCTGTGTTTAGTCTGTCTGGTGGTGTCATCTGTATAATGTTTCTTGTGTGCGTGTTCTGATTTTTTTTTGTTTGTTTGTTTGTTTGTTTGTTTTGAGGCAGGACTTTACTGTGTAACAGTCCTAGCTGTCCTGGAACTTGCTTTGTAGACCAGGCTGGCCTCCAACTCACAGAGATCCGCCTGCCTCTGCCTCCCAAGTGCTGAGATTAAAAGTGTGTGCCACCACTGCCTTTGTGTATGTGTGTGTGTGTGTTTAGGCTGACATTTGGTATTAGATAACCAATTGGTGTGTTCTTCCCTGGGAAAGATGATCTCTCCTACTCCTCTCATTTCTTAGCCCTTGTGGGCTTTCCTCTGTCCACTTTGGCGTGTCTGTTGTTGTCCTTGTTTATCTCGTGTTAGGCACTTGTGTTGGTGAGACTTTGTGGGTGTATCTTCTACCATCACTAGGGGATGCGGTCTCAGAGCAGACTCTTACAGTCTTCTGCGGTGTCCCCTGTGCCTTGGGTGTGGGAGTTGTTGTGTAGATGTGTTTATTGGGACTCCATAGCTCTGTGTTTTGATAAGTTGTGGTCTTCTGTAATGGTCTCTATTTTCTTGATGAAGAGTGAGGGCTGTATTTCCCTGTGGGTATAAAGAGAAATACTTAGTGTAGTTAGGGATTGAGCTTGTTTAGTAATGTGGTGGTTGTAGGTTCTCCTCAAAGATCCGTGACTTCACTATCCCAGGACAGTTGCCTAGGTTTCCAGGCCTGGGCATAATTTCCCTCTTGTTTTTTTTTTTTGTTTTGTTTTGTTTTGTTTTGTTTTGTTTTGTTTTTCGAGACAGGGTTTCTCTGTAGCTTTGGAGCCTGTCCTGGAAATAATTTCCCTCTTGTTGACCACGTCTAAAGTCCAGTCAGAGAGCTGTGGCTTATTGCCACAATATGCAGGCCTTTACTGCGTCTTAGGTATGTCGTGCCATGCTGTCTCCTGTTGTGTTTTCACATGTGTCATAGCTGGATAGGACTGTTGCTTGTTTCCCTCCTTTCGTTGGGCACTCACGTGGCCCCTGTGCTTGAGGTGCATAGTGTTTTCAACAGTAGGGACTTAGCCATTCCACCTCTGAGGGCAGCCAAGGGCAATAGCAATAACCTATATATTTTGGGAGCCTGTTGGACAACCCAGAGCAACAGCACAAAAGAGGGTTTCTTATGCCTGGTGTTGGGGTTTTTGTTAGGCGGTCTTTGGATCTTGGAAAGAGCACTGTCAGCCCAGTTGAGAAAATTTCATTTAAAGTATATATGTATTTTTATATACAGACTTAGGTGTGTTATATCTATTATTATATTTTTAAAAAATAGTTAATAGCTTGATTCCTTATGACTTTCAGACATCCTTACTGTTTTTTTCCCTCCTTCCTTCTGCATTTATGCCCTCCCAGTTAGGGGCTCCCCATTTCCCCATTTGTACCCTGCTATCCTCCCTCTCTATTACTCCCCCCGCCTTTACCTTGGCAATAGTCCCTTTTTTACTTCACTGGTTTCTGCAGTTACTCCAGTACATGTACTCACATGAGGACTGAGAGCTAGGAGCATCAGATGAGAGAGAACATGTCGCATTTGTCTCGCTGGGTCTGTTACCTCACTCAAAATGACCTATGTTAGTTCCATCCATGAACTTAAAAAGTTCGTGATTTCTTTCTTTCTTTTCCTTTTTTTAACCGCTGACTAGTATTCTATAGTATATGTACCACATTTTGTTGTCCATTCATCAGGTGAAGGACATTTTGGTTGTTTCCATTTCCTAGCTGTTCTTGCTAGAGCTGCAGTTGACATGGCCGAGCAAGTATCTGTGGAGTAAGATGAGTTTGCTGGACATAGTAGTTGTCTTGGTTGGCGGTTACTTTGTTTAGGGTTTGAAGTTCTTCTTCCTTCCACCTCCTCCTTCTCCTCCTCCTCTCTCTTCTTGTTCTTCCTCCTCCTTCGAAACAACTATTTGATCCCTGAAAGTTTGGTAGTGCTTGTTTTATGAAATTAGACACATCAATGTTTGGTACATATATTCATCATTGTTATTTTATTTATTTTTTTTTTGGTGGATTGTTCCCTTTTTTTCTATGCAATGACTTTTATCCCTTTTCCTTTTGGCTGAAGTCTCCTTCAGTAACCATGAGTATAGCTGTCCCTGCTGCTTTCAGCTTCCGTTTCCTTGGACCGTTGTTTTCTATCCTTTCCTCTGCACTCTGTGTATCTTTGCCAGTGAGGTAAGTTTTCTTGTAGACAACAGACAGTTGGCTCTCTTCATAACCCATTCAGCTAGTCTGTCTTTTAAGTGGGGAAGCATGATTGTATTAGGGTTATTATTGAAAAGTCCGTAATAACTTTCCTTTTGTGCTAGAGGTTTGCTGCTTTACGGAGCTAACATTGCTTGACTCCTTCCTTTTTTGTTCTGTTTCGTTTGTTTTCTCAACAGGGTTTCCCTGTGTGGCCCTGGCTGTCCTAGAAGTCACTCTGTAGACCAGACTGGCCTCACACTCAGAGATCCTCCTGCTTTTGCCTCCCAAATGGGTGAGTAAAGGCGGGGGGGGGGGGGGGGGGGACGGGGACACCATGCCTGGTTCCTTCTCATGTTTTAAGTCCTACACTATTTTCTGTGGTGATGGTGTCCCATCCACTTTTATTTCTATCTCAGTAACTCCTTAACCTTCACTCTTTTTCCACCAGGTCTCTTGGTAATAATACTTTTTATTATTTGATTTATGGAGCTTTTCATTTCTAAGATTTTTGGGTTTTTGTTTTTGTTACTGTTGTTGTTGTTGGTTTTTTTTTTGTTTTTGTTTTTTTTTTTTTTGAGACATGGTTTCTCTCCATAGCTCTGGCTGTCCTGGAACTCACTTTATAGATCAGGCTGTCCTTGAACTCAGAGATCTGCCCACCTCCTGAGTTCTGGGATTAAAGGCGTGATCACCACTGCCTGGTGAGTTCTGTTTTTTGTGCCCCCAGATTCATTCAATCAATCAATCAACTAATCAATCCACCCTTCTCTCTCTGGCTGAAGTTTTTATCTAAGTTGATGAATTTCTTTCCCGGGTTTTGCGTTCACTTACTTGCTTCACCTGTTTAATCTTTTCCTTCTGTTGCTGTGATAAAACACTCTGCTCCAAAGCAACCTAGGGCAGGAATGGATTTATTTCAGTTTACATCACTGCCTGACATTGAGGAAAGTTGGAGCAGGAACTGAAGAAACTTAAAAGAGAAAACCATGGAGGAAGGTTGCCTCCTGCCTTGCACACATGTTCACGCTTAGCTAGCTGCTTGTATTACCTGCCCACAGTGGGCTGGGCCTTCTTCCTCAATTAGCAGACCAAGGTTGGAGGATTGCAGGCTCCAAGTTTAGTAGAGATGCTGTCTCAAAGGAATAAGATGGAGAGTGACCCCCTATATCCTTCTTAGGCTTCTGCATGCGTGCACGGGCATGCATATCTACCTAAACGTGTGTGCATTTGCTCCACCCACACAATCATGCACACATTGCACACACACACACACACACACATATTTCTTAATGTTACACCCTTTGGTCCCAACGATGCTACAGTTGTCCCACCCCTTTGCTTCTAGGCTGCTCAGTGAACAACCTCAGTGTAGGACTGTCTTGTCAAAGTTGCTCTTATTGGTGATTCTGGTGTTGAAGAGAAATATTTGCTTGGAATAGGTTTAATCTGGAAAGTCAGAGCACTATTTGAGTAGAGTTGCAACAAGAAGCCTCCAGGTTGAGGGCTAAACAATAGGGCACAGATAAGGGACATGGCAGGACATATCCAGCTGTAACATCAGCATACTCTCATAGTGTTATAGTGAGTTTATTGGCTCATGGCATTGCTAAACAATCCCAAAATGACAGTGTCGAGCAATGCCTAAAGGAACTGAGGTCGTGCAGATTTATGCTCAGTTGGAGCAATCTATGTCATCTACAGACAGCTCCTATAGATGAAACAAGAACTTTTGCGAGGAAGACTCACTTGTCATTCATTGAGAAAGACATGGGCTCCAGATTCCACAATTCTGCTTTTCCCACAAGTCTAACATAGGTACACTGTGTTGTTTCTCAGAAGCAAATGCAATTAGATGTGAAAATGTCATGTCTCCAAGTAACAGTGTGGTTCCTGTCTCATTCCATCAACCACGGAGAAACCAGAGGTGCAGATCTGTAGAACAGCTAAGGCATTTGTTCCTTTCTCTCAGAAGGCTGTGTAGTTTGCCAGTCTGAGACTATGTATTTGTAATTCTTGTGGTTAAAGAAAAATTTCCAGGGCCAGAGATTGTTCAAGAGAAATCCCTGCTGTGTATTTCTCAAATAGTTTTTCATGTTGGGGACTGAGATTTTCTCTGTTAGCATAATCTGAGAGTGGTAGACGGCGCGTGTCTATGCACTTGTACTTCTGACTTCTAGTTTGCGGCTACTCCTGGAAGTGGGGTCTATAAACCAGCAGGAGGCAGCTGCTAGGTCAGTATTAACTGGTTTGAAGAGTGAGATGTTCTGTCCTACTACAGTCTGATCTTCATTTCTTTTTGGAAATGCCCTCAGGACCCTGAAAGAATTAGCTGTGAATAGGCAACCCTAATGACCCAGCAGTGGCAAAGGAAAGCAGAAACTCACGTTCTTCCCATTCTGGATATGGAAGTCTGTAATCAAGGTGGTAGAGGTTGTGTCTAGATTCTCTGAGAGGCCTGTCTCCTCTCCTGACCGTGGGTTTACCTCCCTCCCCAGCCTGGCCCCCAGCTGCAGCTCTGCAGAATCTCCCTGTGCTGTCACATGATGTGCCCTTTACACCTGTGTCGAGATCGCCTGGTGACATTAGTCCTTGCATTGGTACTCAGTTGAATCTGGAATGACCCTGTCATAACTTGCTACCTCTGTAAAGGTCCTATTTGGAAGTACAGTTGTGTGCTCCCCTTCCCCATGGTTTTTCTTTCTGCAACTTAAGTTACCCAGTCATCCATGAACTGGAAATATTAAAGGGTTAGTCTAGAAATAAATAATTGATAATTTTTAAATTGTATCCCATTCTGAGTCAGGATGAGGCAAGGCTTAGAATCATCACTTTGTGTAAAGTTAACCATAATGTATATACTGCCCACCTTTTGATACTAAGTAGCCACCACAGATACCAGACTTGATTATATTGTCATTACAGGGCTTATATTCAGGTATCCTTTATTTTACTTAATGTCTCAAAGCACAAGAGTAGTAGACTTGGCAGTTCAGATGTGCCAAAGAGAAGAGGCAAAATTTCCTTTGTGTGAGCGGATGAGAGTACAGGAGGATACTGTGAAACCAAGACCACGTGCACAAAGTCTATTTCAGGATATTGCTTTAATTGTTCCTGAAAGATTTTAAATCTCCAGCTGTAAAGATGGCTCAGAGGTTAAGAGCAATGACTGTTCTTCCTGAGGTCCTGAGTTCAATTCCCAGCAACCACATGGTGGCTCACAACCGTCTGTAATAAGATCTGGTGCCTTCTTCTGGCTTGCAGGGATACATGTAGGTTGAACACTGTATACATAATGATAAATAAATCTTTTAAAAAGAGGTTTTAGGGCTGGAGAGATGGCTCAAAGGTTAAGGGCACTGGCTGCTCTTCCAGAGGTCCTGAGTTCAATTCCCATGATGGCTCACAACCATCTGTAATGAAATCTGGTGCCCTCTTCTGGCTTGCAAGTATACATGCAAGCAGAACACTGTATATGTAATAAATAAATCTTTATAGAAGAGATTTTAATCTCTTATAAATTAAACTTAACAGGTATACTGTGTGCGTGCGTGCGTGCGTGCGTGCGTGCGTGTGTGTGTGTGTGTGTGTGTGTGTGTGTGTGTGTGTGTGTGAAAGCGTACAGATGCCTGTCTATCTTTAGTTTCAGGTATCCACTGGAGATCTTGGAATGTGTCTCCCATAGCTTAATGAGACCTGTAAGGTCATAGTCACAGATACCAGGGTATAGGACATCAATATACCTCTTTTTTTGTTTTGCTATTGTAAAAGATAAGAACTCACTCTATAGTTTAGGCTGGCCTCAAATTCAGTCATTCTGCCTCAGTGTCCCAAGTGCTGAGATTACAGGCATGGTCCACTATAGGTGGTTCAGTGTATCTTTTTTTTTTTTTTTTTTTTTTTGGCTTTTTGAGACAGGGTTTCTCTGTGGCTTTGGAGCCTGTCCTGGAACTAGCTCTTATAGACCAGGCTGGTCTCAAACTCACAGAGATCCGCCTGCCTCTGCCTCCCGAGTGCTGGGATTAAAGGCATGCGCCACCACCGCCCGGCTCAGTGTATCTTTTGAAGGATACAATTCACCTTATAGTAGAGTGGCATTTGGATATTGTTTTATTTTATAGGAAGTGAGGATCCTTTTTTTTTTTTTTTTTTTTTTTTTTTTTTGGTTTTTCGAGACAGGGTTTCTCTGCAGCTTTTTTAGAGCCTGTCCTGGAACTAGCTCTTGTAGACCAGGCTGGCCTCGAACTCACAGAGATCCGCCTGCCTCTGCCTCCCGAGTGCTGGGATTAAAGGCGTGCACCACCACCGCCTGGCTTGGAAGTGAGGATCCTTATTACCAGCTCAAGTAATGCTGTGGGTGGAGTGTGGCTTAGTAGTATAGCCTTGCTTAGCACGCACTAGACTGTGGGTTTGGTGCCTGGGACTGAAAAATAAAATAAAAAGAAGATTCATGTTGCCAGGTGGTAGTGACGCACACCTTTAATTCCAGCATTTGGGAGGCAGAGGCAAGAGCATCTCTGTGAGTTCAAGGCCAGCCTGGTCTACAGAGCTAGTTCCAGGACAGCTAGGGCTGTTACACAGAGAAATCCTGTCTTGGAAAAAATAAATATTCCTGTCATATATCCTGTTCTATAATATCTGTAATTGTGATGGAATAGGGTGAAGTCTTTCAAGATCACCCCACCCTGCTTTTGCTGCTGAAGAATAGTGAGGTGGAGGAGAGAGCTCTCGCCGGAAGCTCAGCCTGTAGAAGGCTGAGGTGGGAGGATCCTGAGTTTGAGTCCAGCCAGCCTGGGCAACGTAGTGACACTGTGTCTCAAACAATACCAAGCAGACTTTTGGGACCACACTAATACTTTCTATATTGTTAATTTCTGACAAAAATTTGAGCATACCCTTCCCCCACCCCTTTCATAATTTATTTTAGTTTTTAAGGAAAGGCTTTACGTCCCATTGAACATATCCCTTGAGTATGGTCTATGTATATATAATTAGATCATGTTCTGGGCTAGTGTTGTAAATTGGGTTGCTTTTGTGCTTTTCTGAAGGCTAGACTTTGGACGAAATGAAGCCTTGTTTTGAGGCTAGTGGGGCTGCTACTGTGGACATTTACCCTTTAAGGAAGCCGCCTCAGGTGTCCTGTAAATACTGATTTACGGCGTGTTGTACAGTGCACTGGGTGGAAAAACCATGTTTGGAAGCACATACTTCGTGGATTCTAGGTGCTCAGATCTGTAAGGCAGTAAGATCGGAATGTTGCTCACCCGGGTGTCACTAAAGCACATGTTGAAATTCCTGTTACTTCTGCTGAGAAAATACTAAAGAGGAGTGAGCAAAATGTAGAGCTGTCAACCAGGTATAGTTATCTCAGCATGTGGGAAGCTACGGCAGGAGGATTGCCATGAGTCTAAAATCAGCCTGGGCTATATTTGTAGTTACAGGCTAGCCTGGCATATAATGTAAAACCCTGAGGGGCAGGGGAGGCAAAGAGAGGTAGAATAGTCAGTTGTCTAACACTGGGTATTTGGCAGGAATTGGTAGGGCAGGGGAAAGAGCTACCCACATTTTTCCGCCTACACATAGCTTTGATGGAATTTCCTGGCACTTAATGTAGGTTTCTGGTGATTGGCCAGGGCCTAATAAGCTCTGACATGGCCTGAAAGAACTCACTCTTTTTTCTCCCTTTGCATTCCCTAGCCTTCTCCCAGTGAAGAGCACCAGCATATTCTTCTGTTTGTCTAGATACATCTGTAAAATAGAGGCAAGTCTATAAAATATCCAAGCTGGTGACCCAAAGAAACCATAATCGACCGAAGAGTCTATCGAGGTAGCTGAGGCTACAGACCAAGACCAATTTCTAGCTTTTGCTTCAGGGCAGTTTGAAGTGGACTAGCAGTGACTGGGTGGTCCCCAGTCTGTGGCAACAGGAGGTCAAGCAGGTGACCTGACTCTCCTATTGCTTTGTTTATTTACAACATGCAAAAGAAGGGCTCTCTGATGCCTGCCTGCCACATGTGGCATTCCTGTGGGGGCAGGGTCTGGCCAGGTGCTGAGGGACAGCAGTGAACAGAGCCTCCTGTCTGGGAGCTTTTTCCCCACCAGGAATTTGGTGACACACAGGGCGTGAGTACTGTGTGCTCCTGAAGACGAGTAAGGTCATCACTGTAGCCAAGAGCCTCTGACAACCTAATGGCTAATGCGATCCTGGAACAGGAAATCTAAGTAATCCGTCTGAAACCAGGACTTCGGGTGATGTGATGATGATAGTGAGAGATGTGGGGGACCTTGTTAGAAAGACCGGGGGTCTAGGTGATTAGAAAGGAGTCTGACACGCATGGGGACGTGTATTTAAAGCACAGAGACCAGGGAAGGTCCTCCAGGAGAGAGCAGCTTGAGACTGTTGAGAGAATAAGGTCGGATAGGGTGAGGTGGGTGCCTCACAAAGCAAAGCTGTGGCTCTGGTTACCTTTGGGTCCCACAGAGCCCTTTCTACCACTGGCCTCTTAGTAATCTTCTGAAGATCCCCACTAGAGGGCATTGCGAGGCTTAAACATGGGCTCGGAAACTTTGGGCCAGCTCCTAGCAACCTGTTTTCCTACAAAGCTGTGTAAAGACGAGCCAACACTCTTCAGTGAGTGTATTTTCTTTTTCTATTTTTTCAAAATTTCCCATGTTTTGCCTGCATGCATGTTCTATGCACCTATGTGTGCCTAGTGCCCATGGAGGCCAAGAGAGGACATTGGATCCCCTGGGACTCTAGTTCCAGACAGTTGTGAGCCACTATGGGGGTGCTGGGAATTGAACCTGGGATCTCTGGAAAAGCAACAAGTGCTCTCTCTTAACTGCTGAGCCATCTCTCCAGCTGTCACACACAGGAGTTTTTAGAATGCTGACAACTGTTCTGTAAGACACAGTGATGGTGGACATGGACACCATTTAAGACACAGATTAATATATGTTGTTCTTCCAGAGGACCTGAATTTAGTTCTTGGCACCCACATCAGGTGGCTGACAGCCATCTGTAACTCCAGCACTGGGGAGTTCAATGCTTCAATGTTTTTTTTTTTTTTTTTCTTCCATGGGCAACTGTACTTTATGCACACACATACATACGTATAATTAAAGATAAATATTAAAAACCTCCCTGTGTATTAGTTCACTTTCTGTTGCTGTACTTGTGCTGGGTAGTTTATGTCACCTTGACATGAGTTAGAGTCATTTGGACACCACAGTCCTCCGCTCTACCGTCTGAGCTATGGAAGGAAGAGGGAACCTCGGCTGAGAAAAGTGGCCCCTCCAGATTGGCCTGTGAGCAAACCTGTGGGACATTTTCTTGATTAATGTTTGCTGCTGGGGGGAGGCAGCTTACTTTGGGCAGTGCCATCCCTGGGCAGGTGGGTGGTTCTGGGTGTATAAGAAAGCTGGCTGAGCAAGTCAGGGGTGAGCAAACCAGTAAGCAGCTAAGCAGTGGCTTTCCATGGCTTTGCTTCATTCAATTCCTGCCCTGACTTCCATTCATGATGGACCATGAGCTGAAGTAACCCTTTCTTCCCCAAGTTGCTTTTGGTAGTGGTATTTTATCACAGCACTAGAGACTCTAAGGCAATCATGAAATTCCGGAGGCAGGCTAACTAACATAAGGAAGAAGAAGTTTGTTAGGAGAGTCGCAGACATGGCTCCATTGCTACCTTAGTGCTCCCAGGGACCTCATGGTCGATGTTTATGATGGGAATGCATGCTGAAAGGAAAGAGAGCTCACATCACCACACAACAGGGAACCAGAGGGTGAGTCAGTGGACTGGTTTGCTCTCAACACCAACTGTGATGGTTAAATTTAATCTTGGTACCATCTAGAATCACCTGGGAAAAGGGCTTTGGAAAGTGTCCGATAGATTATCTTGATTGTGCTAATTGGCGTAAGAGGACCAGCCCATTGTAGGCAGCACCATCTCTGGGTCACGGTCCTAGGCTGAATGGAAAGGAGAAAGCTAGTGGAGCAAGCGTGCATACATTGCTCTCTGCTCCTGAATGTTAAATAGTGTGACGAAGGGCTTCAAGTACCCGCTGCCTGACTTTGCTAAAATGGTGGACGATAAGCCACTCTCACAGGAGCTCAGGAGTCCTCTGTAAGAGCTTCCTTAATCTCTGCCAAGAAGAGCTCTGCCAGTTACCGAGTGACCTTTCTCACACGGCTCCTCTTCTAGGCACGGCTGCCCTAGGATCTAAGCTTCAACACATAGGCTCCTGGGGGACACTCTCGGGTCATGAGCCAGCTGTGGCACTGTTTCTCTCCCTGCTCAAGTCCTCTTTCCCCTCAAACCCCTGGCAGCCATGGCCTCACCACCATCCTGTAAAATACAAGGGCTGACACAGGACTAGGGAGGGAACTTGTGGCTCCTTTTGGGTTTTGTCTCTTTAACAAAGCCATGTTACTTTGTCTGTTTCTAGAGGCTTGGTTAAAATTTCTCCAGAGGAATGTTAAAATTCAAATTGTTTCTAGTGAAATTTAAAATTATGATGAAACTTCTAAGAGTGGATCCTTAAAAATCTTTTTAATTTTAAAATTTATCCCCAGAGATTCCTACCGTGAGAATTTAATAGATTGGCTGTCTTAGAAGTTGAGGTAATTGAGATGCAACAGTAAAAACGCTAAAAATAATCGCCCTGGCCTTCCTGGAGGCCTTGGGAATGTGTGCATATTTAACCCAAAAGTGTTGGGTGTCTTCATGAGGGCTTCCCTCCTCAGTGACGTCAGGCTCTGAAAAGCTTCTGACGCACAAAGCCCGAGAACGCTGAAACTGATGTTAAAGGAGCAAAAAAATCAATGTGGGGTTTCAGTATTATTTTTTTATATAATTTTAGCTCTATAATACTGAAGTATAATAATAAGCTGCACATTGAAATGTATAGCTTGGTTTTGGCCAGTGGATGTCAGGCTGTCTTTATAATAAAGATAGTGAACATGCTGTCACCGCCCCAAGCCTTCTTGGAGCTCTTGGCAACTCAGGCTGCCTTTTTTGCGTGTCTTCAGCAACACTCTCTCATTTTTACTATTTTAGTTTGCATTTTGTATCAACTTGTGTATAATATAATTTTATAAAAAATAGATAAAGGGACTCATGCAGAAAGTACTTTTAGGGTTCATTCATTTTTGTCCTATTTCAGTGTAATTATTTTGAAATTCATCCATATTGCTGGATAGGTAAATCTGTTTCCCTTTCATTATTATTTATTTATTTACAGAGTTGGGGCTCACACCCAAATCCTTGCACACAGGCAAGTGCTCTGCCAATAAGCTGTGTCTCAGTCCTATTCCATTTCCCCAGTTCATATGCTGAAACTTCTCTTTTTTATTTATTCTTCTCTCACATATTACATCCCAAATACAGTTTCCCCTCCCTCCTCTCCTCCTAACCCCCACCATTACCTCCTCCCTTCTCCCCCAAGACCCACTCCTCTGTTGCCCTTCAGAAAAGGGCAAACCTCCCAGGAATATCAATCAAGCATACCATATCAAGTTGCAGTAAGACTAGGCATCTCCTTCGTATTAAGACTGGACAGGGCAACCTAGTAAGAGGCAAAGGGTCCCAAAAGCCGGCAAAAGAGTCCTACTGTTAGGTGCCTCACAAGAACGTCAAGCTACACAACTATAACATATATAGAGAGAACCTAGGTCAGACCCATGCAGGTGCCTGGTTGTTGGTTCAGTGTCTGTGAGCCTCTATGAGCCCAGGTTAGTTGGTTCTGTGAGGTTGTTGTTGTTGTTGTTTTGTGGTGTCCTTGACCCTTCTGGCTCCTACAGTCCTTCGCTCTTCTACAGGATTTCCAGAGCTCTGATTTTTATTTGGCTGTGGGTTCTGCATCTGCTCCTATCAGTTGCTGGATGAAGCTTCTCTGATAACAATTATGCTAGGCTCTGGTCTAGAAGTGTATCAGTATTATTAGGAATCATTTCATTGACTTTTTTTTTTCCAGTCATGTTTGGTTCTATCCTAGGTCTCTGGAATATCCAGTCTCTGGGTCCTGGCCCTTCAGGCAGTGTCAGAGGTTGGCTCCCTCTCTTGGCATGGTTCTCAGGCTGGGTCAGTCATTGGTTGGTCATTCCCATAAGTTCTGTGCCACCTTTACCCCAGCACATCTTGCAGGCAGGACAAACTGGAGGTTGAAGGTTTTGTGACTGGTTTGGTGTCCCAATCCCTGTACTGGGAGCCTTGTCTGCTTACAGGAGATGGCCAGTTCAGGCTCAATATCTCCCATTACTAGGAGTCTTTCTTTGCTAGGGTTACCCTCCTAGATTCCTGGGAGATTCTACTGCACTAGGGTTCCACACCTCCCTTGAAATGCTCCCAATTTCAGTCATCTCTTCCAATATTCTCTTCTTCTATCCCTGTCTCCTGATCCCTTCTGTTCCTATCCCCACTTGTCTCTAGTCCACCTGAGAAATTTATTCTATTTCTCCTTCCCAGTGATGGCCATGTCCCTCCCAACTCCACAAGTCCTCCTTGTTACGTAGCCTCTTTAGGTTTATAGCATGATTATCCTTTACTTTGTAGGTAGTGTCCACTTAGGAGTGAGGACATACCATGTTTGCCTTTCTGGGTCTGGGTTACCTCACTCAGCATGATTTCTTTTTCTAGTTCATCCATTTGCTGGAAATTTTCATAATGTTGTTTTTTAATAACTGAGTAATACTCCATTGTATAAATGTGCCACATTTTCTTTATCCATTCTTTGTTTGAGGGACATCTAGGTTATTTCTAGTTTCTAGATATTACGAATTAAGCTGCTATGAATATAGTTAAGCAAGTGTCCTTGTGGTAGGATGGATTGTCCTTTGAGTACATGCCCAGGAGTGGTATTGCTGGATCTTGAGGTAGATCGATTCCCAGTTTTCTGAGAAACCGCCATATTGGTTTCCAAAGTGTCTGTACAAGTCTGTTCTCCACCAGCAATGAAGGAGTGTTCCCCTTGCTCCACATCCTCTCCAGCTTGAGCTGTCACTTGTGGTTTTGATCTTAGCCATTCTGACTGGTGTAAGGAGGAATCTGAGTCATTTTGATTTGCATTTCCTTAATGGCTAAGGATGTTGAGTATTTCTTAAATTGCTTCTTGGTCATTTGAGATTCCTCTGTTGAGATTCTCTGCTTAGATCTGCACTCCATTTTATTATTATTATTATTATCATTATTATTATGTTGGATTATTTGGTTTGTTGATGTCTAGTTTTTTAAGTTCTTTATATATTTTGGATATTAGCCCTCTGTCAGATGTGGAGTTGGTGAAAATCTTTTCCCATTTGTAGGCTGCCATTTTGTCCTATTGGTAGTTTTCTTTGCCTTACAGAAGCTTTTCAGTTTCATGAGGTCCCATTTATTAATTGCTAATCTTAGTGCCTACGATATTGATGCTCTGTTTAGGAAGTTGTCTCCTGTGCCAATGCGTTCAAGGCTATTAACCACTTTTTCTTCTATCAGATTCAGTGTATTTGGTTTTATGTTGAGGTCTTTGATCCACTTGGACTTGAGTTTTGTTCAGGGTGATAAATGTGGATCTATTTGCATTCTTCTGCATGCAGTCATTCAGTTAGACCAGCACCATTTGTTTAAGGTGCTTTCTTTTTTTTCCATTGTATAATTTTTGCTTCTCTGTCAAAAATCAGGTGTTCATCGGTGTGCGGATTTATGTCTGGGTCTTTGATTTGATTCCATTGGTCCACTTGTATTTTTATGCCAATACCATGAGGTTTTTGTTGCTATAGCTCTGTAGTACAGCTTGAAATCAGGGATAGTGATACATCAAGAAGTTTAAATTGTGTTGGAATTTTGATGGGGATTACATTGAATCTCTAGATTGCTTTTGCTAAGATGGCCATTTTTACTATGTTAATCGTACTGATCCTTGAGTGTAGGTGATCTTTTCATCTTCTGATATTTTCTTCAGTTTCTTCAAAGACTTGAAGTCATTGTCATACAGGTCCTCACTGCTTGGTTAGAGTTACCCCGAGATATTTTATATTATTTGTGGCTGTTGTGAAGGTTGTTGTTTCCCTGATTTCTTTCTCTGCCAGTTTGCCATTTTACATAGGAGGGCTACTGGTTTTATTGAGTTAATCTTATATCTGGCCAGTTCACTAAAGGTATGCATTAGCTGTAGGAGATTCCTGGTAGAATTTTGGGGGTTGTTTATATATATTGTCATGTCATCTACGAATAGTGATACTTTGACTTCTTCTTTTCCAGTTTGTGTCTCTTTGATCTCCTTTAATTGTCTTATTGCTCTAGCTAGAGCTTCAGATACTATATTGAATAGATATGAAGAGAGTGCACAGCCTTCTCTTGTTCCTGATTTTAGTGGAATTGCTTTGAGTTTCTCTATATGTAATTTGATATTGGCTATGGGATTGCTGTAAATTGCCTTTATGTTTAGGTATATCTTTTGTGTTCTTGATCTCTGCAAGACTTTTTTTTTAAATTGAGCTATATATTTTTCTCTGCTCCCCTCTCTACCTCCCCCTCTCCTTTTGCCCCCTCCCATGATCTCCACACTTGTAATTTACTCAGGAGATCTTGTCTTTTTCTACTTCCCATGTAAATTAGATCCATGTACGTCTCTCTTAAGGTCCTCTTTGTTGTCTAGGTTATCTGGGATTGTGAATTGTAGACTGGTTTTTCTTTGCTTTATGTCTAAAAGCCAATTTTGAGTGAGTACATATTTGTCTTTCTGGGTCTGGGTTACCTTACTCGATATGATGTTTTCTAGCTACATCCATTTGCCTGCAAATTGCAAAATGCCATTATTTTTTTCTTCTGTGAAGTACTCCATTGTGTAACTGTATTACATTTTCTTTATGCATTCTTCAGTCGAGGGGCATTTATTTGTTTCCAGGTTCTGGCTATGACAAACAATGCTGCTGTGAACATAGTTGAGCACATGTCTTTGTGATATGATTGATCATCCTTTGGATATATACCCAAAAGTGGCATTGCTGGGTCTTGAGGTAAGTTGTTTCCTAATTTTCTGAGAAATTGCCATACTGATTTCCAAAGCATCTGTACAAGTTTTCACTCCCAGTAGCAATGGAGGAGTGTTCCCTTTACCCCACATCCTCTCCAGCATAAGCTGTCATCAGTGTTTTTGAACTTGGCCATTCTTACAGGTGTAAGATGGAATATCAGAGTTGTTTTGATTTGCATTTCTCTGACGACTAACGATGTTGAACATTTCCTTAAGTGTCTTTTAGCCATTTTAGGTTTCTCTGTTGAGAGTTCTCTGTTTAGGTCTGTACCCCATTTTTTTACTGGATTATTTGTTCTTTTGGTGACCAATTTTTTGAATCTTTGTATATTTTGGAGATCAACCTTCTGTCCAATGTGGGATCAGTGAAGATCTTTTCCCATTCTGTAGGTGGCCATTTTGTCTTGTTGACTGTGCCCTTTACAGAAGCTTCTCGGTTTACAGAAGGAGGTCTCATTTATTAATTGTTGCTCTCAGTGCCAGTGCTACTGGGGTTATATTTAGGAAGTGGTCTCTTGTGCCAATATGTTCAAATGTACTTCCCACTTCCTCTTCTATGAGGTTCAGTGTGGTTGGTTTTATGTTGAGGTCTTTGATCCATTTGGACTTGAGTTTTGTGCATGGTGATAGATATGGGTCTATTTTCATTCTTCTACATGTTGATATCCAGTTATGCCAGCACCATTTGTTGAATATGCTTTCTTTTTTTCCTTTTTATAGTTTTTGCTTTTTTGTCAAAATTAGGTGTTTTAAGGTATGTGGATTGATATCTGGGTCATTAATTCGGTTCCATTGATCCTCCTGTCTGTTCTTATGCCAATACCAGGCTGTTTTCAGTACTGTAGGTCTGTAGTAGAGTTTGAAGTCAGGGATTGTGATGTCTACAGAAGTTCCTTTATTGTACAGGATTGTTTTGGCTATCCTGGGTATTTTGCTTTTCCGTATGAAGTTGAGTATTATTCTTTTGAGGTCTGTGAAGAATCTTGCTGGGATTTTGATGGGCATTGCATTGAATCTGTAGATTGATTTTGGTAAGATTGTCATTTTTACTGTGTTAATTCTACCTACCCAAGAGCATGGAAGATCTTACCATTTTCTGGTGTCTTCATTTTCTTTCTTCAAAGTCACAAAGTTCTTGTTATATATGTCTTGCACATAATATAAATATGTGCAATAATAAAATAAAAAATAAAAATAAAAAATAAAAAAGATAGTTTGTTATTTGTGGCTATTGTGAAGGGTGATGTTTCTCTGATTTCTTTCTCACTCCATTTATCATCTGTGTAAAGGAAGGCTGTTGATTTTTTTTTTTTTTTTTTGAGTTAATCTTGTATCCTGCTACATTACTGAAGGTGTTTATGAGTGGTAGAAGTCCCTTGATAGAATTTTTGGGGTCTCTTATATAAACTATCGTATCATCAGCAAATAGTGAGAGTTTCTGATGTCTTCTTGGATTCGGTTTGCCAGTATTTTTGAGTATCTTTGAATCAATGTTAATGAGTGAGATTGGTCTGTAATTCTCTTTCTTAGTAGTGTCTTTGTGTGGTTTCGGTATCAGGGTAATTGTAGCCTCATTAAAAGAGTTTGGCAATGTTCCATCTGTTTCTATTGTGTGGAACAATTTGAGGAGTATTGGTGCTAGTTCTTTGAAAATCTTGTAGAATTCTGCACTGAAACCAGGTGGTCCTGGGCTTTTTTTGGTTGGGAGCCTTTTAATGACTGTTTCTATTTCTTTAGCAGTTATAGGTCTATTTAATTTGTTTATGTGGTCTTGATTTAATTTTGGTAAGTAATATTTATTCAGAAAATTGTCCGTTTCCTTTAAGTTTTTCAATTTTGTTGAGTACAGGTTTTTGAACTATGACTTGATGATCCTCTGGATTCCTCCGTGTCTCTTGTTATGTCCTCTTTTCATTTCTATTTTTGTTAATTTGGATGTTCTCTCTCTGACTTTTGGTTAGTTTGGATAAATCTATTTTGTTGATTTTTTCTCAAAAAAACTCTTGTTTTCATTGATTCTTTGTATTGTTTTCTTTGTTTCTATTTTGTTGATTTCAGCTCTCAATTTGATTATTTCTGCCCTCTAGTCCTCCTTAGTGAGTTTGCTTCTCTTTGTTCTAGAGTTTTCAGGTGTTCTGTTAATTTACTGGTGTGGGATTTTTTTCCAGCTTTTTTATGTAGGCATTTAGTGCTATGAACTTTTCCTCTACACTGCTTTCATTGTATCATATAAATTTGGGTATGTTGTGTGTTCATTTTTGTTGAATTTTAGGAAGTCTTTAATTTCTTTCTTTATTTCTTCCTTGGCCCATTGGTGAATCAGGTGAGCAATGTTTAATTTCCACATGTCTGTGGACTTTCTGGAATTAGTGTTGCTGTTGAATTCTAATTTTAAGCCATGGTGATTCGATGATAATATTGGGTTTATTCCAGTATTTTTGTATCTGTTGAGTTTTGCTTTATTACCTAATATGTTCTTAGTTTTTGAGAAGATTCCATGAGGTGCTGAGAAGGTATATTCTTTTATGTTCGGATGGATATTCTATAGATATCTGTTAAGTCCATTTAAGTCATGACATCTGTTAGTTCCCTTACTTCTCTGTTAAGTTTCTGTCTGGCAGACCAGTCCAGTGGTGAGAGTGGGGTGTTGAAGTCTCCCACTATTAGTGTAGAGGGTTTATTAAGATTTCCTCTTGATGGCCTTTTCCTGTGACAAATATGAAATATCTTTGTCTCTTTTGATTGATTATTACTTGAAGTCTATTTTCTTAGATATTAGGATAACTACACCAGTTTGTTTCTCAGGCCTATTTGATTGGAAAATTTTTTCCAACCCTTTATTCTTTGACGATGTCTGCCTTTGAGGTTGAGGTGTGTTTCTTGAATGTAGCAGAAGGATGGATTCTGTTTTCATATCCAATCTATTAGCCTTTGTCTTTTTGTAGTTGAGTTGAGTTCATTTATACTAAGGGATATTAATGACCAGTGTTTGCTAGTTCCTGTTATTTTAGTTTCCATTGTTGGTGATGTTATTGTGTTTTTTTTTTTTTTTTTTTCCTTTTGGGATTTGCTGCAGTGAGATCACCTATTGTCGGTGTTTGTGTGGATGTAGCCAACTTCCTTGGGTTGGAATTTTCCTTCTAGTACTTTGTATAGGGCTGGGTTTGTGGCTATGTATTGGTTAAATCTGGTTCTGTCATGAATATCTTGTTTTGTCCATCTATGTTAATTGAAAGTTTTCTGGGTATAGAGTAGTCTGGGCTGACATCTGTGGTCTCTTACTCTTTGCATAACACTTGATCAGGACCTTCTGGCTTTCATTGTTTTCATTGAGAATCAGGTGTAATTCTGATAGTTCTGTCTTTATAATGTTACTTGGCTTTTCCCCTTGCAGCTCTTAATATTCTTTCTTTATTCTGTATTTTTAGTGTTTTGATTATTATGTGTCAAGGGGGACTTTTTTTTTCTTTTAGTCCAGTCTATTTGGTGTTCTGTAGCTTCTTGTAACTTCATATTCATATCTTTCTTAGGTTGGGAAAGTTTTCTTCTATGATTTGTTAAATATATTTTCTGTGCTTTGGAGTTGGACTTCTTCTTATATCCCTGTTAGTCTTAGGTTTGGTCTTTTCATGGTGTGCCATATTTCCTGGATATTTTGTGTTAAGCTTCTCTTAGATTTAGTGTTTTCTTTGACTGATAAGCCTAATTCCTCTATTGAATCTTCAACGCTTGAGATTCTCTCTTCTATCTCTAGTATTCTGCTGTTTATGCTTGCACTTGTGGTTCCTAATTGTTTTTCCATATTTTTCATTTCCAGAATTCCCTCGGTTTGTATTTTCCTCATTGTCTCAATTTTGGTTTTCAAGTCTACTTTTGTTGGTGTCGTGTTGCTCTTTGTGGTTTTGAGTGTGTTCTTACCTTGTCCACCCATCTTTTCCTCTGATTAGTGTAGTTGGTGTTGTGTCTCTGGTGATCACTCTTCCAGGTGCCAGTGAATCCAAGGCTCAGATGGTTGTTCCTCTTGGTAGAGTTGGGCCTCGGTTCCAGTCAAGCTGGAATCCCAGAGGTTGCTCAGGCCTGCTCCCATGGAGGTCACTTGTTGGGCCTGCTCCCATGGAGGTTGCTGGGTCTGGCCTGCCCTCACATATGTTCCTGGCTCTGCTTTTTAAAGAAAGGGCCTCACTCTTCTGCAAGACTTTTTGTCATGAAGGGATTTTAGATTTTGTCAAAGTTTTTTTCAGCATCTAATGAGGTGATCATATGGTTGGTTGTTGGTTTCTTTTCGTTGTTGCTGTTCTTTTCTTTCAGTTCGTGTATGTGGTGGATTACATTGACACATTATCATATGTTGAACCATCCCTTAATCTTTGGGATGAAATTAACTTGATCATAGTGGATGATCTTTTGATGTGTTCTTGGATTCTGTTTGTGAGCATTTTGCTGAATATATTTGTATCAATGTTCATGAGGAAAATTGGTCTGTTATTTTCTTTGAGTCTTTGTGTGATTTGGGTATCAGGGTGACTGTGGCTTCAAAAGAAATTTAGCTATATTCCTTCAGTTTCTATTTTATGGAATTATTTGAGGAGCATCGATATTAGCTCTTCTTTCAAAGTCTAGTAGAATTCTTCAATAAACCCATCTGGTCTGGGCCTTTTTTGGTTGGGGAATGTTTAATAACTGCTTCTGTTTCATTAGAGGTTATAGGTCTATTTAAATTGTTTATCTGATCTTCATTTAACTTTTGTAAGTGGTATATATGAAGAAAATTGCCCATTTCTTTTAGATTTTTCCAATTTTGTGTTCAGGTTTTTGAGATATGACCTAATGATTCCTTGGATTTCCTTGGTGTCTGTTGTTATATCCCCCTTTTTGTTTCTGATTTTATTCATTTGGCTATTCTCTCACTTTTAGGTAGTTTGGATAAGGTGTCTTCTATCTTGTTGATATTCTCAAAAAAAAAAAAAAAACCAACTCTTTGTTTCACTGATTTTTTTTTTTTTTGTGTTGTTCTTTTTGTTTGGTATTTTACTGATTTCAACACTGAGTTTAATTATTTCCTCTCATCTACCTCTCTTGAGTGTGTTTGCTTCTTTTTGTTTAGAGCTTTTAGGTGTGCTGTTAAATCGTCAGCTTGAGGTCTCTTGGAATTCTTTATGTAGGCATTTAGTGCTGTGACCTTTCCTCTGAAGCTCCTTTCTTTGTGTCCCCTAAGTTTAGGTATGCTGTGCATTCATTTTTATTGAATTCCAGGAAGTCTTTAATTTCTTTCTTGACCCAGTAGTTATTCAGTTGTTCAGTTTCCATGAGTTTGTAGACTTTCTGTTGTTTCTGTTATTGTTGAAATCCAACTTTAATCTGTGGTGGTCTGATAAAATGCAGGGTGTTATTTCAGTTTCCTTGTATCTATTGAGACTTGTTTTGTGGCCGAGTATGTGGTCTATTTTGGGGAAGGTTCCATGCAGTGCTGAGAAGAAGGTATATTCTTTTGTGTTTGAGTAAAATGTTCTGTATCTGTCTGTTAGGTCCATTTGAGTCATAACATCTCTTAGTTATTTTGTTATTTCTCTGTTTAGTATCTGTCTGGATGATCTGTCCATTGATAAGAGTGGGGTATTGAAGGCTCCCACTATTAATGTGAGGGTTGATGTGTGATTTAAGCTTTAGTAATGTTTCTTTTACAAATGTGGGTGTTCTTGTGTTTGGGGCATTGAAGTTAGTTATGTCATCTTGGTGGATGTTTTTCTTGGTATGAAGTGTCCTTTCTGGTCTATTTTGATTAATTCTAGCTGAAAGTCTATTTATAGGCATAGAGTAGCTACATCAGGTGTATGAGCTTCACTTCTTTTGGTTTTACTGGTGTGAGATTATTTCCTGTGTCTTCATGGGTGTATTTAACCTTTTGGGGTTGGAGTTTTCCTTCTAGTACCTTCTGTAGGGCTGAATTTGTGGATAGATATTGTTTAATTTGATTTTGTTATGGAATATCTTGTTTTCTTCATCTATGGGGATTGAGAGTTTTTCTGGATACAGTAGTCTGGGTTGGCATCTTTGGTCTCTCAGTGTCTTCAAGATATCTGTCCAGGCCTTCTGCCTTTCTTTCCTTGTTCTGTACATTCAACGTTTTGATTATTATGTGGTGGGAGACTTTCTGGCCCAATCTATTTAGTGTTCTTTTTCCTTAATAGGCATGTCCTTCTTAAGATTAGGAAAATTTTCTTCTATGACTTTGTAAGAATATTTTCTAGGCCTTTGAGCTGGGATTCTTCTCTGGCTATTCCTATTACTCTTAGGTTTTGTCTTTTCATAATGCCCCAGGTTCCCTGGATGTTTTGTGTCAGGAATGTTTTAGATTTAACATTTTCTTTGACTGATGTACCAGTTTTTTCTATTGTATTTTCTATGTCTGAGATTTTCTCTTTCATCTCTTGTATTCTGTTGGTTATGCTTTTGTCTGTAGTTTCTGTTCACTTACCTAGATTTTCCATCTCCAGGATTCCCTAAGTTTGTGCTTTCTTTATTGTTTCTATTTCCGTTTTTAGGTCTTGAATGATTTTATTAATTCCCTTCACCTGTTTGTTTTTTTCTTGGCTTTCTCTAAGGGATTTATTCATGTCCTCCCATTGTTTGTGGATTTTTTGGGATTCCTTTAAGGGGTTTATTCATTTTCTCTTAAAGGACCTCTATCATCTTCATAAAGTCAGTTTTAAGGTCGTTTTCTTGTGTTCCAGCTGTGTGGAATAGTCAGGGGTTGCTGTAGTAGGATGGCTGGGCTTTGGTGGTACCATATTGCTCTGGCTGTTGTTGATTGTGTTCTTACACTGGTGTCTAGGCATCTGGATTTGGGATGAATATAGGTCTAGGTGCTGATTTCTGAGTTTGTCTTTGTTGGATAGGTGCTTTGTTCCTTGGTTTCTGTCTCCTCTTTGGTCTTCTGGTGGGACCTCTGATCCAGTAGGAAGTCTCCATCAGAGCTGGGGGTTGGGCTTCTGGAAAATAACATGGCCTCTGGTCTAGTAGGAGGTTCTTTGTTCTTCTGACTGGTGTGGCCTGCACCTGAGCAGCATAATCCCATCTGAGGTGGAGCCATATGTTGAAACTCTTAATCCCCAGTGCTTACAATATTTGAGACAGAGCATGCAGTGGGTAACTAAGGTTGAATGATGCCCAAGGTGTGTGCCCTGACCCTGTTGGGTTGATTAGTTGCCTTATAAGAAGAAAGATTTCTGAACGACAGGGAGAGACCTGCAGTGACCATCCTGACCTTGAGCTTCTCATTAGCACCTTGAGAAATAAAGTTCTGTTTTTTAAGCCACATGGTTTCTGGTGCTTTGCTGCAACGGCTCAGTGAGGACACACTATGTGCAGTTTGCTGCAGCCGCTTGGTGGGGCCATACTATGCGCAGTTTGCTGACTGGTTTCCAATCTCTTCACACAAAGCCTCTGGAAGCAGAGTATACATGTAGTCTATGCTAACATCTCTGCTGTGGTTTGAGTGTGTGTCCCCAAAAGCTTGCTTCCTAACGTGGTAGTGTTTGTGGGTGGAGGGGAGGTAGCTGCTTGAAATGTCCTGACTAGTGGGAGGCCATTAGCCTTTGAGGACACTGCTTCCAGAAGAGCTCTGTGCTGGAGCACAGCCTCTCTGGGTTCCTGTTTGGTCCTGTGATCTCTTGCTTCTACTTTTTACTACAGGAGCCCTCAATGGAGCCAGCTGTTTGGATTTGAAGCCTTTATAACTATGAAGTAAATACTTTTTTATAGTTAAACGGCCACAGCTAGCTGTTTCATTGCTGTATGAAAATAGGCATTTTTATTGTGTGTCTAGGAATAGACTGGTTAGTTCATGTGTTGAGTATATGTGTGTGCTCCCGCTCGTGTGTGTGTGTGTGTGTGCGCGCGCGCGCGCATCTCTGTGTGTACATGTATAGAGACCAGATGTCAATATTGGGTGTCACTCTCTACCTTATTTTTTGAGACAGGGTGTTTTGCTTAATATGGAACTGGCCAAGTCAGCTAGATTGGATGGCCAGCACAGCCTAGGGACCTACTGTCTCTGCCTCCTCAGCACTGAGATGGCAGATGCACGCTGCCCTGCTTAGCTGTGGTAATTTGTTCTTGTTAGTTTTTTGTTTTTGTTTCTGTTTTTTTTTTAGGGAAGGATTATTTGTTTAAATCAAGACTTAAGTTTAATGATATGTTTATGTCTGTGTGTGGGTATGTGCCCATGGAGTCTAGAAGAGGGTGTTGCGTATTCGTGTTTTTCCAGCACCTACACCAGGTGCTGGAAACCCGACTCTGCATCTCCTACAAGAGCAGTGTGTGCTGTTAGCCACTGAGCAGTCTCTCCAGCTGCTCCTCCCCTCTCCCTGTCTTTACACAGGAGTGCTAGGGATTGACCTCAGCCCCCATGGCTGTTGAACGCATTCTATTGATTGAGCCATTTCTCTAGTTCCTGTTACACTTTTTAAGAAACTGTCAAACTGCCTTCTGAGAAGTTTTTCTGTTTACTTACCTACAATGAGAGTTCTGTTTCTTCCCCACTCATATCTAGGCAGTCTTGAGTTGTTCTTAGCACCAAAGGCTCCTACTTGGTATGCCTTGGCTAGGAGAGGTCAGGCAAGCACAGTATGCTATGGAGCCTCCCCCATCTCTCAGGCTCTTAGATTCGGATATTATTATTATTATTAATTATTATTATTATTATTATTATTTTAGTTTACTTTTTATAAAGACTTAGAATGACAGTGTTTTCACCCCTCTTCCTTGGCCTTTCCTAGCTTTCTCTTTCCTTGACACAAAACAAAACCAAAAACCCAAACAACTGGCTGAATTGGGGCACTGGGCAGAGAGGCATTAAAGGAAGTTGGGGTGGGGATGCCATCAACATGTTTCAGTGGGTAGAAGCGTTTGCTCTGCAAGCCCGGTGACCCAAATTTAACCCCAGAACCCATGTGAGAAAAGCTGGATGTGGTGGCTCACATCTGTGATCTTAGCATTCCTGTATCAATATGGGAGGTGCAGTGAGCGTTAGCCAGAAGCTTGAAGGCCAGCTAACTAACGTGGAGTACACAGAGCAGCAGAAACACAAGAACCAACTCAGGAGAGTTATCCTCTGACCTCCACACATATGTGGAGATACAGATGTGCCTGCACTCGCGCATAGCGCTCTCTCTCTCTCTCTCTCTCTCTCTCTCTCTCTCACACACACACACACACACACACACACACACACACACCACACTTTTAAGAATTATTTAAAGGAGTCAGGGTTTTAGAGTCTGACCCACGGGGACCTGAATCCAGGCTTCATAGCTGTGCGATAAGCCTTACTTTGCTCATCTTGATTTGACAGTGTGTGGTGAAGCTAAAGCTTCCAGCTTATATGGTGGTTACAAGGATTCAATCGAATGCATCAAAACGACTTTGTTTATTGAACACCGGGAAGATTTGTTTATTTATTAAAATAGATTTGTTCTATTTATTGTTGAACAGTATGTGAACTATATTATCCACCAGTTGACTGAGGAACTGAGTTCTTAATGGGTATAACCGGTTACAGTGCATTGCCTGGCCAGGGTGACCATGAAATGTTTAATAACATCCAGGGCATGGTTTGATCATTTGCACATATGGGGAGATGGGATGTGTGTGTAGGTACTCCCACCAAGGCAGCTCCTGCCAGAGTGTGTTCCTTTAGGCGGCCTGTTCAGGGAAGCCTCTGGTCTGCTCCCTGGCTACTCAGTCTGTTTTTAAGAGGATCAGAGCACACCCTGTCTCCACTAGGGTTGCTTTCAGGCTTTTGGGATCGTGGCCTGTGAACACGGCCTGAGTTTCTCAGCAGCGTTTGACCACGGGTGGCAAGGATGCTGTCTTTTTGGCCTGCAGAATCTTTTGTCCAGCTGGCTAAAGTATGTTAGAGCGCATGGAGCCTTCCCTCCAATGCAGAAAGGGGAGTTAGTTTTTGATAGTAGTGTCAGTCTGCTCAACTGATGTCAGTGGAATTTGAAAGTTTGCCCTCAGCATGGGCAGGTAGACTGAGCTAGAGCTCCAGGGAAGTGGGAAAGGGGGGGATTGGTGGGCAAAGGATTTGTTTTGCCAGGTGGGGGTGTCTTAAGGCTTTTTCTGCTCTGCCCGACCGCTGGGTTTCCAATACCCTGCAGTGCTGCTCCTTAGAGCCGGCTGGCTTTTTTGGCATCATTTGGTTTAGTTGCTAGGAAGCCGAATAAGGCAAATGCAACTTCCTTTTGACTTGCTCACATTGAACCATCTGCTTATTCCTTTTCGTGGCCTTCAAACTTGGCTAGGATCATTGAGAAGAGGGTCGAATGGAGCATCTGCGCTCATCCTCTTTGGAAATGGAATGCTTTCTTCTAACTCTTTAACCCTCTCAGTCCAAATCTGTAACATTCTTGTCAAAACCCTTGGTTCTGTCAACTAGCAACTTGCAGCAAGTATTGTCTTCTAAGGTTTGGCCCTTCTTTATGTCTTAGATTTCAATCTATATTAATAACACATTCCTTAAATGAGGCAGATGGTGGCTGTGTGTGTCAGAGTGTATTTGTAGTGTGACTGTAATGTGGCTTTAGTGGAGGATGCCTCACGCCGCAGTTGACGCACATACCTGGAGCTCTATTAGGAAGGGAGTATGATCTGGGTGCAGTGAAACCTTAGACACTGGATGGTGTCAGTGGAGCAACCATCAAAAAGAAGCTTAAAACAAAACCAGTCGCTCCTGTTTTTATAATTGATAATTGCAGACACTTCTACTATCGCATGTTGGCTTGCAGATTCGTCCACTTGGGCAGCTCAGACTTAAGCTGAAGCCCCTTCTGCTGGTGGGTTGTCGTGGTCTTTTCTGTGTCACAGCTACACGGTCAGTTGCCAGCTTTGCAGAAACAGCTGAATAAACATGCTAAGCAAAAAATAGAAACAGGTATTAAGGAATAGAGTAGAGCTTCTGACAAAGAGATTCTTGAAAAAAGCCATTGTTCGAGTTTTTGAAATCCAGTTTTACTGAAGACTTAATCACCTTTGAGTGTACCAGAACTGTGGAAACTAATGTATGAACTATGGGAAATAATTTCTTCTTGAGTGTAATTTGTCTTTGTTGTTTTTTAGCAGTAAGCCATCTAAACCTTTTCTGCCAACTTCTCATTCTCCCCACGAGGGCTACTTAAAGGAGTGTGAAGACAGGCTAAGGTGAGGTTTTATTGTTGTGGCTCAATTTGCTAAAAGCTTAGGTAGTAATGCAAATGTGTTCTTACTGTGCGGACCTAGATATTTGCTGAAATTGGTGCTATTAATATTTGCTTTTGGGAAGTCTCTTGGGTCAAGTTGATCATATTAACCACTCTACTTTAACTTTTACCTTTCCACAGTCATTTGGACTCTTAACTGACGTGTGCCCATGGCCAGAAGGGCCTTCGCCACCAGCTCTTTGTCTGTGGTATTTTTCAGTCATCTCTGAGTGACTTCCTTGCTTTATCCGTTCTCTGTTCAGGCCTGTGGCTCTCTTCTGTATGTGCTTTTCTGCTCCTGTCTTATTGCTGTTATATGCTCAAAAAATTTATTTCACTATAAGGCAAATTAATACTTTAGGGACAAATATAAATATCAGTTGTTTTTTAAAATGGGATTGGAGAGTTGACTCATCCAGCGATTAATCACACCGGCACTCTTCCAGAGGGGACCCAAGTTTGATTCCTAGTACCCACACAATGGCTCACTGCTGTCTCTAACTCTAGTCCCAGCTCTCTGTTGGCCTCTGTGGGCATCACACATACACACTCTACACAGACATATATGAAGGCAAAATATCTGTATACATAAGAACCATAATTTTTTGTTTTGTTTTAAACTGAGGACTGGATAGATATATAAAAGCATATTATATTAAAGTGAAAATTTCTGTACCAGGTTTTAGTGGTTTGTTTGTTTGAAGCAGGGTCTCTCTACATAACCCAGTTGCCCTTGAACTCACTATACAGATCAGGCTGGCCTCAAACTCACAGAGATCTGCCTGCTTCTGCCTCCCAAGTGCTTGGGTTAAAGGCATGCACCACCATGCCTGGCCTTAAACATTTTGCTTTGTTTCCTAGGTTAGCCTTGAAGTCTTGGGCTCAAGTGATGATCTTCCTGTGTGAGCCTCAAGGTTCTGTAGCAGGCCAGGGCGCCACGTCCTCTTGTTTCTTTAGTGACTTTAGCGACTCACATGGTTATTGTTCTGAAGCATGCACACCTCCCTCTCAAGGCTCTTCTGTCTCCTTTCCTTGCTTTTTGTGTTCAGCAGGGGAGTGCCTCTAAGCAGGTGAATCAGCGTAGCATTTCACGCTGCTCACCTTGATTGTTCTGTGGAATTTCGGTAAAAGCAGTTTTCCTTGAACTGTATTTGAATTGATTTTTATGTGTATGAACTTTGACAAGGCCTCCCTTCTGCCTCCATTAGAGATGAGTTTTGTGACATATTAAATTGATAATTCAAAATTGAAAAATGCTTCCTCAAGTGCAGAAGCACTTGGAAATACAGAATTCAGGAGTGGCTGTTAATAGGAGTTAGTTTCTCTCAGGTACCATTTCCTGAAAGAGACCTAGAATGCCTTCCATGTTAGGTTACCTTCTGAAGGAGAGGGTTTCTGGCCCTGGTCTGAGAGGAGCCTCGAGGCAGAAGTGGATGACAATGGTCAGGTTCACTCTGTTTCTGGGCTCTGCTATTTCAACTCTTGGAGACCCCCAACAGGCTCTGTTATAGTTTCCTTCTTAGAAGGGACTAACCCCAGTCCATAGGGCGTGGAGGGAGATTAGTTCAGGCCAAGTTACAGACTAAGTTAGAGGCCAGTGTAAGACCCTACCTCAAAACAAACACAACCAGCCAGCCAGAAGAGAGGAGTCTGAGACAGAGGAGGATAAACTCTTTGCTGCTAGTGGTGAAGCTGAGAGTAGAGCCTGGGAAGTTGTGCTCATCCCCTTGCTGTTTGCCTCGACTGCCCAGGTGTCGGCTTCTGGAATGCCATGCAATCCCCTGTACTTCCTTGGTTGGGGAGGCAAGGAAATTTACTTTGTACTGTATTATTAGGGCCATGGGTGTGGCTCTGGTAGAATACTCATCTGGTGTGCACAGTGCCCTAATTCCTCCCCTAAGAAGAAAGGAATGGAGGGAAGAAGGCAAAAGCAAAGGAAAGGAGAGAGGGGATCTGAAGATTGAGGGAAAGCCAGCAAGAGCAAATGTATCCAGGGTTAAAGCAAAGCTGATAACTTTGAGGTAACTGGACTCAGAGGCCTGTGTCTGTCAGGCAGCAGACAAAGCTGCCTGACAGGGAGCACTGGGTGGAGAGCAGGATCCTCCAGGAGGCAGGGGGCGTCTCGGCCTCAGGAAAACACTTCACAGTTATGTCTACTGTGAGAGTAGACGAGACAGACCTAACCCGAAACCTACGAGGAGCAGCGGGATTGACGCTTGTGGTAGTGTAGGGCGCAGTCTGACAGAGTGGATCCAGTGCCGCTGTGCCGTGTGTGCGAGGCCTCTTGTGGGAATGCAGCTAATTACCGCCTGCCGAGACTTCTCTCCCTGGCAGGACATTCCTTGTGGACAAAAACATTGCTATCTAGATACTGGGGAGCTGCAATAAAAGTGCCTGATTTAGGGTACAGCGTGCATCTAATTCCCCCTTTCCTCTGTTAAATCACAGCAAACGGGAGCACTTTGGATGGTTAATAGATTATCCAGCATCTGTGCACTATTTTGCATGCTTTTAACAAGGGAACATAACTTGCTCAAGGGAGCCCGAGGAGTACTTAGGAGTGTGGGAGCAAAGCTCAAGGAGTCGCGTTTGCCTGCATCTAACAAAGACTCTGAGAAGTGTAGAAGTGAGCACCTTTTTCACAGATGAACATTCTTTTTTTTTTTTTGAGGCAGGGTTTCTCTGTAGTTTTAAAGCCTGTCCTGGAACCTAGCTCTTGTAGACCAGGCTGACCTCGAACTCACAGAGATCCACCTGTCTTTGCCTTCCAAGTGCTGGGATTAAAGGCGTGCGCCGCCACCACCTAGCCCAAATGAACATTCTTATAAAAATATTTCCTGCCCTTCAGACTGACCGCTGTAAGCATGAGTCCGTCGGTCTCCATTTAGCACTTTTTTCTTGTAGCAGATAAGAAACGAATGAGAAATGGCAGGAACTCTTAGACTCACATAGACTCTCAAACGAGAGCAGATTCTTGGGTAACATTTCTAAGCACCCGCTGTCTTAGGTGACTGCAGCTTGCACTGGGTGATCTGGATAGGGTTTTTATGTTGTGGGGGCATGTTCAGAGGGAAAACATATCTGCACAATTTGAGAAAATATTTTCATACTTCCAGCAGTACTGAAGAATTATGGGGGAATATGGTTGATTATTCAAAAAGGAATGAAGATAACCATGAGCAATGCCAGTACTTTCAGCTCGGTAAGAATTGTGTCCAGCTTGTCTACAGTGTGCTGACTGTTGTCCTTTTGGAAGGCCACCACAGCCTCCATGATGGTGATTTGGTCATGCGGAAGCCCAGTGCACCTGTCTTTCAGATCTCACCAGTGGCCGGGACGCTCAGAGGGAGGCGCTTTTCCAGTACTTCTTCAGAGTGCTCCAGAAAGCACGGGACCGAGAGAAACCTTCGGATTGCGTTATTGTCTCTATAGACACAAACCAGAGGTGACTTTATTTCTTTTTAGCTTACCAAATGAGGGTGTGTGCATATTGGGATTTAAGTGTTCAGTCTTGAGTACATAACTTACTGGGAGTCAGCATTAGGGACATTACTTTAAGACTGTCAAAATGTCACCGTGTTGGGTTAAGTACATTGGAAGTAAGGGCATCACTTCCAGTGTCTGTCTTACTCAGATTGTCTTTATTGCTTGCATTCCTCCCACCCCACCTCCTTTAGTCTGCCCATCTCATACATTGGGTCTTTTCCGTGCTGTCTTAAAATCGCTTCTGTTCACATCGTAATGACAGTGATGTCATGAGTGGTACCAGCCGTGAGCCTGGCAGAGTCTGGCTGGTAGACAAGCAGTGGGGGCGGGCTGTGCACTTGTCACAGTATCACTCACTACGTGATGCTAAGGGTCATCCGATGAACAGAACTCTACTGTATGATGCCAGGCATATGTGGAGCATGACTCTGTGAAGGCAGTGTTGAGCTTTCTCTGGCTGCATGGCCCCACTGGCCTGGAACTTGCTATGTAGACCAGGTTAACCTCTGTCGCAGAGATCTGCGTGCCTCTGACTCCCCAGGTGCTAGAATTAGTTAGGGTCACACACCAACATACCCTGTTGCCATCGTCTTCTTTATTGTCTTCCTCTTCCTCAGGTTCTTCTTTTCTTTTTTTTTAATCTGCAATCTTACAGCAACTCAGAAATTTTATTCACCATTCAAAAGCAAAATTATAGTTCCATTTCATTTGTAGGGCATTTGGGTTGGACCTTGGGAGACAATAGCTAGAAGAAATGAGGTCAGTCACAGCATGGGAGAGGGCCATTTTACATTCCTTTACATTCCTTTTACAGTCAAATGATGGAATGTCTCCTTAATTGAAAGACATCCAGAAATGCCCTGGATTAATCTGAGTAATTTAAACAGATTTTAAACCTAGAGGTGGAAAAGACTCAGCATGTGTAGGAGGTTTGCTGCCTCAGCATTTAGCAGTTTTGCCACAAGACTGCTTTGGCATTAGTCTTTGGCTAAATAAATTTCCTCTGTCCCTCCCCAAAGGCAAAGTCTCGGTGTGTAGCCTGGGCTGATTGTGAACTTGTGGCAACCCTGCTGCCTTAGTCTCCCAAGTACTAGTCACAGGTTTGAGCCACAGTGCCTGGGTTAGATTAGCTAGCTTGGCTTTCCTTATTCCTCCTCCCCCCCCCTTTTAAATATTTATTTTTTATTATGTGTACAGTGTTCTGCCTACATGTATGGCTGCATGCCAGAAGAAGGCACCAGATTTCCTTATAGATGGTGTGAGCCACTGTGTGGTTGGCTCAGGTTCTCTGGAAAAGCAGCCAGTGCTCTTAACCTCTGAGTCATCTCTCCAGGCCTCCCTCCCTCCCCTTAATATAGTCTTATATAGCTTACACTGACCTCATACTTGCTATCTAGGTGAAGATGACCTTGAATTTGTGGTTTTCATACGTCTACCTCCTTAGTGGGATTATAAACATGTGGCGTAAACTCCCAGTTTATGTGGTGCTGGAGGTTCAGGGCTTTGTGCATGCCAGGCCAGTAGTCTGCCACCTAAACTACTACCCAGCCCTTAGATTAGCTTTCTTAGCATTTGTAGCAGTATCATATGTCTGACTTGGATCATCTCGTATTTCATTTAGCACTGTGGCTGACTCCAGCTGCTTGTTGGACTAAGCGTGATCCTGATGCTCTGGCCATCTTCCCATCAGCAGAGTTGGGCGGCCAGCACTAATTGAGGGAGGTCTTGTAGTGCAGCCTGTCTAAGGCTACATTTCTTCTTCCCTCCACCTAGAGTGACATTAGAAGCTACTCCTCACATGTTGCTGGCTCCTGCCTGGTGTTCAGTTAGCTATGGATCAGAACACCAGAGAGGATGCAGAGCGAAGAGCTCTGTCAGCCAGCCACAGGGTGTCTGCAACTGCTGGGGCCCTGTAAGCAAGGCATGCTGTCTGGTCTTGTGTCACTTCGATGTCAGTAAGGTCTACAGCGAAACATCAGCTGGTTGATTCATTCCTTTCTACTACAAGACGCTAGTTTTCAGTTCGTGTCATCTAATAGGAATTATTTCTGGGATGGCTTTGGCACATGGGCTGTATGAACTGTTGTTCTTCCTGGGTTTATTTTCTCACACCATCCATACTTGGCTACACTGCTAGAAGCATGTTTTCCTGTCATCCTAATAATCTTTAGTTCTGTAAAGCATGCATTTTATTGACTTGTTACATGAAAAGCTCTGTGCACAGGAGCGTACGTATAATTCGGTAATAAATACTGTTTGTGAGAGGTGCTGTTTAATAGGATAAAGCATACACATTACAGCTAGAAGAGCGGATGTGGACTGAGCGTGTAGCTCAGTTATGGGGGATTCTACCCCAGCTCACACTTTCAAGTCTAGTACTTGGAAATGGAGACAGGTGTATCAGAATTTTGAGGTTATCCTCGGCTGCACAGTGAGTTCTACGCTAGCCTGCACTACATGGGATTGTCTTCAAAGAGGGAGAGATCAAATGTACTGAGGGGCTTGTTCCACCAGCAACTGAATATTCATATGAGAAAGCATGGGTTACCGTAGTTTGGAGAGAAGTTAAAGAGATTGCAGAGAATAATGTCACTGGCATTGAGTCTCTGAGCTGAGGACTAGTATGTGACTTAACAAACAGAATGGCAGAGGGAAAACAGAAGAAAAGGGGAGAACTGATTATCCAGGGATGCTTAATCTGTTTGGCAAGAGAATAGGATGTTTGAAGCCTGTTTAGATGGACTGGGGTAATTTCTGCTATTTACTTGTTTTGCTTTTTCCAGTGAATGTCTTGATAGAAACAAGAATGCTGGTTAGGTTGCAGAGCAGGGCTTTGCGGGTTTTATGTAATTACTAGGCAAGAATGACCACCTCACTCAGAGAGAGGCCTGGGAGACCGACTGAGGATGCAGGCTGAGGAATCTGGTTTTGATCCGAGGCTGGTTACCGAGTGGTGAACGCTGGCAGACTCCAGCGTCACTCGCCCTCTCCAGGAAGGACCCCTCCTGATGGAAACGGCATGGTGAGGGCCTCTCTTAGCCAACTGAGGTGAAGGCTGTCTTATTCTTCGGAGTAGTCTTCTCACCTGTCCTTTAAAGCAATCTCATGCTTCTTTTATGGCCTCTCAATTGACATGACACCATCAAAGAATACCTGAAGGCTTCCATTTTAAAAATAGGCTACTCTTGGTGCTTACTCAGCACAGTACCCAGTATACCAAACAAAAGCAGCCTCTACTGTATTGGGTTTGTTTCAAGACAAGGTCTCACTATGTAGCCCTGGCTGTCCTGTATAGCTCGATATGTAGACCAGGCTGATCTTGAACTCACAGAGATCCTCCTATCATTGCCTTCCACGTGTTGGGATTAAAGACATGCCACTGTACCTGCTGTGCTTTCTTTACTAAATTATACACATAGTCACTCTTATAAAGGATTTTACAATTTAGAAAAGATGGTACTTCGCTAAGATAAATAAAATAAAAACATTGTCTTACTCTTTGCTTGCTTAAATGTGTAGTGGTAATGTGGACTTTTTCCTTCTATTGAACTGAAAAGTAACCTGTATTTTTCTTTCTTTATTTGTGTGTGTGTTTGTGTGTGTGTGTCTTAAGGGATTATGCGACAGCCATAGGCTGCCGCCTGCGGGATCGTGGTCTTGTAGTGGAAATAATTCACCTTGCCTCAGAATCGGACTTCACTCGCGCACTGCAGGATGTTAAAGATGATGGTTCCCCCTTTTGTGTTCTCGTGGAGCAGTCTAATGTGAAATATTCCTCTTGTACTGTAATCATGCTTCATGAATCCATCAAAAGTAAGTGTCAGTTCTAAAAGTGTCTCTGGAGACAAACCCTGCTTTAAACATGAGGTGTCTTTCTTTGTATGCTGGCATGCTTTGAAGGGTCATGTTTGTAGCTGAACTGCTTTTAGTTGAGGAAGAAAGTCTTGCAGGTACCACAAAGTTCTTTTTCTATGTATTGCTGAAAACTGAAACCTAAGTCACCTTTACTGTATCTGTGTAAGGATCACACAGCCAGATATGGTAGGCTTCCACATTTAGTTCCAGAACTTGAGAGGCAGAGGGAGAAGGATGGGTCACTTGAGCCCAGGAGTCTGGGCTATGTAGACCCTGTCTCAAATACAAAAGAGCCTAAAATAACGGATTGCCATCTGTAGAGATTTTGGCCAAATCTTACCACTAGCTTTTAAATTCTTGATGGTTAAGTTTCACAGATTCTTTCTTCTTTTTCCAAGGATTCTCTTAAACTTTTTATTAATCTACCTCCCCTCACTGGGGAGGGGTGTGTGTGTGTGTGTGTGTGGAGATGATCAACTTAAAAAGAAAGGAGGCTTGTTGATCCCAGTTTCTTAGTTTTCCATCTGAGTTTATCTAGAGCCCTGGTAGTGGGCCCTGCCCAGACTGTCTGCCATGGCAGTGGTGTCAGAGGAAGCAGCTTACCTGGACCATTAGAAAGTGAAAGACAAGAGGCTAGAGACCAGGCCCAGTGTCCCTTTCCAGAGAACGCTCTGGTGATCTGACTCTCTCCTGCTGGGCCCCACTTCTCAGCCTAATGGCTGGAGACCAAACCTTTAACACTTGGGCCTTTGGGGGACATTGACCCTGACTTTTTTTTTTTTTTTTTTTTTTTTTTTTTTGTATGCTTTTTCTATGCTTTCTCATCCATTTCTTTGTTCTGGCATTCATGAGACTACATGAAAATTAACACCCACCCACCCTTTTTGGTAGTTTGTTCATTCAGACAGGATCTCACTGTGTAGTCTTGAGTAGAGTGGAACTCATTCTGTAGACCAGGCAGGCCTTGAGTTCAGAGATCCGCCTACCTCTGCCTCCCAAGTGCTGGGATTAAAAGGTGGGCACCACCACCGCCCAGTGAAAACGATCCCCTTTTGCTCCCCGATTGTACAAGCTTAGGCAGATGTGTTGATATAAGCACATCCTTCATCTTCTCCACTGTGCTCAAATGTGCTCTTCCTGTCCTGTCTTGATCCTGTCCACTGCAGTCAGAGGCTGAAAATGGCATTTTTCCCTCTGGATGCAGGGGGAGAGCCTCATGGGAGTCTCACCCACACCTACTGAGTTTTCTAGTCCTCTTTCAGAAGCCCCTGCACTCTTCTGTTCAGTCTGGATGCACTAAGTGTCTCCTGTATACTAGACTCTGTATACTTGGCTTCTTTTCCGCCCTGGTTAGCAGCAGTTGAGCATGCTTCTCCTGCAGACTCTGGGTCACCTGTCCCAGCAGTATCAGAGGCTCGTTGCTAAGTCAGAAACTCTTTCCCTTGAACAGAGCCCATGGGATGCTAGTAGCTAGAACTGACTCATCCCTATAACTTTGAGACCTGGTAGAGAAGTGAATATAGGGTTAATAATCTAAATTCAGCTGTCACATTGGGTCTGGAGGGAGAAGAATGATGAGCTCTTGTTTCTGCCATGGGATGACTGAGCTCTTTTATTGGAATCATGGCATCTCTTTTGCCTACCTGCCAACTTTCATTCAGTACTGCACCTGAGAGTGTGAAATTAAGATTTTTCTGTATTTGGTAAAAATCACAGTTACTTTGCACATAAGTTCTAGAAATGTAAAAGAACACACTCTTTGAATAATTACAGATCTCATTCTCCTGGGAAAAGTTTAATTTGAATAAGTTATGAGAAAGACTAATATGTTTCACTTTTTAAGTGTTGACATCATGCAAGATCATTTAGGAAATCATCACAAAATAGGTAGACTATTTGTTGAGTATTTTTGTTGTTGTTGTTTGTTTTTTGTTTTTCCAGACAGGGTTTCACTGTGTAGCTTTGGAGCCTGTTCTGGAACGTGCTTTATAAACCAGGCAGTGGTGATGCACATCTTTAATCCCAGCACTCGGGAGACAGAGGCAGGCAGATCTCTGTGAGTTCGAGGCCAGCCTGGTCTACAGAGCAAGTTTCAGGACAGCCAGAGCTACACAGAAACCCTGTCACAGCTGCGCTTTCCAGTCCTGCCCTTCTCTCCTGGGTGTCCTCTTCCTCTCAGCACTGTGCCCTGATGCAGTAGTCAGAGCACCTTTACCTTTCAGCTTTTCATTCTTTACTCCATCGTCCTCTTCCATTATTAGAGATCACTGTAAAGTGCTGGGTACCATAATGACGTTCAAGTACATCATGTACTTTGGCCACATTTCCCCACATTGTTTCCTCTTGTCCCTTCCCTTGCTTCTGGGTGGGGGGGTTGTTTGTTTCAGATGCAGTCTCACGTACTCTACCTTGGCATCAAATGTGCTAAGGAGATGAGGATGATATTGAACTTGGCCTTGCTTCTCAAGTGCTGAGAGTACACATGTGGTATCATATTTGACTTTGGGTTCCATTTTTTAATGTGATAATTTGGTCTTTTAAAAACTAGGTTTCTTAATTTCTGGGCCAGCCTGGAGGTGGTGGCGCACACCTTTAATCCCAGCACTCGGAGGCAGAGGCAGGTGGATCTCTGTGAGTTCGAGGCCAGCCTGGACTATAAGAGCTAATTCCAGGATAGGCTCCAAAGCTACAGAGAAACGCTGTCTCGAAAAATAAAAATAAAAAAAGAATTTCTGGGCCTGGGAAATTGCTCAGTGGGTGAAAATGCTTGGTGTATGCCTAATGGTCCGAGGTCGATGCCAGGAACCCATACAAAAAGTCAGGTGTGGTCTGTGACCACAGCACTTTCTATGGCAAGATGGGAGGTAACAAGAGAATTACCCAGAAGTTGATGGGCCGGCCAGCCTGGAGTATACAGTGTGTAGCAATAGAAGTGAGACCCTCCTCAAAACAAAGCAGAAGGGGGAAACGACTTCTGAAAAGTTGTTCTCTCACCTCCATGTGTATGCCATGCCTGTGCACTTGTGCTTCCAAACACTCTTGCACACACATATACACTAAGTAAATAATTAAAATTAATTTTATTGACACTTAGCCCATGTACTCCTACAGCTGTTGCTTGTTATAGTTTATGTATTCACTCAAACAATTTTTTTGAGCTGGGTCTCTCTTTATCAGTGGTTCTTAAAACCATGACCCCCTTTGTGGAGTTGAATAACCCTTTCATAGGGGTTGCCTAAAACCATCGGAAAGCACAGGTATTTATATTATGATTCACAACAGTAGCAAAATTGCAGTTATGAGGTAACAATGAAAATAATTGTATGGTTGGGGTTCACTACAACGTGAGGAACTGTATTAACGTGTCACAGCCTTAGGAAGGTTGAGAACCACAGCTCTATGTAACTTTGACTGTCCTGGAACCCACTATGTAGACCAGGCTGACCTCTCCCAGAGGCCCTCTGTCTCCCAAGTGCTGGCATTAAAAGCATGTACCACCACGCCTAGCCTTTGTATTTAAGCAGCTTGTTCTTGTCTCTAGTACATCGACACATGCCGCTGGAGGATGCCCTGGTCCTGGTGGCTAGAGAATTGAAGAGATTTTCCGCTGGACAAAGCACTGGGATTTCTCAGAGGGCCGCAGAGCTGGTGGATGACTTCCTGGCCCGTGAGCACCTGGCCAGTTACTCTCCTCCAGCCAGCATCTGTCATCTTCTTTTCCTGTTGAGTGAGGGGAAGCATTTGTACAGTGACGAGCTGGGCCTGCTCATGGACTACCTAACAACCAGGAAAGAGCAGCTGCAAGGTACATGGCTCTGTCCCTTCCCTTCTGAGTTCTGAACTCTGGGCACATCCTTCTTCTATAAACCCGTGTGTGAAAGAAGACTAGGTTTCTCATTCAGAGAGAGAAGTGTGAGTGCGCGCATGCACATTCGTGTGTGTGAGTCACACAAAAGGAACTGGTCAGCATGGGTTTCTAACCTTTACACTAAAACGCTTCTTTTAAGATTAGAGTTTCTTTTGAATCAGATGTTTAAAAATATATTTAAGAAATTTTTTGCATTATTGCCATGTGTATGTGCAGGTTTGGATCAGAAGACAGTTTGTGGGAATTGGTTTTTTTTTTTCTACCATGTGGGTCCAAGTGATTAAATTCTGGTTGTCAGGCCTGGTGGCAAACATCTTTACTAGCTGAGCTATCGCTGACCCTAGAGTACATTTTTTTGACTTATTCTTTGATACCATTATGCATATACATAATGAACTCTGATCATCTATACCTCATTACCCTTTCTTCCCTTGTCTCAGTCCTGTTGAGCTCACCTTTCTCGCAGCAAGTGCCCTCCCTGCTTTCATGACCGGATTTCGTGCCCTGCTGAGTCTAATTAGGGTTGCTTGCATAAGCACGAGTGTGGATTATTTACTGGAGCACGAGCAGCTCACTAGTGGCTACACCACTGAAATAAAGGACTGCCTTTCTTCCCAGCAGCCATTAGCTGCCCACAGCTCCTCAACCCATGACAGAACGTTGGCAGGTCCAGTCTTGTTTGGGCACCCACATCTACCTACCATACATCCGCGAGTGCAGCAGCCACGTGGTGTTCAGAAGGCTGCACGTCACAACACTGTCTCTCTTCCTCTGGCTCTGCTTTCTGCCCCCTCCTCAGCGTGCGGGGTAGGGGGGAGGATTGATCCACTGAAGGCTGAGCACCTATTCTCAGCACCTCCACCAGGTTTGAGTGGCTTCATTAACTAAGACTTCTCTGTGCAAGACTGAGACCAGCACTGTGAGTATAAATGTAACTATTTACAGGCCATTTGGCAACATGTCCACTTAGGGAAACAACAGTAGCTTTTTCCCTAAGGCCCATGACCTCCGGCCAGCACCGTCTCTTTTTGACCAGGTTTACAGTACCAGTTGTGAATTTCCTCCTTTGAGCGGTGTAAACTCCAATGATCAAGTGGTTGGATACCCCTACAACCTTCAGGTCACATGCTAGCATCACTGAGCACTGAGCCTGGCTGGTCAGTATTACAGTATGCTGGACCCACGACTGAGTAGGACTGTTGATGGCTTTATCCCATCAGCCTCTAGCTCCGTGAAAGCTAGCAGTCCAGGGGGAAGCTTCCAGCTCTGTACTAGCCCGGTTTCTCTACGTCCTGTAACACACAACACAGTGTGTGTCTACAACAGTAGAATCTTACAGTCTACTTCTGCTAGGCAGCCAAGAGAAGTGGCAATGATTTGTATTCCTTTGGAAGCCTCTGGAAACTCCCTAACCAATATCACATAAGGAGGGGTCCTACACCTACCATTGGGACTTGTGTTTCATGACCGGCGGCTTATGGAGCAGCATTGCTCAACCACTCGGGGTTATATGCACATGCATGATGTGTACATGGAGGGAATGAGTGTGCCACAGCATACATGTGGAAGTCAGAGAACAACTTGGTAGAGTTGGTTCTTTCCTTCCATGTTTACATGGGCTCCAGGGATTAACTCAGGCTGTACAGCAAGGGTTTTATCCACTGAGCCATCTTGATACTCCCTCCTTTTTTTCTTTAAGTTAGCTTTACAGTGTAGCAGGTTTCCAGGCAGCTTTTTCATACATCCTTAGTTTTGGTTATTCCTTCCATCCCCAGTGGTTCCCTTTCTACTTCCATATCATATGTTGAACTAAATTTATAGTAAGTAGAATGACCTCTGTCCACACATAGGCTTATAATTTCCTCCTTCCTGGCTCTGCATATCATTTTTTGTTAACACCAACATGCTTACAACACTGACCGATGTTATATGTTAAGGATATGCTAAGGATGTATATGGTTCTTAATCTTTTTTTTTTTTTTTTTTTTTTCCTTTTTCGAGACAGGGTTTCTCTGTAGCTTTTGGAGCCTGTCCTGGAACTAGCTCTTGTAGACCAGGCTGGTCTCGAACCCACAGAGATCCGCCTGCCTCTGCCTTCCAAGTGCTGGGATTAAAGGCATGCGCCACCACCGCCCATCTTGGTTCTTAATCTTGAGGAGTTTAAAGAACATTTCATTTATGAGCTTGCCTCTTAAAATAGTGACTTTATTTTATTTATTTTTATTTATTTATTGATTGAGACAGGGTTTCTCTGTAGCTTTGGAGCCAGTCCTGGAATTAGCTCTGTAGACCAGGCTGGCTTCACACTCATAGAGATCCACCTGCTTCTGCCTCCTGGGTGCTGGGATCAAAGGCGTGCATCACCACCACCCAGCTAAGTGTAGTGACTTTCTAACTGAGCATGGTGTCACACTCATTTAATCCTGGCACTTGGGAGGCAGAGGCAGGCAGATTTCTGAGTTTGAGACCAACCTGGTCTAGAGAGTGAGTTCCGGGATAGCCAGGGTGACACGGAAAAAACCTGTCTTAAAAAAAAAAAAAAACCCATTAAGTAAATTAATAAGTAGTAGCTTTCTCATTTTGAATGAAGTGTGTGAGACAAAAATAATAACCACTTGTCCCTTCAAGGGAAAAGGAGCTGCTGTGCAGCACACCTGGGATGCATTAAAGCTTTAATGACTCGTTCATCTGACAAGAGAGAGTGGGTTTAGCTTTATATACTTATTATACTTACTTTCTCAGGGTGGGTGGAATCTATAAAGTTAAAACATGACAGTCCTAGTCCTGTTTCTTTTTATTATAGAACCTTCTAAATCAGTTAAAGAAAAGAAGGCTTTCTTGAATAAGCAGAAGTGAAACTTCTTTGAATAGCCTGAAAGGCTCACTGGCCTGGACCGCAAGCTTCTGCTAACCATTGATTCTTTTTACTTTTCTAGAATGCGAGGCTCCGGATTCATCCGCCAGCAGCGTGCCTGCCTCCTTTCAGAGCAAGATCACCCCCGTTGTGAGCAAGCCTCCTCCTCTGCTGCCAGTTTCTGGCCCCCGGCCCTTACTTGATATTCCTCCTCCCCGCTCTATCAAGCCCCTCGTTGGAGACAGGCAGGAAGTTGGCCCGCTCCCAGCACCAGGTCAGTGCTTGTCTATGCGACACAGAGCAGATCTCCTCCAGCGGTGTCTCTTCCCTTGGGGAACAGATGTTGTGCTTTGGATTTCCTCCTGAAGGAGACACAGAACCTCAAAGAAATCCTTCTGAGCTTTATGACCATGGCTAGAGCTGTTTAAACTGGGTTCTCATAATCCCTACTCTAAATTCAAATGTTTTTGAGGGTTTTATTTCTGAATGATGGCAGTCTTCTAAAGAAGTTTTATCACTGTAGCTTTTTAATTTTATCGATTTTACTTGTGAGTTTGCCCCTATGTATGTGTGTGCACCACATGCATTCCTGGTGCCCACTGAGGTTTTAGAGTAGGGCGTCGAGCCCCTGGAACTGGGGTTCCTGATACTCATGAGACATCATGTGTGTGCTGGGAACCAACTCTGGGTCTGTTGTTAGAACAAGTCCTCTTTACCACTGAGCCATCCCTCCAGCCTCACTGTCCCCTTTCTCTGTGTGACGGGATCTGCCTCAGGTTGGTTTAACACTGCAGACCTGAAAGCTCTCATGACTAACCTCAGTCCTAACTGGATCCTGTCACTCAGACCCATCTCTTCCCTCTGGGAGGAGGCCTGGCTGAAGTCTAACCACATAGTGTTCAGATGTCAAATCAGGCCTGGCTGGCTCTCAGCACCAACCTCTCTGTGCCAGCGGCTGAGTCTTTTCGATCCCTTTTCGGGTCTGAGGATGGAGTTTATCTCCCGCAGAGTATCCCTAGGTCCTCACCTTCCTAACCCTGGGACTGTCTTTCCTCTGCTTCCCTGGCATTTGAATCAGGTTTGGGGAGGGATGGTTGCTAAGAGCACATTTTCAGTTTACCACATTGAAAAAGAACTTGCTGGTGAGGTCATGATTAAAAGCATGGCTTTTCTTTTTTTATAATGTTTAGAAAATGTAAAGTTTATATGTATGGGTGTAAGAATCCTTTTTAAAGACTGTGGGAAGGAGAGGATGAGAGGACCAGAGAATTAGGTAAAACTGGGATTGGACCCGATTTTCACACTTCCCTTTGAAGTTTTAGTTGGTAAATATTTAGGATTTGGGGACAAGAAAGAAAATTCGGGTTATTGTATGTATGTTTGAATAGTGGTTTAAAACGGTAAACTTCTGGGCCAGGTGGTTCAAGGCAAACCCAAGACTACAGAGCCAGGTCCTGTCACAGAAAACACAAAAACAAAGCAGATCATACAAACTAAAGGTCTGGGAGAGCATCCTTAGCCTGAAGACCATCTCTAGACAGAAGACCTGATTGGGTCCTGCCCTAGACTGGACCACTAAGAACTATCTCAGTGCAAGAAGTTGGAGCTTACTCGGGAGGCAGAGGCAGGCGGATCTCTGTGAGTTCGAGGCCAGCCTGGTCTACAAGTGCTAGGTCCAGGACAGGCTCTAAAAAAGCTGCAGAGAAACCCTGTCTTGAAAAACCAAAAAAAGAAAAAGAAAAAAAAAAAGAAAGAAGTTGGAGCTTGCTGGGAGTTCAGATTGCTCCTCCTTTAGGCTCTTTCTGAAGATTAAGGGGAGTCACCCAGGAAGAGCAGCTGGACGTTCTTCCTGTTTATGCTTTGGCTTTCATTCTCTGCAGGACTGGGCAACCCCAAAGGTCTGTTTCCCGCTCCCTTGCGTCAGGTAGGCCCATCTAAGAGGCCTGCTTCCTTAGGATATTCCCCTGCTGTGCAGGTCAAAAGGCCACTACTTGGGGAGAAGCCAAGCCTTTTGGCTCCACTGTCAGGTGAGTAACATTTGAGCTGAGTGGCCAGTAGACCTTTCTGTGTTGATGGACGAGTTCTGCTCCCACACTGTGAACACTGCATCATTTACCACTTGTGCATGTTGGGTACTGAATGTGGCTACTGTGACTGAGTATGTAACTTTTTGTGTTTTGAACAGTCTAACATAGCCCTGGTTGTCCTGGAACTCTATAGTCCAGAAAGATCCACCTGCCTTGCTTCTCGTATTCTGGAACTGAAGGTGTATGCCACCACATCTAGCATGAGTATGCATTCTTCCCCCCAAGAGAAGATTTCTCTGTGTGTAACAGCCCTGACTGTCCTGGAATTCCCTTTGTATATCAGTCTGGCCTCAAACTCACAGAGACTCTGCCTGCCTTTGCCTCTCAGTTGCTGGGAATAAAGGCATGTGCTACCACTACCCAGAGTATACTTTTTTTTTTTTTTTTTTGGTTTTTCGAGACAGGGTTTCTCTACAGCTTTAGAGCCTGTCCTGGAGCTAGCTCTTGTCTCGAACTCACAGAGATCCGCCTGCCTCTGCCTCCCGAGTGCTGGGATTAAAGGCGTGCGCCACCAGCATTAATCTCTGTCACCAGGAGAGGTGGGCCAAAGGAATGTCTTCTCATAATGCTGCCAGTCAGCTGTGGGTCTTGAATCTCTAAGAGCCTCTGTAGATTCTGTTGGAATCAAAGGAGCAGGCAGCTCCCCTTCATGGGAGGAAGGCAGGCCTGCTTTCCCATACAGAGGTGTTGCTGTGGTTGTGATATGCACATTTATAAAATGGTGGCATGTATGGAACAAGCTTTGGCTGGGGCTCTACCTCCTGAGCACCCAGATAGTACTACTGGTTTTGACACAGCTGGAATGGCAGGACTTCCTTGGGAGAAGTTTTTTTTAAAGTATTTATTTGTTTATTATGTATGCAATATTCTGTCTGTGTGTATGCCTGCAGACTAGAACAGGGTACCAGACCCCATTACAGATGGTTGGGAGCCACCATGTGGTTGCTGGGAATTGAACTCAGGACTTTTGGAAGAGCAGGCAATGCTCTTAACCTCTGAGCCATCTCTCCAGCCCAGGGAGAAGTTTAAAGAACTTTAATTGCCCCTAAGATGGGACTCCATGGCTTCTGAAGGCTCTTTTAGTCCCCAGACAACAAAACTGATGATTGGGGGAAGCTTTTTAAAACAGAAAGGCAGCTGGTTGGCACAGTGCTTGCTTTATGATGTATGAAGTCTTGGCCCAATCCTTAGCACCATATAAGCCAGGTATGGCAGAGCAGGAGTTTAAGGTCATCCTCAGCTACATAATGAGTTCTGGACCAACCTGGGCTATATAAAGCTGTGTCTCAGAACACACACATGAGCCTGGGAGATGGCTCAGTGTGTAAAGCTAACTGTACAACTGTGGCGAATCCAAGTTTGATTCCAGAATGCACATTACAGCTGGATGCAGTGGTGCCCATCTCTCATCCAGTCCCTGAGTTGTCCACCCGTAAGCATGCCCCCCCCCCACACACACTAAATGAATTAAAATATAAAAATATGTACAACCCCTTCTCCCCATAAAAAAGGGCAGCAGGAAGCATATTGGTACAAAGTAGATCAGTAACTATTAGGATACATCAGACCCCCCCATTGGGTACCAGACATGGATGTGCCATGTAGGTTTTGAAGATTTTTTTTTTAATTTACAATGTTTTTTCTGTTTAAGTTTTATTTTCTGTGTCTGAATGTTTTTGCCTCCATGTATGTCTGTTTAACACATATGTGTCTGGTGCTTGAGGAAGTCAGGAGGGCATAGGATCCCCTGGAACTGTAGTTAGAGATAGTTGTAAGCCACGGTGTGGGTGACAGAGAGTGAATCTGGGTTCTCTGCAAGAGCAGAAAGTACTCCTTAACGGCTGGGTCATCCGTCTTTCCGGCTTGCTGTCAGATCTTGAACATTTCTGTGACCTTGGTGTGATGGTCACCTCCACTTTCTAGATGAGCTGCTCAAGGCACAGAAAGTACTAGCTTGCCCAGAGTCACACTTGAGTGCCTAGTGGAGCCAAGACTGCATACTGTGGAGCGAGGATCCCATACCCTGTGTCCTTTATCACTTCATGGTCTCAGTGAATTGATTTCTTGGGTTTTTTCCTGAGTTCAGTTGTATCCTCTCATTCACAGCCTACCTCAGACAGCTGCCCAAAGGACTCTCCTATGAGCCACCTGCCCGTACCCACCACAGTTGTGAGCTATAGAATGTCAAAGAGAGGAGTAAGCCTGGTTAGCATGGATCTGGGTGTACCCAGGAAGTAGTTGGGTTTGGGAGCCTGGCAGGGAGGGGCATCTTGATCTTTTAGGGAGGAACCTATAGGTCATATATGTGACTCCCTGGAGATAGGGGTTGGGAACTGCTCCGTGTTGCCCTTCAGTAAGATTCAGGATTTAGTGAAGTAATAAGGAAACTTCACCCTGTTAGAGAATCGCACAGATAAGTTTGGTCCTGATGAGGCTGGGCCTTGGGACAAGTTGGCTACTGGGGTGGAAAATGATACGGCTTTGTCTCTTTTTGCAGTTCTTTTGAAGTCAGTGCCACCAAAATGGGCACTCCAACCCATGTCCTTACGGAATTAAGGGATGTGCTGAGAAGTCTGAAGAACAGGGTGGCTGGTTGTAGCCCAGATTACAGCTTTACATCTTCCAAGAGTCAAGGCCCCTGCTTGACTACAGCTCTGCTGTGCAAGCCCTGAACACAACTGTGGCTGTCTTTGACTATAGTTCCATGGAGACTTTCTCATCTATACAGTATTTTATGTCAAACAGGATAGTTGTATGAGGTCATTGTTGTATTGAACCCTAATTATTCAGTTAAAATACAATAAAATGTCTGATTTTTGCATAATGCTTGCCTTCATGTTAAAAAACTGTTTATTTGATATAACTTTACATCTACAAGAAATTTGCAAAGATGATGCAAAGTGGTTCTTCATGCAGCTTCCCCAGCAGCATCTTATATAACTGTGCTGAACTTGTCAAGCCTAGTGCCTGAATGCCTCAGAGGAACATTAAAATATATATATATTTTGGTTTTAGTCTTTTTCTTGCTCAAGTCATTTTTCTGTTCCAGTGTCCTAGTCTGGCAACCATAATACATCTACATTCTTTTTGATTTTAGTATGTTCCCTTCTTTTACTGGGAACCATTTTTAGTATGGAGACATTTGCCTAAGAAGTCTTGTAGCTGGGGAGTCCTATAGCCCATTGGTTACAGGTCCTTCAGAGGACCTGGCTTAGGTTCCTAGCACTCACAGGGTGGCTTCAGTTCCAAAAGATCTGACATTCCCTCTGATCTGTGGGCATCAGACAGACATGCACATGGTGCACATATGTACAAGTTAGACACTGATACAAATCTAAAATTTTTTTGAAAATGAAAAGTATTGTAAACATGCCTGTCTTTTGCTCTGCTATGAAGGTAAACTGAATAGTTCATCATACCACCTGTTAATGTCTTTGCATGCATCTCTCAAGAATAGAGTTATTGGGTGCTGGAGAGATGTTAAGAGCACTGCCTACTCTTCCAAAGGTCCTGAGTTCAATTCCCAGCAACCACATGGTGGCTCACAACCATCTGTAATGGGGTCTGGTGCCCTCTTCTGGTCTTCAGGCATACACACAGACAGAATATTATATACAGAATAAATAAATAAAAAAATAGGGTTATTTTCCTATATAACTGTGATACCATTATCCTAGTTGGAAAATTAATAAGTGAGCCTGGAATGTTGGGCATCCCAGAGATTAGGGCAAAAGTTTTCAAGTTCATGGCCCACCTGGGCAACATGGTAAGACCCATCTCAAAATCTCTCACACCATGAATAATAAAAATATTGTTTCAGAATATTTACTTACCTTGTTTAAGTATTTGAATCTCCACAATTATCCCAGGAGTGCTTTTATGACGTCTTTTTTTCCTAAACAGGGCCCTAATTAATGTTTGCTCATTGTAGTTGCTTTCTTTTTATAGAAATCAGTCTCACCTCTGTGTATGCGTCTGTGTGTATTGTTGTTTTCATTGTCATACTGTTTTGAGAACCACTCAGTGGTTTCGCAGCATGTGTTGACTGTGACTCTGTCTGCACCACTTACCTGTCTGGGTGCACTGTAGTTTCCTCTTCTAGAGTTTGGTCTAGTGGTGTGATGATCTTCATGCCGCAGGTTTTGACTACAGTATTTTGGGGATGATCACATTAAAAGGTCCAGTTAAGTGTGGGCTGAGTGGTGACTTCCTAGTACAGAGAGGAAGTTCCCCTGGCATTGTACAAGTACACAACATTTTAGGGCAGAGGCAGGCGGATCTCTGAGTTCGAGGCCAGCCTGGTCTACAAGAGCTAGTTCCAGGACAGACTCTAGAAACTACAGGGAAACCCTGTCTCGAAAAATTTAAAAAAAAAAAAAAAAAAATTTTTAGGGGCTAAAGAGCTGACTCAGAGTTAAGAGTTTCCTGCAAGAGCAGAGGACCCAGGTTTGATGCACGTTGACTGCTCACCCCAGCTGCAGGGGATCAGTACCTCTGGCCTCCACAGGCACCTGCACTCGCATTTATTGCACACACAATGTATAATTAAAAACAAAACAAATCTTAAAGAGATAAGCACTTTAAAAATAAAGCTAAATGTATAGGCTAACAACAGAGCACTTGCCTCCCATGGATGAGGCTTTCGGTTCCATCCCTAGCACTGAAGAGAAGTCGCTGATGCATTAACCGTAAAGAACTCAAAGCAAACGTGGTGAGCAGTGAGGAATAGCGGTCCCACTTCTTCCGGCTGCAAGCATCCATGGTCTCTACACTTACAGGTCAGCATCTGAGCTCGTGTAGACCTTCCTCTTCTCTGGTATGTCTTGGTGACATACCGGACAACCGGTGTGTGTTGTTGCCTCTTGAATATTTGCAAACACTGTAGAGCATAGACGCCTTCATTTACACCGGGCTTTTCTAGCATACAGTTCAGATCATTTCTGATCTTGAGCTGTCTAAGCAAAAGAGCGTTAGTGTGCATGTAAACTGGTTTTGTTGCTTCAACCAGATAGTAATCACTCTTACCTTTGGGCTGTGATTGGGCTTCACCCAGAAACTCATGCTTACCTTTGGGCTGTGATTGGCAAGTGAGTCTGCTTTTTGGGAAAGATGTCCAGGGAAGGAAGCATTCTGGCATTGTATTAGAAAGTTTAGAAATAGGGCTGGAGAGATTGTATTAGAAAGTTTAGAAATAGGGCTCAGTGGTTAAGAGCACTGGCTGCTCTTCCAGAGGTCGTGAGTTCAATTCCCAGCAACCACATGGTGGCTTACAACCATCTGTAATGAGATCTGGTATCCTCTTCTGGCGTGCGGGCATACATGGAGGCAGAATGTTGTATACATAATAAATAAATAAAAATCTTTAAAAAAAAAAAAAAAAAGAAAGTTTAGAAATAATGGGCTGGCAAAATGGCTCACTGGGTAAAGGTGCTTGCCCCCAGCCAAGCCAGATAACGTGAGTTCAGTCCCTAGGGTCAACATGATAGAAGGAAAAAACTGACTCCTGTAAGTTGTCCTCTTGCCTCCCTGCACATTTTATGTGTGAGCACATACATCAATAAATAATTTTTTTTTCGAGACAGGGTTTCTCTGTGTAGTACTGGCTGTCCTGGAACTCACTCTGTAGACCTGTCTGGTCTTGAACTCAGAGATCTATCTGCCTCTGCCCGCCAAGTGCTGGGACTAAAGGCATGTGCCACTGCCACCCGGCCATAATGTTATTTTCACTTAAGTATATGATATACTTTGAGCATGTTCCCCCACTTCACTATCCTTCTCCTTCTCACTCTTTCCCGTCATATTAGTCTCTCCCCAACCCCACACTCCTGCTTCTGTTCTGAAATCATTGGTGTGTGTATTAGAATCTCTCTCTCTAGGACATGCAAATGAATAAAAGCTTGTAATACTTGTTTTTTTTTTTTTCCTGAGACTAATTTGATTCACTTAATATGATTATCTTTATTTGTCTGTAAACTTAAGTCCATTCTTTTTAAAAATAAATTATTTTTATTTTATGTGCATTGCTGTTTTGCCTACATGTAGGTCTGGATGACGGTGCTGGATCCCCTGGAACTGGAGTTACAGTTGTGAGCTGCCACGTGGGTGCCAAGACTCGAACCTGGGTCCTCTGAAAGAGGAGCAGGTGCTCTTAACTGCTGAGCTATCTTTCCAGCTCCTTTGTTCTCCCTTTCAGTTTTTATTTCAAGGACAGCAGGAATCAGTCTCCTCTGCCTCATGAGTTCCAGGTATTGAATTCAGATTGTCAGCCATGGTGGCAGCTCTTTTGCCTGCTGAGCCATCTCAGTGGGTCTTTGTTTTCTTTTAAAGGTAGGGAGGGTCTTGCTGTATAGTAGTAGTTGATTTTCATAGTCAACTTGACTGGATTTAGAATCACCATGGAAACACACCTCTGGGTGTGCTATTTAGGGTGTTTCCCCAAAGGTTTGACTGAGGAGAGAAAACCCAACATCACTATGGACGCCACCACCCCATGGGCTGGGATCCTGGTCTGAATTAAAAGGAGAGCAGCCAGCTGCGTGCCAGCGTGCCTCTCTGCTGTCTGATGCTGATGCTGCCTTGCCTTCTCTGTGGTGACAGATGCACAGTCACACTCAGAGCCATGTGGAACGCTGCCTACCTTGAACTGACTTTGTCATGGCCGCGAGACAGGTGATAGAGTGGTCTGGGCTGCTCTTGTCGCTCTTAACTGCCTCTACTCCCCGAGTGCTGCCATGGCAGGTTTGTGGCACAATGCCCAGTGGAACCGTTAGAGTTTTCACTGTTGACCTGGTGTTTTTCTTGTTTTATCTGTACACGTTGGCACATGTTCACATGTCTGCTCACAGCTTTGAGAGCAGTTCCTAGGCTCAAAAGGACTTGCTACATCCTGAGCCCTACTAGAATTGTGTTGACTTTTTCAGGCTCAGGTCCCATTGTCTGGGAAATCCCAGACTGGTTGGTCTTCCTGCCTCTGTGCTTCTGGTGTTCGTTTTCACCCTCATTCTTCACGTCAAGCTCTGAGAGCTTCTGAGACTTGCTCCTGAGTTCCTGGCATTTATTCCAATGCCATCAAGTCTTTCTGTCCGTCCTCTCAGCAGATCGTGGGCCCAGGTGAAAGGAGTATGCTTTGTCCCTTTGTGTGTTCAATACCTAACAGTGCCCAGACCCAACAGGTTCCTGGTGCACTTGTCACGTGGGTTGTTTAGGTCCAGGGCATGTGGATGGGACCCTGGCCCTGCATCCTATGGGCAAGGAGGTCTTGGAGTAACTGCCCAGCCCAGTCACCTTTGCCTGACTTCTCTGCCCAAGACTGTCAGGTGTAAGACTGATTTCTTCTTTGTGAGCAACTACTTAAAGACAGAAACTGAACTCCAGGCATGGCGGTGCAACCTTTAATCCCAGCAATCGGGAGGCAGAGACAGGCAAACCTCTGAGTTCAAGGCCAGCCTGGTCTACAAAGTGAGTTCTAGGACAGCCAGGGCTACACAGAGAAATCCTGTCTCAATGCAGAAACTGAAATCCAGACTACCTTTTCCAATCTCAGGAAGCATTACTGATGACGAACTCTTCTGAAATTTTCCTAAACTGCTGTTTGGTCGGGATGTACCAATAGCTGTCATGGACGCCATACACCAGCCATTCTCAACCCATAGGTTGTGGCCGTTGGATAATGCATAGCTCTGATGGTCTTAAGAACTAAGGAGCAAAATTATAGTTATGAAGTATCAACAAGAATGATTCTCTGGTTGGGGGGGGTCACCACAACACGAGGAACTATATTAAAGGGTCGCAGCACTAGGAAGGTTGTGAACCGCTGCTGTGCATACTGAGCTTTCCCATTTCCCTTCCCCGTGAATGCTGATCCCACTCGGGATCCTGACCTTTTGATGCCTGGTTACACTTACCAAACAGTGTATTTCACAACCAATCCACCCTCCTCCACTGCCAAAGGGAACCGCCCCACTCCCACCCCAGGCATCTGTGGGCAGCTTAGTGTGATGCTCCTGTTCTCTGGGGCCCCTGGGCAAACGAATTGGCTTGAACTTGAACCCTTCTTGGCTCTCCTCTGCTTGTTTGTGTATGATAAACTTTCTGAAGGTAAATGTTTGAATTGTGCATCGTTATTTGATCAACCTTTAGTGCTTGTCTGCACCGACGGACTGGAGGGGCTCAGTCTTTCTGACTAGGCTAGAAAGACAGAAGGTGCTCTTGGCTGGCGCAGAGCAGCCCTGCCTTCTCGGTTTCCTGGCACTCCTGGAAGATGGTCTTTGAAGGAGGAAATTAATGTAGTGAGGGCTTGCTTCTTGTTTTCCTGCTGGTAGAGAGCTGTATGCTAGTGGTCTCCTGAGAATCCAGTGAATGGCATAGACCCCTTGAGAATTCTGCTGTCTACCGTCTTATAGTTGAGGAGTGGGGTGACAGCCGCTTAGAGAATGAACAGTTTCTTTTACTGTTACGGGAGTAATAGATAGACATTTAGGCGGAAACCCTGGCCTTGCAGAAATAGCCTGAGCGGCAGAGACGTGCCTGGAGAGGGCGCTTGAGCCTCTTCCTCCTGTCTCCTTTCCTGGGTCCCGCATGGCTTTCTTTTTCAAATGCAGCATAGCCACCTGTCAGTATCGGTTATTTCACCTGTGCATCCTGTCTAGCTAGTCTCGGGAACGTTTAGTGTGACTCCCAAGCCTTATTGTACTTACCTGTGATAAGTATCCTTACCCATATATTTTTGTTTGCCTCTCTTTTATAATTTTTCCTGAGAATTAATTCGGAGAAATGGAACTCCTGAGTCAAAAGTCTAGAAAGTAAAAAAAGGTTATTAATCAGTGTTGTTGATATAGACAATTAAAGCACACAGTGTTAATAGCCGGTTGGAGCCATGGATGGAGTCCTGTGTGCATGCTGGGACCAGCGTTCAGATCCTGGACTCTGAGCCGTCTCTCCTACTTCACCTCTTACTAGTTACATGACCTTGCCAGGTTACTTTTAATATTAATTAATCTCTGTCCTCATCCACGAAATAGGATGAGAAAAGTACTCATGTACTCATCTCATAAATTTACAATAAAAAACAAAAGGAATCTCTGTATGTGAAGCACTTGGAATAGTGTAAGGCCTATAATAAATGCCATGTAAGTATTCACTGTTACTCTCTATCTACTTTTCCACCTAACTGCCTCTGCTTATCAGTGAATAAGGGCCCAATTATTTTTAATGGGTGTGTTGTATTCTATTGTAAGAATGTCTCCCTGAGGGTCTGTAGGCACTTAATGGTTGCAGTATGGCTGGCCACTGATTAGTTTTTTATACTCCTCTAAGCAGCCCTGATCAAAGTCATTGGGTCACCAAAAAGAATTAAAAAAAAAAAAAGACATGAAAGAGTTCAGGAAAAGTAGGGGAAAGGTGGAGATGTGGGGGTCAGGGGCTAGATAAGAAGAGAAGGCAGATCAGTAGGAGGGAGGGGGGTAACCCATGGATATGATCCAAATACATGTATGAAGCTGTGACAGTGAAACCATTATTATGCATAATTAATATGTGCTAATAAGAGCACTTGAATTTTAAGGTATACCTTGGAGCCAGGTGGTGGTGGCACACACCTTTAATGTTAGTACTCAGGAGGCAGAGGCAGGTGGATCTCTGAGTTCAAGGCCAGCCTGGTCTACAAAGCTAGTTTTAGGACTACAGAGAAAGACCCTGTCTTGAAAAACAAAAAGAAGAAAGAGAAAAAAAAAGATGAGCCTTGGACTAAGGCTGAAGCTGAATGGTGATAGAATAGGTCTAGCCTGTACAAGGTCCTGGGTCTAATCCCTAGCACCCCTACTCCTGTAAAAAGGGGGGGGGGGGGGCGGGTCTTGATCCATCCAAACCCTCATTGGTCATTAAACCTAGAACCTCTTGCACGCTCTGCCAGGCAAAGTTTCTACTATTCAGCTGCCTCCCTGATTTTAGATTTATTTTTTGTTTATTTGGTTTTGTTTCAGGGTTTCTTAGGGGGGTTGCTTTTTGTTTTTAGTTTCCAAGATAGGGTTTCTCTGTGGAGCCCTAGACTCCCTCTATGTAGGTGGAGGCTACTTGTTCGTTTCCAGCTGCCCAGACCCAAAATAATCACACAGAAACTATTAATATTAATTACAACACTGCTTGGCTAGTACTTGAGGCATATTTCTAGATAACTATTACATCTTAAATTAACCCATTCCTTAAGGTTTTGGCTGGTGGTGGCTCGCATCTTTCTCCTTTGGCAGCTACATGGCATCTCTCTGACTCCGCCTGCTTTCTTTCTAAATCTCTGAATTTCCTGCCTGGCTTTACTCTGCTAAGCCATTGACCAAAACAGCTTCTTTAATAACTGTTGAAGGAGACTGCTTATTGGTTCCTGGCTGCTCAGCCCTGAAATAATCACACAGAAACTATGTTATTTAAAACACTGCTTGGCCCATTAGTTCTAGCTTCTTATTGGCTAACTCTTACATCTTAATTTAACCCATTTCTATTAATCGGTGTATCACCATGTGGCTGTGGCTTACCAGGTAAAATTCTGTCCAGCTCCAGCAGGGCTACATGCTTCTTTCTGACTCTGCCCTTCTTCCAGCATTCAGTTTAGTTTTTAACTGCCTACCTAAGTTCTGCCCTATCACGGGCTCAAGACGGTTTTCTTTATTCATTAATGGTAATCACAGCATACAGAGGGGAATCCCACATCAAATAACCAATGGTAATAAAACATTCATAGCATACAAAGGGGAATCCCACGTCACTTCCCTTTTTCTGTCTAAATAAAAAGGTTTTAACTTTAACATAGTAAAATTACATATAACAAAACAGTTATAAAGAAAGAATTATAGTTAATATTTAGTCCATTTACACTTGGCAAATTAAGGAAAATATCATCTATCCTATCTTTGTGAGTCTAAAATTTTATATCTAATTTATCTTTTATAATTATAACTATCTTTCTTTAACTTCATCAAAGATTCCAGAAGGATATTATATTACCTAAGTAAACAGGAAGTGAATTGTAAGCAACTTCTAAAACTCTAGAATTGACAGAGACATCTTGCTACCTGGACAGTCACCCAAAGTTCTATAACATTGCAGCAACCATCTTCAGCCTACAGGCCTATAGTATCCAGCAGACTTTTCCATGAAGCAGGAAATTTGAAGATCTCTGATGCCCTGTACTGGCAAAGTTTATCAGTTACTTTCTTCTGTGTCCTGTAAAATGTCTGGCCGATCTCTCATGAAGCAGGTACCCCAAAGGACTGTCTCTTCTTCTTTTGGCAAATTTAGCAGTCATTTTTCTGTGGGTCCTCATGTTCAGTTCATACAGCATGCCATCAAGCAGTCCAGGCAAGAGCAGTTTCTTGCCCAAATTGCTAACAAACTCCATAAGGAGCCTCTTCAATGCCTATCATCTTCTTGAAGTATATTGGTGCTACCAAGAGCAATTGTGTCTCATTGTTATGAAAAATCCCAAGTTTTAAAACATTTTAAATGTCATATTCTGTCAGTCTTTGAAAGGTTTGAAGAATATCTTTATCTGAACTATATCTCTGTACATTTAGAAAACCTAACATGACTACAAGCTTGACTATTATAGATGACTATTAACATGTATTTTTTGATTATACATTACATTTTTAAATGAGCTGCACAAACACAATCCCTTAAGAGCAGAAATATAATAAAATTGAAATTTGTATCAGTAAACCAAGATCCATACCAATGCAAATATTCATCTTTATATCATATCCCCATTTAAATGAAAACATTTATAAACAATATTTGGAAATTTGGGAGTATTCTCCAAACTGCTTCCTGCTGTTTTTTGGGCAAAGTATTTTTTAGGGGTTCATAGAGACATTTCGGGGATGTTGGTCCATCAAGCCACATTAGCCTGGAAGGAATCCACAGGTTTTCCTCCTCTGGAAACAAAAGGAGGCGGCTGTCTCCTTCAGCAGCTACATGGCATCTCTCTGATTCTGCCTACTTTCTCTCAATATCTCTGTTTGGATTTCCAAACTAGTTTTCCTCTACTAAGCCATTGGCCAAAACAGCTTTTTAAATAACCAGTGATAATAAAACATATTCATAGCACACAAAGGGGAATTCCCACATCACCTCTGTAGACCAAGCTGACCTCAAACTTACAGAGATTCATCTGTGTTTGTCTCCTGAGTGCTGGGATTAAAGGTGTGTACCATTACCCCTCGGTTTGTTTGTTTGTTTGAAAAAAAATGTTCGTCTCTTTTCTATTTTATGTGTATGGTTGTTTTACCTGTACTCATTTGTGCCTGTGTACCACATGTGTGTAGTGCTTGCAGAGGCCAAAAGATCCAGATCCCCTGGAACTGGAGTTACAGATAGCTGTTAGCTGCCAGGTGGGTGCTGGGATTTGAACCAGGGTCTTCTGGGAGAGCAGGCAGTGCTCTTAACCGCCGAGCCATCTCTCTAGCCCATTGGGTTTTTTTAAATATTTATTTATTTATTATGTATACAATATTCTGTCTGTGTGTCTGCCTGCAGGCCAGAAGAGGGCATTAGATCTCATTACAGATGGTTGTGAGCCACCATGTGGTTGCCGGGAATTGAACTCAGGACCTTTGGAAGATCAGACAATGCTCTTCAACCACTGAGCCATCTCTCCAGCCCCCCATTGTTTTGTTTTAAAATCAGACTTCTTGCTAGTCATCTTCTGTGATAAATTCCCAGAGCTAGAATTGGTGAGTTTTTTCTTCTTTCTTTCCTTCCTTCCTTTCTTTTTCTTCCTCTCCCTCTCTCTCCCTTCTTCTCCCCCTCCCCAATCTCATCCATGGGCCTTCCCTAAATTGCAGGGTCTGGTCTCGTACTTACTTTTTCTCTGGAGTTTCAGGAATTAGAGATCTGTAGCACTGTGCCAGCTCTTGGGACCACTTTCAGTAGTCCTTAAAAGTACATGCCCTTCTTCAGAAACTAGAGATTCTGGGCTTATTTGGGGGTTTCTGGGAACGTTGGCCAGGGTCCCTCACCTCTGCAGAACCCAGACTCCTCTCTGGCAAAGAGAAGACAACAGGAACTGTTGAAGGAAGTCAGAGTGAGAGGAAGAAGCTAGTTAGTATGTGTCATCTCTGGTGGAAGTGGTCCATTCTATCAACAAGATGGGGCCTGTATTGGCCCTGGTACAGAAAGGTCTCAGTACAAAACTCTGGTGTGCTTTCATTTTGAATACAAGTACTATTGGGAGTTGGGCGGTAGTGGCACACACCTTTAATCCCAGCACCCGGGAGGCAGAGGCAGGCTGATCTCTGTGAGTTTGAGGCCAGCCTGGACTACAAAAGCTAGTTCCAGGACAGTTAAGGCTGTTACACAGAGAAACCCTGTCTCGAAACCATTCCCCCCCCCCAAAAAAAATAAAGTACTATTGTTTCTCATGAACACATTTTATTGAAATCTCATGACTCCTCTGGTGTTGATTCATGGGACAATCTGAGAGAGGGAGAGCTGTTAATGAATGTTTTTTTTCCTGCCCACCAGTTCTCAATTAAACATTCAGAGGCTTAAATTATAATTGTTTGGCCAATGGCTCAGGTATATTTCTGACTAGCTCTCACAATTAAATTAACTCATTTTTATTCATTTATGTATTGTCACATGGCTGTGGCTTACCACTAATGCTCTGGCGTCTTACTCCTTTGGCGACTACATGGCATCTCCCTGACTCTGCCTTCTTTCTCTCTATATCTCTGTTTGAATTTCCCGCCTAGCTATATTTTGCCCTGCCATAGGCCAAAACAGCTTTATTCATCAATCAATAGAAGCAACACATATTTGCAGTGTACAGAAGAAGGACAGTCCACATTCAGAGGGCATTTGAACAAGGTCACCCACATTATAGAGAACTCTGCCTTGTTTGGCCTGTATAGCAGCAAACCTCACTTTTTGGCCTTCATGCAGTTAGGGGGACTTTGGCCCAGAGTATGGGTTGCTTTGCTGTCAGGAACTCATTCTGTGTGGCCTGGACAGATCCTGCTTTTCCTCCCAAACAGTGAAGAAGGTTACAGATATCTCTAGACTCGGTGCATGCTGGAGTTCTGTGATGTGTGTGCTGGGTGTGGTGGCCACACCTTTAATCCCAGAGGCAGAAGCAGGAGGGTCTCTAAGAGTCTGCCACTAGCCTGTTCTACATAGTGAGTTCCTGGCCTTCCTGGGTTGCTTAGTGAGACCCGGTCTTCCCCAACTCCTCTTCCTGAAAAAAGAAAAAACTGATGTCAGGAGATATGGCACCTTCTAAAGCTTTGACCAAAGAGTCTAATAAAGAGACTAATTATAAAAATATAGGGCTGGAGAGATGGCTCAGTGGTTAAGAGCATTGCCTGCTCTTCCAAAGGTCCTGAGTTCAATTCCCAGCAACCACATGGTGGCTCACAACCATCTGCAATGAGATCTGGTGCCCTCTTCTGGCCTGCAAGTATACATGTAAGCAGAACACTGTATATGTAATAAATAAATAAATATTTAAAAAAACAAAAAAATATATTTGTGGGGGGTACTGGGTATTGAACCTAGAACCCTAACACTGAGCTATACCCCATCTCTAATTATAAAGGTATGAGTCCAGAAAGGAAGTGGGACCCTTGGAGACTAAGATCAGCACAAAGCTGTCTTTATCACTAGGCTTGGAGGAGAAAGGGGAAGGAGAGACCATACATAGCTCAGCAAGTGCTGGAACTGGGAGGCAGAGCCATGAGAACCAGCCTGCCCCTCCTGTGTACCAGCAAGGAGGGCCTGTTCCTGAGCACTGGATTTTGTAGGCTGTGGCCTGTCCTGAGGAGAGGACCATCACACATTTGCCTTATGTCTGCTCTCCCAACCCACTTGGCAGTTTTGATGTGTCTGAATTACAAATAAGCATGTTTTCAGTTATCAGTTCCTTAAAGAATTTGTTTTGAGGAGGTCTATATGGCTCAGCAGGGGCTTGTCACCAAGGCTATGGTGGAAGGAGAGAACAGAATTCTGAAAATTTCCCCTGACCTGCATGCACACACACAATAAAGAAATGTTAAAAATGAAAATGAAAAAATTATCTTAAATTCTTGATTCTAGCGAGGGAAGGGTGCTGGGTCACTCCCAAAATATAAAGCAAGAGGCATTAGGGGAGGAGCCTGTGTCTGGGCCACTCCCAAATGTAAAGCAAGAGGCTTTGGGGGAGGAGCCTGTGTCTGGGTAACTCCCAAATAAAAAGCAAGAGAAGTTAGGGAAGGAGCCTGTGTTTTGGAGAATCTTAATTTGTGGCTCTTGACAGTGACTTAGTAAGTGGCTTCTGGGCGCCGACACTTGCTGGCCGCCACGTTGTTCTCCACTTTCCTCCTTGGAAGATCTGGGCGTCCTGGGCCAGGCTGTACAAGCTTCGCCCTTCTCTCTAAGGGAGGTTGACCCGCAGGCTTGCCCCTGCCGAGTTCAGAGCGTTCTGCTTTTGTCTATGGGCTCTACTGTTGGATCGGTCTCACAAACAGACGTAGGGTTTAAACTGTGGGTACGTGTGTCAGGCAAGTTTTGTTACAGGGCTGCAGGGTCAGGACCAACTCAGAGCATGGGAATGGGGCAGTTCATGTGACAAAAATGGCTAAGAAGCTTCTGGCCTTGGGCACAGAGGGCTTGGGCAATTGTCTTCTTTCTACCTGCTGGCTATATGCAACCTAGAAGCTCTCAGCTTCCTTCCAGATCTAGGGAGCTCAGGGATGGGGGAAAAGAAGGTTAGCTTCTCAGAAGGGTTCTCAGTGAACCCAGTCTGGTAATAGACTGAGCTGGTTAGCCGAGGCAAAAGATTTGGAAGCTTGAGGGTAGCCTGAGCAACTAGAGAGACCCTATCTTAGAAAATCCGAAAAGAACTGGGTGTTGGTGGCACACGCCTTTAATCCCAGCATTTGGGTAGCAGAGGTAGGCAGATCTCAGTGAGTTCGAGGCCAGCCTGGTCTATGTAGTGAGTTCCAGAACCATCAGGACTACACAAAAAAAAACGTGTCTCGAAAAAACAAAACAAAATAAAATAAACCTAAATGATGTCAGGGTGAAGTTCAGCGGTAGAAAATTTGTCCAGTGCTGTACACTTGGCCTGGTGCTGGCTCTGATCGGGTCCCGTGATCACTTTGTATCCAATAATCCGGGGGACACGGTAAGCTAACTGGTTCTACTACAGTCCTATGTCCTGTTCAGTGAGCAGGGAATGATGGTCATTCCATATACCCAAAACCGAAGCAGGAGCTTTTGTGCCTATAAGTTACTAGAGCAGGGGTGTTCCCGCTCAGAGAGCGGTATAGACGGACAAGAGGTTGGAGCACGTGGCTCCTCACTATGTCACAGGAAACGCGAAGCAGCAAACCGCAGCTTAAATTGCGGCTTGTTCCTAATGTGGAATATTACACGGTATTAAAACATACATTAGGAGCTGGAGAGATGGCTCAGCCGTTAAAGGCTAGGCTCACAACAGAAAAATATAAAACATACATTAGAATTAAGTTTATAGAGAAAGTGTAATGATAGGATTTATGCTAGACTATGTTGAAAATAGGTTACAAATACATAAGCTATATGATTTCAGCCGTGTGAAGTATATTTATGCTTCGAAAAAAATGCTGAAAGTATTCCAAAATGTTCATTCTAATTATGGCAATATGGGTAAATTTCTTCTATAATTGTTTTCTTTTACATTCTAAAGCACTCTAATTATATATGCACCTAGGAAACAAGCGTTAGTTTTACAAATCTGAGCTGTAAAATGACTTCCACTTTTACAGTGTGTGGCTTCTCTGTGTAGTAGCCAGTGAGGAGGAGTGGGGAGGGGCAGCAGAGAGGAGGGAGGCCAAGTGCGCAGTTTTAAGCCTTAAAGAAAGCTGCCAGCAGGTCTTGGTCCCACTGGGCACACATGGTGGGAGGCGCGGCTGCGGCGGGAAGATCTGTAGTTCCCTTGATGAACCAAGGCTCGATCAGAGGGCCTCACTCATTCGTTCAGTTCTGCACACCTTCATTCTGCAGATATTCCCCAGCATGTCATGCAATGGAAGGAACGAGACAGGCCCATGCCTCCCAGAAGCCCACATCTGTGTACCCTAGGCCTGCCTAGTGAGCAGCCATTGGCAAAGGAGCCTTTGAAAGGTGGCTTGGACACACCAGGTGGACACAGCAGCCAATGGTGGAAGAACAGAATTTCCCCTGTGCGAGCAGAGACAGAGCAAGCGCAGAACAATGGTCCTACTGCCTCTTGGGCTGGCTGAGATGCTGCTTTACCTAGTTCTGGGTGGAAATGGGTGTTTGGTGGACGTCTAGGTAGTGGGAATGGGGATATGGGGGCCCCTAAGAAGAGAACTAAGAAGTGGCTCTGGGAATTAGGGCAGATGGAGAACAAAGAAGCCTTCAGATGGGAAGGAGGCTGTCCTGGAAGGCATGGGCATGAACGCAGTAGTCAGCCAGGCCGATGGGCACACAGGTCACAAGAGGAGGTCAGGAAACAAAGGTATCTCACGCATGCAATTGGCTCTGCCATGCCAAAGGGTTGGGCAGTATGCAGTACGCAGGTTTCTTTTTTTTTTAATTGTTTATTTTTACTTTATGTGCATTGGTGTTTTGCCTTCATATATGTCTGTGTGAGGAGGGTGTTGATCCCCTGGAACTGGAGTCACAGACCATTGTGAACTGCCATGTGGGTGCTGGGAATTGTACCCAGGTTCTCTGGAAGAGCAGTTAGTTCTCTTAACCATTGAGCCATCTCTCCAGCCCCCAGATTTCATTTTCTAGTGGAGAGTCAAGACTGTCTCCCTCTCTTCTTTTGAGACAGCATCTTGTAGCCCAGAGTGGCCTAGAACTCACTATATAACTGAAGCTTAGGAATCTCCTGCCTGCACCCCCTAGTACTGGAATTACAGACATGCCCTCCCCCCAGACCTGGTTCATGGGTGCTAGGAATCGAACCCAGGCCTCCTGTCTACGAGACAAGAACCTTACCAACATCTGCATCCTCAAACTCCACATGTCTCCTTCTAATACCCCCCTCCCTGCTGGGCATCCAGGGGTAGAACATAAGCTTGTACTGGCTTCCCTCCCCTAGCTCGCTCTCCGGGGATCCCCACCCTGAGATCTCAGCCACCATGCTTCTAGGAAGCCAGGCTGCATGGTGATGCCCCATGTGGGCTGACAGCCCCTGCTGAGGTCCTGGCAGCTGTGGCATCCCACATCTGGAAGAGGAACCTTGTGATGACGCCATCTCCAGGAGCCATCAGATTGCTCCTCTGGATCAGACTCGGAGGGAGAATGACTAAGATGAGCTCCATCAAGCTGCAGACAGAGGCAAGTCACACTGTTGTCTTAAACCTTTGAGTTTTGGGTGAGTGGTTTACCCAGCAGTGTGAGCAGATCAATTGGTGCTTCTACTTTTAGACAGACTATCGTACAGCAGACCAGCAGGAAGTACGCAGTAGCCTGCTTTCAAACACACACCCCCTCCTCGTCACGTGACACATTGCTGCCCGCAGTCTATGGCTTACATTGGGACTTACAAATGAGCTGTCATGGTGTCATACAGCAGGGTTGCTCTACTCCTAGAACCTGGGTTCTTCTGTTCTCCCCTCCCCAGTCACTGAACCACGGATGCCCCTGGTCTCTAGAGTTTTGCCTGTTTCAGACTGCCGTGCTGGGGAGCAGTTCTTTGTGACTTGATAGCTCATTTCTCTTTCTTTTCTTTTCTTTTCTTTTCTTTTCTTTTCTTTTCTTTTCTTTTCTTTTCTTTTCCTTTCCCTTTCTTTCCCTTCCTTCCTTCCTTCCTTCCTTCCTTCCTTCCTTTCTTTCTTTCTTTCTTTCTTTCTTTCTTCCTTTCTGAGACAAATTTTCTCTATAGCTTTGGAGCCTGTCCTGGAACTCGCTCTGTAGACCAGGATGACTTGAACTCACAGAGATCCACCTGCCTCTGCCTCTCGATTGCTGGCTTTAGCGTGCAGCAATAGCTCATTTCTTAGCGTGGAATAGGGTGCCATTTTCTAGCTATCCCGCTGGTGAACCTCTCTGACTGAAGGCCATCTTTATTGCTCCCAAGCTTGGGCAGTTTGGGGTGGAGTTGCTATGTGCACACAGGTTTTACCTCCTGGGCTACAGACCGAGGAGTGCAGCTGCCGGGTCATATGGAAGATGCTTTGGAGCTGTGGTCTTCAGGAGCTGTGCAATCTTACATTCTCCCAGGCCACTAACTTCTGCTCCTCCCTCTTGGCCAGCATTGGGTGGTGTCGCTCTTTGGAATTTGGGCCATTTTACTAAGTGTGTGGTAGTATCTCACTGGGTTTTGTTTTGTTTTTTATTTATTTTTGAGACAGCTAGTTTTCAGACATATATACCACCTTATGTAGAATTGTTTTCACAGCCCCGACTGTCCTGGAACTCTATGTAGACCAGCCTGGCCTCAGACTCACAGAACTCTGTCTGCCTCTGCCTCCGGCATATATCTCCTTGTTTTAATTTGCATTTCCCTCCATCTCTCCATCTTTCTTTCTCCCTCCCTAGGACTGTGCAGTTGCTTGCCAGGTGCCCTATCATTGAGCTGTATCCTCAGCCTTGACCCTGTCTTTCGCCAAGGTGAAGGTCTGAATTATATTTTATTATTTTCGGTTTTTCAAGACAAGGTTTCTCTGTGTAGCCCTGGCTGTCCTGTAACTTGCTCTGTAGATTAGGCTGGCCTTGAACTCAGAGATCTGCCTGTCTCTTCCTCCTGAGAGCTGGAATTAAAGACGTGTGCCACCCCACCCAGCTAGAACAGGTCTGAATTTTATTTAAATCCAGCTCATCAGTTATTTCTTTTCTGGATCATGCCTTTGGTGATGGATTTTAAAAAGTCATCACCAAAGTTTAGGTCACCTGACTTTTTTGTGTGTTTTCTTCCAGGAGTTGTGTAGTTTTGTATTTTACACTCAGAGGTGAGACCCATTGATTCACATGGCAAGCGCAAGGTCTGTTGTTCTGTATGTGGATGGCCAGTTGTTCCAAAATTATATTGAAAAGGGCATATTGACTTTGTCCCTTTTTCAAAGACCCACTAACTGTGTGACACTTTTCTGGGCTCCCTGTTCTGTTATATAATGTGATTATCATTTTATTGGCTTTAAATTTTTATTTATTTAATATATATGGATATTTTGTCTGCATGTATAACCTGTACACTAAGTGCATGCAGTGACCATGGAGGGACTGGAGTTACAAACTGGGGTTTGTGGGCAGCCATGTGGGTGCTGGGAGTCAAACCTGGGTCCTCTGGAAGAGCAGCCAGTGCTCTTAATGGCTGAGCCACCTCTCCAGCCCCTCATTCTTTTGATACCACATTGATGTCACTACTGTAGCTTCACAGTGAGCTTGAAGTTGAATGGCATCTGTCATCTGACTCAGTGTTGGTCCTTCCATAGTAAGTTGGCTTTTCCACATAAGCTTCAGTACCTTAGAGCGTGTTACTCATTTTATCAATAGCTTCAAAATAACTTGCGGGAGCTTTCATTTGAATTCTGCTCAATTTAGAAAATAGGAAGAACTAACTTTTTTTTTTCTTCTGATGCTGGAAGTCAAGTCCAAGGTCTTGGACTTGCTAGGCAAGTCCTGTATCACTGAGCTAATGCCAGCCCCCAAACTGACATCTTCACATTGAGACATCCTATCAGACTTAAGGGTTCTTCCTTTTCTTTTCTTTCTTTCTTTCTTTCTTTCTTTCTTTCTTTCTTTCTTTCTTTCTTCCTTTCTTCCTTTCTTCCTTTCTTCCTTTCTCCTCCTCCTTCTTCTCCTTCTCCTTCTTCTTCTTGGTAAATTTTATATGTATGAGTGTTTTCCTGCATGTATGCATGTATGTACACCGTGTGCATGCCTGGTGTCCTAAGAGCCAGAAGAGGACATTGGAGCCTCTGAAACTGGAGTTCCATGTGGGTACTGGGAATCAAATCCAGGTCGTCTGCAATAACAAGTGGCTCTAAACCACACAGCCATCTCTCCAGCCCCCTTACTTAGGGTTTCTATTATGTGATAAAATACCATGACTGACTTGGGAAGGAAAGGGTTTGTTTCAACTTCTAACTCTCAGAGCATACTCCATCACTGAGGGAAGTTAGAGAAGGAACTCAAGGCAGGAGCTGATGCAGAGGCCATGGAGGGATGCTGCTTACTGGCTCGCTCCTCAAGGCTTCCTCAGCCTGCTTTCTTGTAGAACCCAGGACCCCCTGCCCAAGGATGGCACCATCCACTATGACCTAGGCTCTCCCACATCGATCATTAATCAAGAAAATGCCCACAGACTTGCTTAGAGGCCAGGCTAAGGGAAGCATTTTCCCAGTTGAGATTCCCTCTTCCCAGATAACTCTAGCTGTGTCAAGTTCACAGAAACCAAGCAGGACACTATCCATGAACATGGAATACTTGTTCATTGATTTGAATCTTCTTTGTTTTTAGTTTTCGTAAAAAGTTTTGTACAAATTTCTTAAATTTGTACTCAAGTATTTCATTTTGGGGGGGTGTTTATAGTAATAGTATTGCATTTTACATTTCTTTCTTTTCTTTCTTTTTTCTTTTCTTTTTCTTCTTTTTTTGTTTTTTGTTGTTTTTTTGTTTGTTTGTTTGAATCAGGTTTTTTCTGTAGCTTTGGAGCCTGCCATAGACCTCACTCTGTAGACCAGGCTGACCAGGCTGGCCTTGAACTCACAGAGATCCACCTGTCTCTGCCTCCCAAGTGCTGGGATTAAAGGCTTGTGCCACCACTGCCTGACAGTATTTTGATTACTGGTCTATAGGCACACAACTGGCTTTTGTATATTAACTTTGAATTATTGCAACCTTGCTATAATCACTTGCGAGTTCCAGGAGAGTTTTTTTCTTTCCAACTCTTTTGAATTATCTACAGAACAATTCTTTCTTTATAAAATTATATCCATGGCCAGGTTAGAGATGACCCCAACACCATACAGGCTGAGGTAAAAACAGCTAAAGCCAGAGGCTTCAGCCCACAGACCACAAAAACTGGTGGTGGCACCCTTTTCCTGTGATCTTATGGAAGAGGTATTTTCCCCGCTCAGCACCTGAGAAGGTGCAATTTGGGCCTAGCCCAGCCTGTGCCATTGATTTGTTCTTGACCATTGGATCAGGGGTGGGCGTGTGACCCAAGCTGGTCCCAGTGGGTCCCCAGTTGGTCTCTATGCTAGAACTTGCTGGAAACCAGGAACATATGCCCTTTCTGATGAGGTGCCAAACTGTTAGGATGTCATCCTAGAGCTAGGGTTGGGAGAGGGACCCACTGAGAATGAAGCACCCACAACAGCGCAGTGTCAGAAGCAACCCGCTTATGATTTCGTGAGACCTGGATCTGCTGGAACTAGAAGGTAGCCATGCCCTGGCCTGCTCGGTTACACAAGCCGCTAAACCCACTTTATTCTTAATCCAGCTCGAATTGGTGATTGCCACTTAAAAGTGAAAGGGCCTAGACTGACCGCCTCTAAGAACCATACAACACACTTACTAGAAAAGCAAATTGTTTCAACAATGTGTCTGCCCTTTTCTCCTTCCCAGGCCTGATGGCAGCCCTCCTAAGTCTCCAGATCACAGGCTGAGGTGGACCCGCACACCTTTCTGTATAAATCAGGGCTCTCCAGCAGAACAGAACCTGTAGCATGGGTATCTAGTTATAGGAGATATATTGGATTGGCTCACACAGAGCCTGAGTAGCTCCATGATGACCTTCTGCGTGCTAGAGAGTAGCTGCTCATTCCAAGAAGCCCCAGCCCAACACTGAAGGCCTGGAGAGCTGTGGGCACAAGCCCGTGTTCAAAGTCTGAAGAACCTGGAGATTCTTCCATGGGGACAGCAACAGAAAACATGGTGCTCGCTCAAGAAGGGTCAAGCAAGAGCAGAGCAAGCCTCCTCCATTACTTCCCGTCTGTGCCTCCAGTTTGTGGGACAGTACTGCTCACATTCAGGACGGGACTTCACTTAACTAGCAACCTACACTCCAGTCTTCCCTGGAGACACTCTCAGACACACGGGAGTGTGCTTCGCAGATTTCCTCGGTGGTCTCAGTTCATTCAGGACAACAGCCACCGTTAGCCATCACCTTCTGAGCCGTTGCCTTTGCCTGGTGGTCGAGCCTAGCTGGTTTGCAGTCAGGCGCTTTGGTTCTCCAGTAGACAGTCCCGGGAGCTGGAGCTCATGCAGATCCTGACCCAACAGGATGCTGAGTTACTTTGGAAATGACACAGCCAGCTTGTGGCGAGGAAAGAGTGTGGCAGCTGTCCAGCAGTTTACATGGGGTGGTCCTGTTTCTTTAGGCCCTGCCAACCACGGCCAAGGCTGGGCCTCAGCGATGAGCAGGAGCCAAGGTCACAGGCTGCTCCTGAAGCTGGGCCTCAGCGATGAGCAGGAGCCAGTGTCACAGGCTGGTCCTGAAGCTGGGCCTCAGCGATGAGCAGGAGCCAGTGTCACAGGTTGGTCCTGAAGCTGGGCCTCAGTGATGAGCAGGAGCCAAGGTCACAGGCTGGTCCTGAGCTGGGCCTCAGTGATGAGCAGGAACCGATGTCACAGACTGGTCCTGAAGATGGGCCTCAGCGATGAGCAGGAACCGATGTCACAGACTGGTCCTGAAGATGGGCCTCAGCGATGAGCAGGAGCCAGTGTCACAGGCTGGTCCTGAAGCTGGGCCTCAGTGATGAGCAAGAGCCAGGGTCACAGGCTGGTGCTGAAGCCCACACTGATCACCCTGATCTGCTGACTGCAGAGCCCTCAGTCTCAGCTTTAAGCTCCACCGTTGGGGAGCATAACAGACTTAGAACCTGCCTTGGGCTCGGGAGTCAAAGATGCTTTACCCATTGGTATATAGCCTGGGCAGTGTGAACTGTAAAGATGCTTTACCCGTATCTCAGTTGGGATATGGCCTGGGCAGTGTGAACTGTTGGGCCAAGTGCAGTTTTTGAGGCTTCTCATATGTTAAAAACTGAAAAAGCATAAAAACAAATGTTTATCATGAACCGCCCTTCACGTGCATGGCTCACCTTCCTGTGCGCGGTTTTGAACACATGGTGCAATTTAACTGTGCTAGGACAACTAGGTTATGTTTTTAGAGTTTTCGTTTCATTTTTAAGGCAGAATCTTATTATATGTATCCCAAGATATCTTAACATTTACAGAGAGTCTTCTGCCTCTGCTTCCCCAGTACTAGGGCTATAGGCACTACCATCCGAAATAGTTCTCTGGCCATTGAAGGCGGTCTGGGCTGGCAAGGGAGTTTGAGTTCAGAGTAAGGGACGCTTTTCCTGCAGCCCGGATCCTTTGGCTTGTGCAGGATTGCAGCTGCAAGGAAGATCACAGGTGAGATGGTGAGGAGAGGACCCACCACCATGCCACCCACAGAGCTGCCTTCCACCCTACCTCTGTGCGACTATCCTGGCTAGCCCACGGCGTCCTGAGAACTACCAGTCACCAGAAGGGGGCAGGCTTTGACTTCTAAAGTCCGAACACAATGAGGCTGCAAGCAGGCTCGACGAGATCAGGCCACCAGACAGACCAAGGGTAGGTAGGTCCCTCCACGGAAGAGACTCAAGCGAGGCCTGATGGCTCAGAGGATCTCGTGCCAGCCCCAGGGCTTGCAGCCGCACGCTTCCCTTTAGGCTGGGCACTGGCCTGAGTTCGTCATCAAGCAGAGCAGGTTTCTTGTGGTTATAGGTTGAATGGTGTGACTGCCAGGCTAGTGAGGCTCTGGGTGGGTTTATGCTCCCCTTAAGTTATTATAAGGATGTGGCTCAGCCAATGCTGAGGACGCTCTTCGGGCTTCAGAAACCCCTAAAGTTACCACGCTGCCATGCTCTTTGGTGTCCAGATGCCAGGTGGGCAGCACTACTCCCTTCCCTACCACCACAGCTACAGCACCAACACTGGACACAGTTGCGGCACAGCAAGGGTTATAGGCCTGGAAACTTCTTTGGGGGCTGCCATTCTGCAATGGGTCCCCATTGGGTGGATCCCCGCTAGAACTGCCGTTCTGTCTGCTTCCTAAGCTGTGGAGCAACATAGCACGCGGATGGCCTGAACAAAGAGAATTTTAAAATGACATAAGCCGGACATGCTGCCACGAGAGGGTGTCTGCCCAGATTAAGGCAAGCTCCTGCATGGGACTTTGTAGGTCCCTTGATTTCCCAGGGTGAGGACGGATTTCCACAATAGAATTAAGGAGAACCTCGCCAGCCCTCGCTCAATGACTGGGCAGGCAATCAGTTCACACCCCCACTGTACGCATTACCCTAGCATTACCCTAGCCCACCGTCGCAACACCGGAGCCCCTGAATCAGTGTCTGCTCCTAGTCTCCTAACACTGCCCTGGCCTCTTCCAGCATGATCCTGCCGCATCTGCCTCCTGCTGACACTCTTTCTACAGCCACCCTCAGCCTCTGGACAAAGTCCAGATCTGCTCCAAGCCCCTTGAACCCTGTTTAGCTCTCCAGCCATGAGGGTTTGTGTTTTTACCCCCTCTTACCATCCCCATGCTGCAAGGGATCCTAGGTCCGTAGCTCACCTTCCCGCCAGAGCCTGCGTCCGCCAGTTCCAGTTCTTCACTGCCCGCGCCTCAATCCTTCAAGCTGCAGTTTAAATATAACCTCCGTCTCCCTACTGAGACGGCCCCTCCCCCTGCCTCTGTCCTGGTGTGGTCCTATATCCTACCCTTTGTTCCAGACTTCCTTATCCCTCAGTCACACGGAGCAGCTGGACACCAGGCACGTGGTTGGTTAGCCACTCAACAAGCCAGTGCTGCCTGAATTTGGAGAGGGAGGAACGAGGGGCACAGAGGGCCTTGAGGGGTCTGCTCCCCCTCCCCGCTCCTCACCCAGGACTGTATCTCTTTCCTGTCTTGTCCTTGGTTGTCCCTACTTGTCTCCAGTGGGACTGAGTTGAGCTAGCTACCTGCAGGTTCCCAGCACAGCGAGCGAGTGCCACAAACTGAAGGCTACCCTGGGGACCAACTTGGCTTGTCATGGTCCTGCCTTCCTCTAAAGCTTTACCCAAGCCCCTCTTCCTGGAAAGCATAGGCCCTAAGCACCCTGCGTGCCCCCCTCACACACACACACACACACACACAGACACACACAGACACACACACACAGACACACACTTCTTAAAACACACCTCTAGTTTCTTCTTCAAAACCCTTGGCTGGAGGGAAAAGTGTCCCTTGCCCTGCCTGGCTCTGGTCACTAGTACTATTGAGAATCATATACTGTGCTCAGAATTAGAGGTTGCCAAAGGTCATGAACAGGGCTAGAGACATGGCTCAGAGGTTAAGAGAACTTGCTTCTTTTCCAAGGAACCTGAGTTTGTCCCCAGCACGTCCACTGAGTGGTTTACAAATGCCTGTAGCTCCAACTCCAGGGGATCTGATGCCTTCTTCTGGACTCTGGGTACCACACATGCACACATCCTCACACATGCATAACTAAATCTCAAAAGAGCCATGAGCACAGGGCTGACTTCCTCAGTCCTGGACTGATCCCAGGACTTCTTGTCCTTTTCAGAAAGGACTTTTCAATACATTTGGTGGCTCCTGGGGAGGGGTAAAGAATAAGCCAGGAAGAGCCCCTTGGGAACTCTCCCTTCTATCTGCTCAGAGGGCTCCTTTGGTGGCAACACAAGGGCAGGTACTCAATGAGCAGCTTCAGCAGCCATGGAGGGAGTTGTTCCAGGGGCGCCCTGGGAGGTAGGAGGCCTGTCCCATCTCCCGTCCACTCCTCTGGGATACTGAACAACTCTTAAGTCAAAGCAGCAAGCCACACACACCGTCCTATGCATCTAGTAGGGAGAGCATATGTCCCGTCAGTGAGGGAAGCACTCCAGCTAGTGGGGTCTGGCAGAGAAACAGACGCTAGGTTAGAAAGTTGTTTTCAAGGGGAGAAAAAGGGCCTAGGTTATTATCTCAGGTTTTCCATTTTAAATGTTGGCTGAGCCAGGGTCGGGACACAGACCCACAAGCCCAGCACCTGGGAGGCAGATGCAGTAGAATGGTGAGTTCCAGGTCAGCCTGAGTTACAAGACAATATGCTTTGTTAACAAACAGACTGAATAAATAAAAATAGATACATAAACAAATATTTGCTCAGTTGCTTAAACAAGCAAACATCAACCAAGCTAGAAGCTAGCAAGGCAAATAAAATGGTCTCTTGAACAGTATTTGATAGGGGACCTCTTAAAAACCAAGGTGCTGCCTCCTGGATGGGGAGACACGCAACCCTTCCTATTATTCACCTGGGATTCCTGGCCACAGTTGATTGGACCAGCGTGAGCACTGGGGTGACTGAAGCCACATATATGCCTTAGGCCTTTCCATTTCCATCCTTAATCCAAAGACTCCCAAGCTAGGCTCCTTTGGTGATGAGATTTGTGCTCACACTTTGCTGAGGTCTCCCCTGGCTACCTTCATGTAAGGTCTTGGAGATGGGAAGTGACTCGGTGGAAGACTGAATACTTAAGCATGCATGAGTCTCTGGGTTCCATTCCCAGAACCCAAAAACCTCAAACTGGAATAAACTAAAATAAACAGGGCAGACTTTTGTTTGTTTGTTTGTTTGTTTTATTTTTCGAGACAGGGTTTCTCTGTAGCTTCGGAGCCTGTCCTAGAACTAGCTCTTGTAGCCCAGGCTGGCCTCAAACTCACAGAGATCTGCCTGCCTCTGCCTCCCGAGTGCTGGGATTAAAGGCGTGTGCCACCACCGTCTGGCTTAACAGGGCAGATTTCTTTTCCATTTGCTTTATGATATACATGTCGTGCCCAGAAAGATGCTCAGTGCCTCATAGATCTTCATGAGGTAGTCACTGATAGAACCCATGAATTCATTTGTCATTGCATGGTTCCTCCCCATAGCTGTCCTAGCTTTAGTGAGACCTTGTAAAAATATGAAACCTCAACGTCACTGGCCATTGGGCAGGGCCAGTGAGGTGGCTGCCACCGTAGTTGTCAAGGCCACAGCCGATGTTTCTGACTAGGGATCTTTGATTTCAGCTAGTGTCCCTTTATGCATATATTTCAGTGGGGACATTCCAGTGGCTTCTGCAATACAGAGGCCCTGTTAGTCACCTGGGAGCAGAGCTGGGCAGCCCCACCTGTTCACCAAGACCCAGAGCTGAGGACCCCGTCTCCTGAGCCCGTTCTAGGCCTCCTCAGAGTGGGATGAAGGATGCTGGCTGGAATGCAGGCCCGATAGAGAGGTCATTAGGCAGCTGGCTCATACTCCCTGTCACCCGAAAAGAAAATCAATTGTAAACATCAGATAAAATATGACAGGCGTTTTAGGAATGTATTTTACAAGCAGCGCACTATGATGGGAACAGGGTTGGCTAGAGGGAGACCTCGTGTCTCAGCCGTGTCGAAAAGGTCTGGCCGAGACCCTCTTAGTGTCGGCTCCACTGGCTACAGCAGCATCACCAACTTCAGATGCCCAGACTTGAGGGCGCCTCGGGCCAGGCTGATGGCAGCTGGGAGACTGGCCAGAGAGGGTCTTGGCCTGGAGGATAGTGACTTGCGTGCTAGGATCTCTACACTGAGAGTCAGGAAGCCAGTTCTCAGGTCACTAGAGTCTTCCTGGGGACTGCGGCCAGGTGCTTCTCCGGGATTCAGCCTTTTTCCCTTTGGAATGAGACTAACCCACACAGACAGCTAATGGGAAAGGGCTGGTTAAAACAATAGGTCTGTTGTTGAATTGTGTTTATTTGTTTGTTTGTTTTTTGAGACGGGGTTTCTCTGTGTAGCCCTGACTGTCCTGGAACTCACTCTGTTGATCAGACTGGCCTTGAACTCAGGGAGCCACCTGCCTCTGCCTCCCAAGTGTTGGGATTGAAGGCATGCACCTCCACCACCGAGCTTTATTTACTTATTTAGGACAAGATCATCACTGTAATCCAGGGTGGCCCAGAAATGTCAATCCTCCTGCTTCAGCCTCCTGAGTGCTGAGATTGCAGTTGCACATCACAGTACCCCAACCCTGGGGGAGCATCTTTACGGGCTTTGCTATTACCTAGAAACTTGTCTTCTGAACAGTCTGCACCGCAGGTGGGTATCGTGAAGAGCTTGTGTGTGCAGTTCCCTTGGAGGCCAGAAGGGGGCATCAGATCCCCTGAAATTGGAGTTACAGACAGTTGTGAGCTGCCAGGTGTTGGGAACTGAATCCCAGTCCTTTTAAGCACTAAACTATCTCTCTGGCCCTCCCCTGGCCATGGATCTTCTTGGTGCCATACTTGACGTGTGTGCCAGTGTGCCAAGACTGAAAGAACTGGTATTGGCTCAGGACCCCCAAGATCAGGTTTTCAACACAGAGGAGATTTCTCTGCCCCAGAGGGACACAGGACAGGGAATAAGAGACAAAGACAGGAGATAGAGGACAAGGGAGAAGGGGAAGGAATAACAGTGCAGGGACAGGGATATTTGTCCCACAGAGACAAAGGACTGCCTCTGATGAAGAGGAGACAGATGTTGCCCATGGGAAAATGGCAGTTCATGGAGGTAAAAAGGGAAACCCTCATCTTAGGATGAAGTGTTCCATTTTAACTGTGCATGTGAATTAGGTGAGCCAAAGGGGGGTTTGATCGTTGGACTTCAATGCTTTGATAGCTGGACCTTGGTAGTCAGGCTCAAGAGGAGGGAGTGGCCAAATAGGGGAATAGACCTTGGTGTCCAGATTCAGGAATGTAATCTAACAGCTTTTAGCAAGGCAGAGGGAATGGGGGAGAAGGGCAAAGCCTGTGGGAATCATGTTTGCCATGCTCAAGCTGGCTAGACCCTTCACCAGGGGCTTGTCCTTCCTTTTGAGTGAGTCCTGCTCACCTCAAGTTGTAGCCATAAGCCAGCCCTGGCCAGGTCCTGGCTCTCCCATCCCCCAGTCCTTACCCCTTCTTCAAATGATTGACAGAGAGGGTTCATCCGTTTCACAAATAGTGGGTTAGCCCGATCTCTTGGATCCTGTTGAACTACCTGCAGCAGAACGGTTTGGTTTTGATTTGGAGGTGGGAAAGGTCACTAGGGTTACGATTTTTGAAAGCCACAGACTTAAGAGTTCTAGGCTGTGCTTTCCAGACTCAGTTGACCACTGTGTGAGAAGCCGTGCCACACACTCCTGCCACCACAAGCTGTCACGGCTTTCTCATTATGTGAGACCCCGGTCCTTCTGAATCTGTGAGCCAAAATCATCGAGTTTCTTTTCTTTTCTTTTCTTTTTTTTTTTTTAAAGATAAACAGGGTCTCACTATGTAGCCCTGACTGGCCTAGAACTCACAGACAGCGATCCACTTGCGTCAGAGTGATAAAAGTAACACCGAACCCAACTCAATGAGCCCATCAGAAACAAAAGCCCGCCTCAGTGAGGACTGGAGCCAATGGGGAGGCTGCTTTGGTGAGTGAGTTTTCTTGTGGCCACTAAGAACCAGCAGAGCAAGGCTGGTGGTTGGCCTAGCAGGTAAATGCACTTGTTGCAAACACCTGAATGCAATTCATGGGATGACATAGTTAGGAAGAGAACGGACTCCGAGCTGTCCTCTGACATCTACACGCGTGTGTGCACAAATACTCACAAAATCAATCAGACAAACAAAAAGCAAGTGAGAGGGTTGAATTGGCAGCTCCGGGTTAGGAATGCACACAAGGCCCTGGGTTTAACTCCAGCACACACACAGGAAAATCCAAAACAAACCACAAAAGGAAAAAAGTAATGGAGCTATTTCAGAGTAAAGCTAGCATTTGATGGACTCTAGCAGTTTAGTGTCTTGTAGGTTAGTTTTTTTTTTTTTTTTTGGTTTGTTTTTTGGTTTTTCAAAGCAGGGTTTCTCTGCTTTGAAAAGAGCCCTGGAACTCACTCTGTAGACCAGGCTGGCCTGGAACTTAGAGATCTGCCTGCCTCTGCTTCTTAAGTGCTGGGATTTAAGGCGTGCACCACCACCAACTGGCTGGTATCTGTTTTTTTTTTGTTTTTTTTGTTTTTTGACCTGGAAGTACAGAGAGCATGCGTCCTTCCACCTGACAGGGTAGGGAACTGGATGCCCAAGGACCATGTGGGGCTCAGGTTGCTGACCGTCAGTCCTGTGGTCATCCCAGCACCTCACAAAACAGACCCTTTGACTCTCACCCCAACCTCCTTGCCCTCCCCCAAGGGCTCTTCTTCCTTGCCGCATGCTGGCTGCTTCCCTTGCTATGGGCTGTTTAAATATGGGTGTGAGGTGAGGAGCTGGCTGAGGAGTCTGCCCTCAAAGGAAGAATTGGGCCTTTTCTAATAAAAGGGCCCACATTCAGAATGCTCCCTTTCGCTTCACGCCCTCAGCCACAGCTGGCTCCATGTAGCTGCTCGGAACCATGAGGAAGCCTCGCTGAAGGTTCAAGTCCATGCATGTGCTGTGGATATGTATGGGTTGTCTAAGGCCACAATAACACCGTGCAGCAAACGGCATTTAGTTAGAAATGTCACAGATCGTGGCAACAGCGGGCGGGAAGACTATAAGGGCTGGAGGCAGGAAGGGCAGGGTGAGTGTCTCCTGGATGTGGCAGGACACTACGCCCATGAACTCACAGCAGTTGTGGTGGCCTGCACAAGTCAGCTGACATTCTGACACAGAGGGAAGGGACTCGTGAACCCCCACCCCTGGCTGAGGAGATACTCACGACTGATGGCTTCTGAGTATATGGGCTATGCAAATTGGATTCAGTTGTTGGTGGCGTGGTTATTGTTGGAATTGAGGGGAAGAATAGGGGTGAATATGATTAAAATGCATTGTAGGTTTGTATGAAAAATCACTGAGAATCAGTGCAAAAATTATATATATATATATATATATATATATATATATATATATATATATAGAAAGAAAATTCAAAGGCATTACTCACATGCTTGGAGCCAGCTGATCGCGGCTTGCCCTGTGTGTCTCTCCTCCTATTCCAGGTTCTGGAACCAAGGACAAACCCTGATATGCATGCTTGGGGCTAGCCTCTGTCTACATCTGTGTTCCAACCCTATGTGAGTCAGAGCAAAGGTGTGCAGCTGGGTCCAGTGTAGGGGCCTGGGGCTGGTGCCTTAGCCGCACAGGGCATGAGTTAAGGGACAGGGGTTAAGAGTGCAGGCTGCTCTTCCAGAGAACCTAGGTTTGGTTCCCAGCACCCACATGGAGTCTCACAGCTGTCTGTAAGTCCAGTTCCAGGGGATCCAATGTCCTCTTCTGCACCACTGGATCCTGCATGCATGTGGGTCACATAAATTCACATAATCACAGCCACACATATATACACAGAAGAAGAGATCAGTTTTTATTTTATTAACAATCAGCTCCTGGGTTTTATTCATAAAGAAAAGCTCCCATGAGCTGGTTTTCCCCAGATTTGAAGGGTAGAGGTGGCAGTGAGCTGTCGTTCTTAGAAAGCTGAATGTGTGTTAGGCTTAAGTCAACAGCATAGAATAGAAAACCCCAATAGTGTCTCTATTTATTTTTTTATAATCTCCTGTCCTCGAACTTGCTCTGTAGACCAGACTGCCCTTGAACTCACAGAGATCCGCCTGCCTCTGCCTCCTGAGTGCTGGGATTAAAGGTGTGCGCCACCACCGCCTGACTACGAAGCAGTGTCTTAGGGCTACAGTTCATTTCTTTCTTTTTTTTTTCTAGAACAAGTTCAGATGTAGGCAGTCAAGGATTATACTATACCTCGGGGAACTGAGCAAGGCAAGGACAGCCTCTGCGGGAAATTCAGCCTACATCCTGGGTCTGCATACACGGGGACACTGTTAGCTTCCTGTCACGGCTTCGGAGGTATCAATCTATGGACGTAGATTGATGTAACTCCTGGTGGGCTGTCACACACATGTCTGGTGTCTGTGTGTGGGCAGTGAGCTGACACCAACACCACTAGCCTTGTGACTGTAATTTTGTAGAAACTGCGCCTCTCAGGGAAGGCAGTGATTCTAGGTATAAGAAGACCAACTAATTCAAACCCATACTCCACGAGACGAGAAGTGTCCTTAACCTGAAGACAGAAAAAGAACTTTCTTCAGGTGGGGTTGTGGGACTGGAGTGCTGACAGGCATGAGGTTCTGTCCCCCTCACCAATGTCAGGTGTCAGTGACCGAGTGTCAGGCCAAAGGTGCCCAGAGAGAGGAGCTGTTTGAGCCCCCTGGTCCATCAGGGACACAGTACCCCATTCACCTACGCAGGGAGCCCAGGGCCCTGGGTGCACTGTTCCCATCCTTGCAGGCTTCCAGGAAAACCTTGGAGCCCAGGGCTTCTGAGATCCTGCCTAGCTGAGACAACGCGGACTGGGTGAGCCCCAGGGTGCAGCGGACCTTCCTGGGTGGCCTCCCTCCTGCCCAGCCCAAGGGCGTCTTGCAGCTATAAATTGAGTAAATTGAAAATGTTACTGGGGTTGGAGATAAAAGAGAGAGCTGGTGTCTCCATGAATAAAACATGGGAGGGAGGCCATTTCTTGGAAAAATAGAGAGAATAAATTGCGGCGGATCAATTTTATCTAATTTCTTGGCCGAGCTTCTGACATGCAAATGAATGCGCTCATAATTTATGAGTGAGCTGGTGGAGATTACCAGAGGGGAAGGGAGGCTGGAGTTCTGCTGGAGGAAGGGGGGCACAGCCAAAGATTTAGCAAAGCCCACCAGGCGCTTTTTCTTTAATACCATAAGATCTAGAAACCCTCCAAGGAAGACAAGAGCCAGAGTGGAGAAGATTCTAGAGTCCCAGTCTGGTCTTTAGGACTGATTCTGCTCACCCACCAGCACCGGTCGTGCCCTGCTACCAAGCCCTGACCATGACCACAGCAGAGGCAATCAGGCCCCAGGCCTTGGTTCATCCCATCTTGCTGTCTCTCACCCAGGTTTGACCAGTTTAGTTCTCCCTTGACCTTGGGTCTGGCCCAGTCTTCTGTGCTCCAAAAGTGTGCACTTGCCCTAAAGGTGGCACACTGGCTCAGTGTCACCTACCAACTTGTTTCCTTTAGATTGACAATGGCTGTAGAAGCCAGGAAATCTGTGTTCACCAGGGTTTGCCTCCTGTTGAAGATTAGTGCACTGGGCACGCAGGCTTCAGCGTTTGACCTCTGTACTGGCCTCGGAGTAACCACCGATAAACCAAGGCAGATCACCAGTCTTGCCACAGACTAACTCTCTGTTTGTCTATCTATCTGTCTGTCTTTCTCTCACTTCTCTGAACAGGAACCAAAGGGTTGGTGGCTTTTGGTCTTTATGTGTGCCTGGCCACTCTTCTTACAGTGGGCCTTAATGGGATGTGATCTCTGTGTGTGCTGTGACTCTAACTAGATGGGAAAGAGAGGGAGAGAAGGAGGGAGGAGGGACAGAGGGACTACAGGAGCATTCTTCTTTTTCATGGGAATGACAGGTGACCATTGTGGCAATCACGTGACAATGGCAGTGGTGGGGACAGAGGGATTCCATCATGTTCCCAAGTGCTCTGCAAGGCCCCAGAGTGAGCTGGAGTGTGCAGCCTCTTTACTAATCCCTCCCCCCTTCAATGCTCTTCCTGCCGGAGGTGCCAGGGAGCTTGGAGAAGGGTATGCTCATCTTTGGGTCTCATGCCACCCTCCCTGGAGCCATACTGTCACAGAAAACAGTTAAGACCTGAATGTGCCTGGTTTGAGTGGCAAGTTCTGGAGGTAGAATATTGGAGAATGATCAGGTTTTTGCTGTTTTTGTTTTGTTGTTGTTGTTGTTTTGGGTTTTCAAGACAGGGTTTCTCTGTACTACCCTGGAACTCACTCTGTAGACCAGGCTGGCCTCGAACTCAGAGATCATCCTGCTACTGTCTCCCGAGTGCTGGGATTAAAAGAGCGTGCCACTGGCGCTGCCAGGCGAGTGGTCAGTTTTTACAGATATTAGAGTGAGACCTTCATGGGCATTTTCTCACAAGCAGAGGGAGACAGTGGCACCCCCTCCCTCCACCATAGTGAGGTGACTCTGAGCCAGGGAGAATGCTGCCATCAGTACCCGTGTGTGCCGGGCACCTGGTCCCAGATTTCTGTCTGGGACTGGGCCATAGCTCCATGGTAGAGGATTTTTCTAGCAAGCATCAGTCCCTGATCTCTATTGCCAACCCTGAAACAACCCCCACAAACCCAAGCTGTCGGGTCCCTACTCCGGTGTCTGTCATAGTACACACAGCTAAAGCAGGTCCTTCTCTGTTGTTCTGTGGCACTGGGAACAAAACTGGGCCTTGCATATGCTATCCAAGTGCTCTACCACTGAGTGACATTTATAGACACCAGAAAGCTTTCTATCACTTTGCGGATGAGGAAACTGAGGCACAGAGCCTGGTGACTTGTGCAGCTCAGGTGACTAATGGGCAAAGACTGGATTTGGACTCAAAGCTCAAACTCACTAGTGTCCTTTGTCCCTCTCTGGATGTATCTTGCTTGTTTGGCCAGCCAGAAAGACAATAGTAAAGTTAAAATGGCTTGCGGTGTCAAGAACCTTGGGTGGGCAGTGGCTGCACGTTAGGGGATCTGCCCCCAATTCCCTCATGACATACTTCTCTGTCCCTTAACCCTGACAGAAGGCGGGGGTCTTTGGCTCAAGCCCCTGAAAGACTTGACAAGAATCTTGACTTCCATCCCCTGGGGGATCGTCCTGTATTTCTTTTCCTAGCTCCCCACAGTTTCCTTATCAAGGGTGTGGCCATCTTCTAAGTGGCCCTATGGTCACTCAGGACTTTTTATTTCTTTACTTTGGTTTTTGGAGACAGGACTTCTCTGTGTGACATCTCTGGTTGTCCTGAAACTTGCTTTGTAGACCAGGCTGGCCTCGAACTCACAGAGATCCGCCTGCCTCTGCCTCCCGAGTGCTGGGATTAAAGGCGTGCGCCACCGCCGCCCAGCTGTCTTTTCGTCCCTTACATGGAATAACTAACACTTTAACATACTCCAGACTCTTTGTGAAGTGTGATCCCGCACCCTGTACTTCAGAGATGAAGGCCGTGTTTAGGAAACTCACCTACTTGAAATGTCCTGAGGTGGCCACAGGAAAAATGGGTGTGGTCTTCAATAGCATTCCTGCCGTGGTCTCTGTAGCATCTGTTGACCCACCAGGAGACCCTTCAGAGTCTGACATGGCAAAGTTATGGGACCAGATAGCCCCAGGTGTGGCTCTGGGTCTGACTCGGGGAGCGGCTAACCTGCTAACGGAGCCCTCTGAGCCTCAAGTTTCTGAACTAATAAATGACCCCTCCTCTGCTGTCTACAGTGATGATCTGAAGCCGGGTGTATGAAGTACTTGGTGTGGCCAGGCTCATCTGCAGAGCTGAGCTTTGGTTCTGTATGTCAACCCTGTCTCAGGGTGGGTCCAGAACACTTGGCTAGCAGGATCTGTCCTTGAAAATCAGAAATGTGACTTATTTATTTAATGTGTATGAGTGTTTCATCTGCATGCTTGTGTGTGCCTGTATGCACCATGTACATAAGTCTCTGGTGCTCATGGAGGTCAAAACAGGACATCAGATCCCCTAGAACGGAGTTGCAGATGTTTCTGAGCGGCTGTGTGATGCTGAGATTTGAATCCAGGTCCTCTGCAAGAACAGCAAGGGCTCTTAACTTCTGAGTCATATCTCTAGCCCTGAAATTTTTCTTCTTAAGTACATTCCTTGTGGGAAGTCTTCAAAGAGAATTCACATAATTTTTCATTATTTAACTTTTATGTGCAATTATAAACAATGAACTGTGAACATGAATTGGGCAGACTAGGAGAGTTTGTCTTCAAATCACAGGTCTTTTAAATCCTTCTCAGGCCGCATAATAAGTTGACCTGAGAAGATGAGCTTCCAGGGGCATCCTAGACAGCTGTGTGCCCTGTAGACAGCCATGTGCCCCGGAGATGGCCGTGTGCCCTGTAGACGGTTGTGTACCCTGTAGACGGCCGTGTACCCTGTAGACAGCCGTGTGCCCTGTAGATGGCTGTGTACTCTGTAGACGGCCGTGTGCCCTGTAGGTGGCTGTGTACCCTGTAGACGGCTGTGTACCCTGTAGGCGGTTGTGTGCCCTGTAGATGGTTGTGTACCCTGTAGATGGCTGTGTGCCCTGTAGGTGGCTGTGTACCCTGTAGACGGCTGTGTACCCTGTAGGCGGTTGTGTGCCCTGTAGATGGTTGTGTACCTTGTAGACGGCTGTGTGCCCTGCAAACAGCTGTGTACCATGCAGTTCCTGATGCTGCAGAGTGAATTCTTTAGGAAAGCAGGTCACTGCTAGAAACCTGCACTCATGAGACCACAGGTTCCCCCAGGCCTCCATTGTGCCCGTGTTTATGAGTTTGAATAATGGTCTTTTCATTGGCTCTGCCTTACCCTTAATAGATATCCATCTATCCAAAAACCATCTAAACATCCAAGTACCTAAGCATTTACACATTGGTCCACCCATTCATCCACATGTCTATTCATCAATCTAATGACACATCCATTCACCCATCTGTTTAAATATCCACATGTCCTTCAACCCATCATCCAAACAGCCATCCATCCACACAGCCATCCATCCATCCATCCACACAGCCATCCATCCACACAGCCATCCATCCATCCATCCATCCATCCATCCACACAAACATCCATCCATCCATCCACACAGACATCCATCCATCCATCCATCCATCCATCCATCCACACATCTTAGTTACATTTCTATTGCTGTGAAGAGGCATGACCAAGGCAACTCTTATAAAATAAAGCATTTAATTGGGGGCTTACTCACAGTTTTAGAGGGTTAGTCCATGATCATCATGCATCATGGTGGGGAATAAAGAGGCATGGTGCTGGAGCAGTAACTGAGAACTTTACATCTTGATCCAGAGAGAGAGAGAGAGAGAGAGAGAGAGAGAGAGAGAGAGAGAGAGAGATGGGGGGAGGACCTGGGCCATGGAACCCTCAAAGCCCACCCTTAGTAGCACACCTCCTCCAGAAATGTCATGCCACACCTACTCTAACTCCAACAAGACCACACCTCCTAATCCTTCCCAAACAATTCCACTAACTAGGGACCAAGCATTCAAATATATAAATCTATGGGGGGCAAACTACCAAACCATCAATCTATTTATCTATCCATCCATCCATCTATCCACACATCTAACTCATCCATCTTCCCACATATCCATCTGTCTATCCTACACACCCTAATAAGGAACATTTGTTGACATATACTATGGGCCAAACTCTAGGCATAGGAGTATGCATTAAATAAAACAGACAAAAGTCCCTTCTCTATTGAAGCCATTTTTTTATAGTTTTTCAAGACAAGATTTCTGTCATGGAATTCACTCTGTTGACCAGTCTGGCCTCAAACTCAGAGAGATCTGCCTGCTTCTGCCTCCCAAGTACTGGGATTAAAGGCATGCGCCACCATTGCCCAATTGAAGCCAATATTTTTAACAAGGGTGACAAAGATAGCGAATACATTAAGTAGGAACATTATATAGTCCATTAGAAGAATAAGCACTTGCAAGAGAAATTAATTAGAAGTGGAGCTGGGATAAAGAAAGAAAAATCGAGGGTGGGGCTACAGGTGAGACAGAGTCATCAGCCAGGCAGCCCTAAGAATGTGATGTTGGAGAAAGAGCTTGAAGAGGGCCGAAAGCAGGGCAGGAGTGATGTGGGATGAGAGCACCCTAGGAAGGAGAGAGGCAAAGACCCAGCAGGAAGCAGAGGACAGGCAGCTGGACAAAGACTGTTCACCTTGTAAGGACTTTGACTCAGAAACTCGAACCATTGCATCGCTCCCAACAGAGACGTGACACGCTCTGGTCTACTTTGTAAAGGCCCGTTCCAGCTGCTGGGTTGAGAGCAGAGCTGTCTGCTCATTGTTGAAGCCCCTGGCCACCCGTGGCTGTTGAGGGCTTGAAATGTGGCTCATCTGAATCAGGCGTGCTGTGTGTCCATGCAGCCTGACGCCAAAGACCGCACACGACAAAGAGGATAAGCGATTTCATCAGCAGCCTCGAATGCTGATTACACGCCGATATGATGATGCTTTGGGTAGTTAGCTTAAAATATGGTATTAAAATTAATTTTATCTACTTCTCTTTGTTGTTTTCAAAGCCAGGAATCTTAAAAAAAAAAAAGTTGATTTCAGAAGTAGGAGGTGGAAATGTGGAAGGGCAGCAGGGCTGGGGAGAGGTTGGATTTGGTGCAGAGCTGCCGAGATAGGGTGGAGAAGTTCTGGGTGAGCGTGGTTAATAATAACACTCAGTATGCTTCAAAACAGCTCTGGGATGAATGGTCTCCCCACAAAGAAATAACGGATGCTTCGGGTGATGAGTACGCTAACTGCCCTGATTTGAGCTTCACACTCTGGACACGTGTACTTAGACAAGATACGGTATCCAAGGAAGATGCTCTGCTTTACAGTACTAGGAGGATCAAACCCAGGGCCTTGTGCCCCAGGGAACGTACCCTACCGCTGAGTTATGCTCAAGCCCCTAAATGCACAGTTTTTACCTGTCAACTAAAAGTATTCTAGCATTAGGGAGGTAGCTCATTCAGTGAAGCGCTTGACCTGCATGCACCAAGACAAGTTCAATTTCCACAACTCACCCAGTGATAGCGATGTGCACCTAGGAGGCTGAGATGGGCGAGTCCCTGGGACTCACTGGCCAGTCAGGCTAGTCTACTTGGTGAGTTCCAAGACAGCGAGAGACTCCATCTCAATCAAAAGGGTAGATGGTACCTGCAGAACAATGCCCAGGGTTGTTGCTGTCACACACACACATGCGTGGGCATCCTCCTTCCCACATACATGCACACAAACACGCACTTTTTCCTTTCCAGCTTTATCCTCGTGCCAGTGAGATGGCTCAGTGGTAAGACTGGGCACATGAGTTCAATCCCCAAGACCCACATGGCAGAAGACAGCCAACGCTCACAAGTTGTTCTTTGACCGCTACATGTTCGTTTGTTTTTTTGTTTTATCTTTACTTTATATGCATTGGTCTTTTGCCTGCATGCATGTCTATGTGAGGGTCGGATCTCCTGGAACTGGAGTTACAGACAGTTGTGAGCTGCCATGTGGGTGCTGGGAATTGAACCCGGGTCCTCTGGAAGAACAGCCAGTGCTCCTAACCATTGAGCCATCTCTCCAGCCCCTGCTACATGTTCACTAAATAAACACATTCAGTTATGAAGCAAAAAAAAAAAAAAAACAAAAAAAAAACAAGAATTCGGGTTGAAGAGATGGTTCAGTACTAAGGGGACTGATCACTCTTTTAGGGAACATAAGTTCAGTTCCCAGCACCCATGTCCAGCACCTGTAAGTCCAGAGGAGCTGACGTCCTCCTCTGTCCTCTGCGGCCACCACACTCATGCTTATATGCATACAGAGGCACATAAAATAATATTTATTTTAATTTTTTTCCACTAGAAAGATAACACTGTTTTAACAAAAAAATGTTCAAGCAGCTTTATTATAACAAAACTTAATAGTACATGAAGGGTTTGATCAGAATGGATACTTACGATGATCTTCCAAGTTTGACTTGCCTAATGACATCATGTCAAACTGTATCTTCCTCAGTTTATATTTTTTGATGTTTTTTTTTTATTTATTTATTTTTTTGTTTTGTTTTGTTTTTCGAGACAGGGTTTCCCTGTAGTTTCTAGAGCCTGTCCTGGATCTAGCTCTTGTAGACCAGGCTGGCCTCGAACTCAGAGATCCGCCTGCCTCTGCCTCCCGAGTGCTGGGATTAAAGGCGTGCGCCACCACCACCTGGCTGGCTTTGTACTTTTTGACAGACACTTTGCAGAATTCCCTCAGGACCATGCAGATTGAATAAACGGATCTGAATCATGTCTTGATGTCTTTGTGGCTGGGAAACATGGGTACAGTTTGTTGCCATGGAACACACCTTTGGTCTCTCTCTCTCTCTCTCTCTCTCTCTCTCTCTCTCTCTCTCTCTCAATTTGACATTTTTCATGGCTCTTAGTTACCTAGGAATGATAATAACAACACCTGCTACCCCTGTCACAGAGACCCATTGCTTTAAAGCCAGTTGTACCTGGGACGGTTTTCATGGGTCTTCAGTGGCTGTTTAGATGGTCAACAAGATGAGCAAGACGCCTACATTGGTGGTTGGGACGGTTCGACTCTTAAGTCCTAAGTATGTGGCAGAAGTCCTCAGATGTGACTGCGTGGATCAGGATGAGGAGCTCTCTGCTCTGCTCAGTGCCTGTAAGCAGAAAGTGTTTTGGGAAGCTATAGGATTCCAGGCTTCTTAATACTGTAAAACTGAGCTAAGATTAGATGCCACTTTTTCAGAGATGATTCCTGGAAAGCCTAGTCTGATTCAAAGCTTTATAAATGAACTATTCCACCAACAGGCAAAGGGCAACGGATGTCTATGTAGATGATTAGTACGTAACTTCCACCAAGGGCTGTTTAGTGAATGCCCCACTGTATAGGGAACCTGCTCTGGTAAAGGAACATAAAATTGAATAAATAAAAATTAAATTAAAAGTTGTTTTAAGTTAGTTTTTTATTTTGTTTTTGCTTTTTTTGTTCGATTTAGGGATTCTCTGTGTAACAGTTCTGGTTGTTCTGGAACTCCATGGCCTCAAAGACAGAGATCTGCCTGCCTCTGCCTTCCCAAGTGCTAGGATCAAAGGCGTGCGCCATAACCACCTGGCTTAAACTATTTTTTTTTAAATTTTTTAGGTTTATTTATTTATTATGTATACAGTGTTCTGTCTGTATGTGTGCCTGCAGGCAGGAAGAGGGCAACAAATCTCATTACAGATGGTTGTGAGCCACCATGTGGTTGCTGGGAATCGAACTCAGGAACCCTGGAAGAACAGCCAGTGCTCTTAACCTCTGAGCCATCTCTCCAGCCCCCTTAAACTATTTTTTAATAAATAAAATGAATTAATTAAAACAGAAAATAGCTTTCATTTTAACACACGGGAGGTAAAGGCATAATGATCAGATGTGTCTTAAAATGAAACAAAACAAAAACAAACAAGAAATAACAGAAAATAAAATAATCGCCGTGGGCTAGGGCTGTAGCTTATCCTGTACTGTTGCTGAACAGGGCAGGCAAAGGGCAGCAGGGGACAGTCATGGGGGCCTGGGGGAGACAGACACAGGTGATGACAGTGAGTGGGACAGAAGTAGAGAGAAGGGTTTGAAGCTAAGGAGTGTTGAGAAACGTGTGTGTGTGTGTGTGTGTGTGTGTGTGTGTGTGTGTGTGTGTGTGGAGTGAGCGCTCTGCCCAAGGCTGGGTGGAGCAGGATGGGGTTGGAGCCAATCCCGTCTGTGCCCCCTGAGAGGCCAGAGAAAAGCTCTCTGTACCAGGGCAGTGGAAGTGGGTCTTGCTAACAGAATTGGGTGCACCCCAATTTTCTCAGCTGTAAAATGAAGGCAGTAGGAGTGAAGCCCCAGAGCTATGGACTCTGGATAACCAGGTATAGGGGAGGTATAGCCTGGACTAATCTATGGACTCTGGATAACCAGGTATAGGGGAGGTATAGCCTGGACTAATCTATGGACTCTGGATAACCAGGTATAGGGGAGGTATAGCCTGGACTAATCTGTGTGACACCTGTGGGCCCGACCATTCCCACAAAGGCAGGGCTGTGATCAGGGTAAGCTGAGCTGCACCCGCCATGCCACGGCCCTGCTCTGAATGCTAAGGCATTGAGAATGCGTGTGAGTTTTATGTGCTTAGAACACTGTCTATGTTGGCCCTGGCTAAGGCCTTGATGCCCTGTGCAAAAGGGAACAGGCGCCCCAAGTCCTTCTCAAGGCACAATTAAGATAGAGGATGGAGGCCCAGGTTGGGGAGCACACCCTGTAACCTGTAGTGCTCTCCCCATGCAGAAGAGGGGGCCTACATGAAGGGACTTGGGGAGGTGAGGTGGTAAGAGTCCTACCATTTAGCACGGCTGTTACAGAAGAGGGCCTGGGAGCAGAAACCACCGATAGGCAGCTTTACTGTTTTTGGTCTCTGCTGTGATGTGGCCTCCTTCACTATCAGCCCTCTCCCAGTCTGGCCTGGGGCAGAGCCCTGCATGATGGGCCCAGAAGGCACCAGCTGTATAACATGTAGGGGAGTGCTGGGATTCGCAGGTCGGACCGAGGGAGCGTACAACAAGATGAGTGTTGAGGGACCACCCGTGCTCACTGGCTTGCAGGTTCCACATCTGTCCACCCCTTCGCTACCCCACCCCTGGCCATCACACTAGCCTCCCTCTGGCTTCTTCCTTCTAGACTTGCCATCCTCCGGCCCCCATCTCTCTTCTATCACACAGCAATAGAAGGAGATTTCGAAACTGTGAGTCAGGTTCTGCCATAGCCTGGCAGAAACTTCTAAGATTCTTTCTTCTCTACCAACCACACTGTAATATTTTTGAGCCTCCCTGGAACTGAACCTTTGTCTTTGGCCAAATCTATGGGTCAACACTCTGATCTCTGTATCTCTTATGTTTCTCTATAACATCTCCAGCTACTGAACATCTGCCATTTGGGTCTTTGCAGAGGTTGCCACTCTACCTAGAATGCAGTGTCCTTCTATCTTTGCCTAGGCCAGAGTCTCATCATTTTGCCCTCATTGCAATGTTTGATCCTGACATTGGGCCTTCTGATATAAGAAATCCTAAATTCCAAGAAAGAAAGAAAGAAAGAAAGAAAGAAAGAAAGAAAGAAAGAAAGAAAGAAAGAAAGGAAGGAAGGAAGGAGGAGGGAGGGACATAGGGACGGAGGGAGGAAGGGAGGGGGGAGGGAGAGAGAGAGAGAGAGAGAGAGAGAGAGAGAGAGACAGACACCCTAAATTACTCTTCCCGTCTCAAAGCTTGCTCTCATGTGTTACTGCTGACAACCTTCTCCTTACATATCTGGTTACCTGTGTGTTATGATACCCTGCAAGAATGTCAGCTTCCAGAAGATGTTTGCACCTTGTCCACACTCTACCTCCTTCTAGAGCCTGAAATACAGTAGAACGTTAGCAAACACTTGACCCCTGAGCCACTGTGCATGCGTGTGTGTGTGTGTGTGTGTGTGTGTGTGTGTGTGTGTGTGTTTTCTGAGCTCTCGGTAGGAGCTAGCTCATCTGATCCTTGTATGACCCTGTAGAGTTGAGCAGACTGTGGTCATGAAAACCTGACCCCAGAGCCCTCTGCTACCCAGTGCCGTGTGCTGCAGCTGGCTGGCCCTGGGACCTCAGCCACCGCTCCTCCCTGCAGCCACAGCTTCCCTCCAGCAGGGGGCACTAGTCCTGCTTTCTTAGCATCTCTGAGGTTCTAGATACGGCATCCACAGGGGACAGGAGGGCCCCTTGGGAAGGTTCATGTCTAGGACAGCCCTGTGCAAGTGTTCACTTCCAAAAGGTCTTTCTGTGGCTTATTATAAATGCAGACACACCTTTTCTTTGAGGATATGGCCACTGGTGGGCTGCCCACATCCCGGTGGATGCCCCCCCACAGATGGATTAGGAGTTATAAATAATAATGATGATGATGATGATGATGATACATAAAGTAGAAGGGGATGCATTGGGGAGTCTAGTCTGGAGGGGCATTGGAGGGAGGTAGTGGTGGTGGATATGATCCAAATAAGTTGTATAATGCATGAAATTTGCAAAGAATAAATTTAAAATAGTATTTAAGAAATAAAATAGATGCAGATGCATAAACTACACTTGCCTTTGTTTCTCTACTTCATTTATGTTGGAGTTTGTCTGAAAGAACGGGACAATTAGGTCGGGCGGTGGTGGCGCACACCTTTAATCCCAGCACTTGGGAAGCACAGGCAGGCGGATCTCTGTGAGTTTGAGGCCAGCCTGGTCTACAAGAGCTAGTTCCAGGATAGGCTCCAAAGCTATAAAGAAACCCTGTCTCCAAAACAAAACAAAACAAAAAGAACAGGACAACTAAAGGCATGTTACAAGCACATGTGCCAAATGGGGCCTCTGTGGTCTACAATGGAAGTCAGACCCAGGTTTGCCTGGGGATGAAGGTACAGCAAGGGGCACACAGGGAACCTGCCAAGCCAGGCTTGAGAGCTGACAGGGCACTGCCGTGGCAGGTAAGGTATAGTGACGCAGGACAGCAGGCCTGAACCCGACTATAAGGTGATAGATTTCACAGGCCTAGACTCGGACGCTCTGAGACTGCCCGGCCCTTGAGACCACCTCGGAAAGAACGAGGGTGGCCTGGGACTCAGCTTCTTGGGATCCATGTCCTCCTCAGAGCAGCCAGAGCCTAGGAGCACCCTGGGGAGACACAGAGTATTGCGAAACTTTTCCAAGCCATTTGCCAATGTCCTGAGGCATCCTCTAAGGACATGGCCTCCTGTGTCCCTGGGCTGGCTCCCATGGAGGCATCACCCTGGGAGGGGGCTGTGGGTGATTGGAGCTGGGTGACTCCCAGTGGACCCCTCTACCCATAAGGCCTCTTCCCAGAAGGTCCTGACCCTAGAGTCTTACTTTCCAGTCTCTTCCCACAGGGACTTGCTTCCTCCACCTGGGGCCTGGGTTGCTGAGCAGAGGCCACCAAGAGTCAGGGGGCCAGGAAAAGTCTTAAGAAATCCCTGAAGATCGGGGTGCTCAGAGCCTGGTTGCCAGGCCCCCCACCTGGAGATCAGAGATGCCCTCCCCAAGGTTCTGGGACTCCCCTGGGCCTTTGAGAAGACTGAGTGGAAAAATGAAATATTTGAGTGCTCAACCGGGCACAGGACCAGCGGGCTGTAAGCGAGAATCGTCTAAGTTTGTTTAGTGATCCGATCTCCAGTGGAGGGAGACTTCTCTTCTGGGGACCACCGGAGCTGAGGAGCCTCTCTGGGCTTCCTGTCTGGCCCACCCTCCTGGGCAGCGTACAGATGGATGCAGTCTCTTGTTTGCCCACACTCCTCCCTGCGATGAACAGCAATTCTATCCTAGGGCTGAACAAAAAGGATGAAGTTCCTGGTCCCAGGGAGGAGATAGCTAACAAGCGGGGAACTATCTTCTATGAGGAGAATGGCTGTGGCTAGCAGACCAGCCTGATCTGGCAGAAGAAGGGAGGGGAGCCAGGGGAGCAGGAAGGGCCTGTGGAGGGAGGAGGGACCTGCCCTGGGGCCAGCTACAAGGACAGAGAATGGGCAGGAGCTAAGGCCCTGAGGCAGGAGCTGCAGGTGGATCTCTAGAACAGAAAGGCAGGTGGAGTCAGGGTACATTATGGGGAGGGGGTTGAAAGATGAGGTCGGAAGGCCTTGTTGTGCAATGGACAGGACAATGAACACTTGCTGGCTTGTGTTCTGTCAGACAAGCTACACAAAGTCTCAGCGGGGGACTGAAGGGACGAGCCCTGCTTTTGGAGAACAAGAGGCTGGTGGAGCTGGGGTTGAAGACACATCAGGGGTTCCTTGCAGACCCTGAGACCTTTTCAGGGTTAAGAGCAGGCAAGGGTGTCATGTCCATCTCCAAGGGACTCTGAGGATGGCCTTTGGACAGAATCTTCAATGGAGTTCCCTGGTGTTCAACTGTCTACTTGCAGCCGCCTCAGGGCTGAAAGAGAGGTGAAGGCGGTTGTTCATTTTAAAATTCTGCTTTGTGAGGAGTAAGCACAGTTCAACTCTGAGGCAAGGTCAGGTGAGCGCCACAGCCACACACCAGAACCCAAGCCCAAAGCAGGGGCAGCGAGGCAGGCTTCCCTATGGTGTGTAACGGAAAGGAGGGGCCCAGTTGGAGCAGAGCTGAGCCGAGGGGAACTGTGCCCAAGTCGTGTCCTTGCTGGTACAAATCTTTTCCAAGAAATGAACTCTGGTGGTCAGCAGGACGGTCCTGCCTTGTATCACTAAGGATTAAGAAGTAGCTGGGATTTCTAAAGAACTAGTGGTCTACTTAAACCTGGTGGTGGGCAGAGATGCGAAGGGCAGAGCTGGGAAGTGGGAGGGGCATTGAGCCTCTGCTTCCCCTTAGAAGAGGCTGCAGAAAGAGTCTCTTGTGGAGACTGGAGAGGGGGCTGGAATGCTAGAGCACTAACTGCTCAAGCAGAGGACCTGTGTTCAGTTACCAGCACCCTTACAGTGCCTTACAACCATTTGAAACTATAGTTCCAGAAGCTCTGGCCCCCTCTTCTGGTCTTCTGACTTTCTGGGGCACCAGGGACACATGCGGGGCACACACATACAAGCAGACAAGGAACTCATACACATAAAATATTTTTTTTTTTGTTATTTGAGACAGAGATCCTCTGTGTAACAATCCAGGCTGTCCTGGGTCTCGCTCTATAGACCAGGCTGGCCTTGAACTCACAGAGATTCGCACGCCGCCTCTGCCTCCCGTGTGCTGGGATTACAAGCATGCGCCACCACCACAGGGCATAAAGTTTTAAAAAGTCACTTCTGTTTGCTTACCATTTTAACTCCAGATATTGGTCTTCCAAGACTGAAGACTGAGCCTAGTTAGAGGGTCATTTAATGACCCCAGGGACATTGAGGCAGAAGGTAGATACTGAGGCAGGTATGTAGATGCTTACGTACTTGGACCTGACGGGGCCACCCCAGCAGGGAATGGGGGATGTGTGAGATGACGTCCAGGGCAGAAAAGAGCCAATATGGAGTGAAGTTACTCTAGGTACCTGGAGGTCTCCCCACGGGGGTTTCTGGGGAGTCATATACAGTGTGTCCCCAAGGAGCAGGGAGTTGGGGTCTTGTCACCTCTGTTTGAAGGCTGCTCACCAGGATGGTAACTCCACAGCACTCAGGCCCACCTACGTGTGAGAAGTCAGCTTTGGTGGCCAGAGAATGTCCTCAGACACTAAGGTGGACAGGCTGTCATTGGCTGTCTGTCGTTCAGGCCCTGGAAGAGCTGGGAAGGAGGACACAGAAATAGTCCCTATAGTGTCTGCTACAGCAAGCCTAGACCCAGGCCTATTGCTTCATCCGTTAAATTATGCTAATCAGAGTAGCCTTCTTTGGGGGGGTTTAAAAAAAAAGTGTGCGTGTGTGTGTGTATACACAAATTTTTGTTATTTTTGTTTTCTGTGTATGAGTGTTTTGTCTGCCCAGAAGCCAGAGGGGGGTGTCGGATCTCCTGGAACTGGAGTTACAGATAATCATGAGCTTCCAGATGAGTTCTGGGAAGTGAACCCAGGTCCTTCGGAAGAGCAGTCAGTGTCTGAACCACTGAGTCATCCTTCCAGCCCCAGAGCAGCCTTCTTTCAAATGCAGGAGAAAGGGAAGGACTGGCCCATAGCTATAGCCCCAGCTACACCAGAGGAGAAGGGGTGAGGGTCCAGGAGTCCAAAGTCAACCGAAGAAATTGGGGGGTTGGGGGAAAGAAGGGAGGAAGGAAGAGAAAAGGCATTCTCTCTTAGTATAACAGAGACTGAAGGAGAGGCTGGACCTCACGTGTGTGTTTCAGAGCAGGCAACCCATGCTCCCCTGGGGGGTGTTTCCCAAGAGCTTTCTGAGAGCAGCAGGCGTACAGTGATGAACAGGAATGGCTTGAGCCTTACCAGGTGGGGCTCCGTGTCATAAGGAGCCATCAAGTAGGGCTGGACTAGTGTGACAGTCTACTGTCACAGGATGAGATGGGGCAGGACCACCCAAAGGAGGCAGCCACCGTATCACATGCGGGATCCCTACAGCCCCAGTGTCTCCCATGGAGACGATGTAGCATGTCGCTGTGTGGAAGGACTGGGGTGGTTTGGGTTTGTGTGGAGAAAGACATGGAGGGAAAACACACACCCTGGGGCCCCAGAACATCCCCGTATGCACAAACGTCCCCGCACAGAGAGGTGGTCATGTTGCGGACTGAAACTAGTAGGAGAGAAGGAATGGGGCTCTCATCTAACTGTGAAGTGGGCCCCCCCTTGTTAAAAATGATGCTTTAAAATCAGGTGGTGGTGACACACACCTGTAATCCCAGCACATGAGAGGCAGAGGCAGGTGGATCCCGGAACTCGAGGCCAGCCTTCTGTACAGAGTGAGTTCCAGGACACCAGGGCTACACAGAGAAACCCTGTCTCGAAGAAAGAAAAAACAGACTAAACCAAGCAAAAAAACAAAGCAAACAAAAATGATGCTTTTCCTGTGTCTGCCCTTCACATCAGGAAGGAATGGCCTTGGGCATGAGCTGAGTTGGAATTCTGCAGCTGCCACTGGTACTTTGCCACCTGCCTTTGGCCCCTTGGCACATGCCATCAAAGTATGCCCCTCTGGAGACTTCAGGTCCCCAACACTGGATTCCCCAGGACTTTCTCTGGCCCCCGAATCCTGCTTGGTCTGTGGGAGTCATCTGGGAAGTGGTGAGGCTTTTGTGAGCCCCGAAGATGTTTCCCTGCCACAAGCTGGCACCCCGCTCTGTCTTCAGTGCTCCCAAGACGCCCATGCCTTTCCCTGCTCTCCCGCAGGGCATCCACCTCCCTGTTCTTGGCAATCTCATGCACCTGCCTCCACGCCTCCCTAACAGCTTGACAACCACCTGTCGCTTTTCCTCTACACTTGTCTGACAGTTCCTCAGACGTCCTTTGTCATAGGCATGTGTCACAGGTATATAATCACTCGTTTGGCATTTTTGATGTAAACCAATATTTTATTTTTTCTTTTTTTAAAATATTTATTTATTTATTATGTATACAATATTCTGTCTGTGTGTATGCCTGAAGGCCAGAAGAGGGCACCAGAACTCATTGCAGATGGTTGTGAGTCACCGTGTGCTTGCTGGGAATTGAACTCAGGACCTCTGGAAGATCAGGTAATGCTCTTAACCGCTGAGCCATCTCTCCGGCCTCTAAACCAATATTTTCATATGCTTCTGTTTTTGTTGTGCTGAAACGAGCATGACATTAAGGTTGTCATATTACCATTTACTTATCTTTTGGTGCTGGGGTAGAAAGCAGGGCCTTATGCCATGCTAGACAAGGTCACTGAGCCAGTCCTTTCGTTCTTGACTTTTTTTTTTTTTTTTGCTGATGTTTTGTTTTTTGTTTTCTGAGACAGGGTTTCTTTGTGTAGCTCTGGCTGTCCTAGAACATGCTCTGTAGACCAGGCTGGCCTCGAACTCAGAGATCCACCTGCCTCTGCCACCCAAATGCAAGAATTAAAGGCGTGCACCACCACCAACCGGTTACATTTAAAATATAAATAAATAAAGCTTTTATCTCATGTAGTCCAGGCTAGCTTCAAACTCACTATATAGCTGAGGATTAGACTTTTTGCTCCTCCTTGCCTTCACTTTCTAAATGCAAGGATTACAGGTGTGAACCAACACACACACACACACACACACACACACATCTTTATTTAACTTTTTTTTTTCCTTTTTTGAGACAGGGTTTCTCTGTGTTGCTTTGGAGCCTGTCCTGAAACTCACTCTGCAGGCCAGGTTGGCCTCGAACTCACAGAGATCCACCTGTCTCTGCCTCCCGAGTGCTTGGATTAAAGGTGTGGGCCACCACTACTCAGCTCCCTCATCCATTTAAAAAGTATCTGTTCTTATTATTTTTAAATATGTGTATCGGTGTCTGTGTATGACTATGCACATGAGGGTACAAGTGCCCTCAGAGGCTTTGGGTCTGTGGAGCTGGAGTTACAGATGATTATGAACCAGCCAGCATTGGCACAGGTCCTCTTCAAGAACAAAAAGTGCTACAGTGAAACCCTGTCTCGAAAACCCCCCAAAAAAAAAAAAAAAAAGAACAAAAAGTGATTTTGTTGTTGTTTTGTTTTCTTTTTGTTTTTTTTTTTGACAGGCTTTCTCTATGTAGCCCTTGCTCTGTAGCCTTGAACTCACAGAGATCTGCCTACCTCTGTCTCCAAAGTGCTGGAATTAAATGTGTGTACCAGGCCTGGTATATTTTTACAAACTTAAGTCGTTTGCTGGATAGATTAGGTGGAGGATCAGAATCTCCAGCAAATGTATCAGCAAGTTCACCCAGTGCTAGGGAACTGCTTGTCCTCTGGGGGTCCTCACTTAATTCTGTGCTGCCGAAAGGTCACCTGCTCTCCTGTTCCTCAGTCCGACCTAGCAGGACACACTACCTGACTTCCAGCTACCAGCCCCTCTTCCTAGGCCTGGGGATGGGCTTCCTCTGGGCTCTGGGGTCTATTTTCCACTCACACAGCAGACTGGGCATGCTCTAGAAACAGCCTGAAGTAGGTGATTGAAGAGGCTGGAAGGTGAACACTGAGATTTCTCCTTCCCGGAATGGTACCTAGGAAGTGGATGTGTTTTCCCTGCCTCCCAGGCTTCCCACGGTGGCCCTCAGTGCCAGCAAGCTCAGTAGCACAAGCTCTGACCGGTTGCCTGCCCTACCTGTCTATGGCATCTTGCCCTTGAACCAGCCCTCTCCCCTTTCTGGTACATCCTGGAATCAAGTAGACAGCTTAGCATGGGACCTACATCTTAGCCTTTGATAGAGCACCCCAAAGGAAGACACTGGAGAACATCAGATTCTGGCCCATTTTTTTGCACCCGAGAAAACCATTTTTTCCTTCAATTGCTTTCAAAACAGCATTTTGGAGGTGTGGGGGGTGCATAGGGACACCAGAAACCCTCTCTTTCCACCAATCTCTTTTCCACAGGGGTTTACCCGAACTGGTTTGAGCTTCACAAAGAAATAGAACATTGTAATTAACATATGAAATCCTTATTTCTGAAATTATTAAATTTGTTACGCTTATACAGTGTGGAACATATTGGAAGGCAAATTAAAATGTTATGTGTTAATAAGCTTGGATTAAATTGGGCTTTGAGAACCCAGGGAAGCAGAGTTGGTCCCACATGGATGCTGTGGGGGGGTTTTAAGGAGTCTTGCCTCCCCTTGAAGTCACCATCGCTGAAATCACTCAGGAAGAGCTGGTCCTGAGAGGAGCCCCCAGCCTGAGAGTGTGTGTGGAAAGGTGGACTTCGGTCTATCATTTTCTCCATGGAAGCATGGAAGGAGAAGAGCAAACTGAGAAAGCTCTTGAAAGCAACCTTCTTGGGCAGAATAAGCTCAAGGAACCCCCTCCCACAAGCTCTGGGCGATGGCTTCCCAAGTCTGGAGAAGAGTCGTGAACAGTCCTGGTTCAGGGGGAGGTGGTTCTCTTCCGGGTACATAGAGGGAACAGCCCTCTCTATTTGTAGTTTCCACCCACAGACTCAAGCACCATAGATTGAAAATATTTTAAAAATTAAAAATAAGACTGGATGTGGTGGCACACAACTTTAATTCCAGCACTCCGGAAGCAGAGACAGGTGTTTAAAGCCAGCCTGATCTACACAGTGATTTTCATGCCAATGAAGGGCTAACAGTGAGACCCTCTCTCCAAATAAATAAAGGAAGAAGGAGGAAAGGAAGGAAGGAAAGGAGGGAGGGAAGGAAGGGAGGGAGGAAAGGAGGGAGGGAGAGGGAGGGAGGGAGGGAGGAAAAAAGAAAGATTAAAAATTAAAATAATAAGCCAGGCGGTGGTGGTACACACCTTTAATCCCAGCACTCAGGAGGCAGAGATAGGCAGATCTCTGTGAGTTTGAGGCCAGCCTGGTCTACAGAGCAAGTTCCAGGACAGGCTCCAAAACTACAAAGAAACCCTGTCTGGAAAAACCAAGTAGATAGATAGATAGATAGATAGATAGATAGATAGATAGATAGATGGCTAGATCGATCAATAGATAGATAGATAGCTGAATAGATAGGTAGACAAACAAATAAATACAATTAAAATAACAAAACAGCAATAAAAATATGATGCAGATATTTTTTATGGTGTGAATCTGCATGCATATTATGAATGCTTGTTCCCTGGATGGTGCCATTGTTTTGGGAGGTTGTGAACCCTAAGGAGGTTTGCTCCAGCTGGTGGAAGTGGGTCAGTAAGGGGAAGGCCTTTGATGTCATAGCCCAGCTCCTTGTTTGGGTCTTAGTTCCCACATCCTGGTCCATCACCATGTGAGCAGCCTTTACCCATGTTCCTGAAGCCCTGGACTGAACTGCTCAGCCATGTCCCTGCCCCCTCTTCATGATGGATTGAAGCCAACAGCTTAAAGCCAAGATAAACCTTACCTCCCTTAGTTGTTTCTACCAGGTATTTTTTTTCATAATGATACTAAAGCAACATGATAAAATATAGCATGATGAATAGTTTACAGCACTTACATTGTAAGGAGCATTATGAGTAGTCTAGAACTATCCTAGTGAATGGGAACACGTGCTTAGCTTGCATGCAGCCATGCAATCTGGTGAAGGGACTTACTTTGGAAACTGGGATCTGTGGGCATATTGGAGCCTGTTCTTGGATACCGAGGAAGGACTGTCTAAGGAAACCACTTCCATTTCTCCTAGAGAGTCTTCCTTTTTCCTCCTTCCAAACCTAGCCTCAGTGTGCCTGGGCCACTTCCATAGCCCCCGCCCCCATGCCAGCATTCCCTAAACGGTACCATTCTCTTCCCCAGTGACGGCTCCTTGTCTTCAGTCTCATCTAATCTCAAACTTGGAATCCAGGGCACCATTCTCAGCATTGTGTTAGCTACCAAGGGGACTAAGCGATCAGTTCAGTAGCGCGGCACATACTTAGCAGGGTTCAGTATACATCAATATATTACCTACTTTCATATTGTTTGTTATAAGCGCTCTTACTTACTGGGCCAAACTCACCTGATATGGCCTTGAGGAATGAAATCAGGCCCGTTGGAGGGGCCACAGCAAGATGCTGTGACGGTTTTATTTGAGCAATCAAATATTTTATACATTTATCAGAACAGAATATAATGGTAATCGACAGGATCGATACAATTGTAGTTGCCAGGAGACAATGAAGTTTGCAAGTCATACAGGGTACACAAGATTAATGTGTAAGACTAATTGTCCTGTCAAGCCTTCATGCTTCTTTGACTACTTAAGGGAACATAGAGAGAAACACAAAGAGGCCTGAGCACTTCACTGCCCGAGGGAGTACACTGGTCTCTCAGGAACTGGAAGGCACATTGTGGCCCCAGAGCCATGGACTGTAACCTGGCACATGCTTCTCAAGGTGGTTAAGCCAAGTGAATTCCATGCTTCCCTGCAGTATGTTTATATTATTAAGTATAAACATTCTATATCATTTGCATATTTATGCTACGTGTTTGTTATTCCATTGCATCATGCACAATATATAAATGTTTATATATTAACTTTATATTTAAATTTAATTTGTTAATGTGGCATACTACCTAAAATTTTTAAAAGGTTTCATATATATTGCAAGAACAGTCTTCAAAATCAGAATATTCCATGTGTGAGGAGCTTTGTAATGACTGGTACTCCCTATCTTCTCTCTGAGCTGCCCCACCTCCTTGCGGCATGGCTTCCCAGGCCTTGCCTAGCTGGGAGGAAGTGGTACCTCCTCCAGCGTAGACAGTTTGACCATGCTGCTTTCTGGCTGTAGTTGTCTTCACAGGTCCCCACTGTACTTGGCAGGAAACTCCAGACTCTTCCACGTGTGGTCAAGGCCTCTAGATCCTGGCTCGTGCCTTCCCCATAAGCAGGGCAAGGCCAGCTACACTTGCCTCTGCTGAAAATGCCATTGTAGAACAGTGGCTGGTGCCAGGGCTGGGGAGCCAGGCTACCTGGGCTTAGACCTCATTTCTCCTATTTACCAGCTCCCCAACTTTTTACAAGTTCCCTACATTCCTTGAGACAATGAGGATTTGAGGCAGGCAAGTAGAAGCCATAGATTAGCAGCCTAGACCCCACTCCTAATAGGACGCTTGGCACCTGACACCTTTACCTGCACATAGTACGTACACACACCCTCTCTAAACAATGCCTCTAGCAACTGTTAGCAACCTGTATCAAGCTGCACACCCCCCTTAGAACAATGAAATACATGTCTCCTTTCTCTAGCAAACATCACACTTGGACACTTTCTACTTAAACACTCTTGGTGTATGTATCTCTTATGACGAAAAGAGGGCTAATCTGTCTCTAGACTTTTTGTTGTTGTTGTTTGTGCTTTTTTTTACTTTTTGGAATTTTTAGACAGGATTTCTCTGTTGCTTTGGAGCCTGTCCTGGAACTCACTCTGTAGACCAGGCTGGCCTTGAACTCACAGAGATCCATCTGCCTCTGCCTCCTGAGGGCTGGGGTTGAGGGTGTGCGCCACTGCCTCCCACAGGAGTGGCTCACTCTGGCTCACAGTTTGAGGGTCCAGTCCATCAAGGCGGGAGAGGCATAGCAGCGGGAGCAGGCGGCTGCTCACATTGCGCTGTGGCCAGGGAGCAAGACGAATGTTGGTGCTCAGCACGTATTCTCCTTTTTATTCAGCCCAGGACCCCGGGCTCAAAGAAGAGATGCAGCTCATCCAGCTGTGCGTGGCTGGCACACTTGAATCCAGGTGATTGCATCAACTCGGCAGCTGCTGGCTGGACCTTATCCTGTCCCAGGCCTGGCTTCCTTCCTACCTTCCTTCTACAGTGCTAAGGGTACGCTGTCCTTCACTGTCTAAGGCAGAATAACAGCCCTGCAGGTGTCTATGTCCTAATTCCTGAAGTCTGTTGAGTATCCTATGAAAGGTGGCAGGGGACAGAGATTGCAGCTAAAATCAAGGTTGCTATGAGACAGCCTTAAGATAAAAAGACACCCTTGGTGTCGTACACTGGGTGGGCCCAGTGTAGTCACCAGGGTCCTTTGAAGCCGAAGCAGGGCTTGGAGTCAGAGATTTGAAGATTCTGACTTTGAAGATGGAGAAAGGGGCCACAAAGCAAAAGACGGAAGTGGTCTTTTGAATTTGGAGAAGGCAGAGGAATGGATTTTCCATGAATGGAGACTTGGCAAAGCTTAGCTAGGCCTGCTTCACAGGTCTGGCCTCCACGATGGCGCGTGCATTTGCGCTGTTGGTGGAGGCTTAGCTCTGCAGCCATAGAAAGCAAATACAGTGGCTTCGGCCAAGCTGTTCTAGGGTGTGTGTCTGAGCCCTCGGAGGACAGCTAAGGGCAGAGGGTCTCCAAGGAGCATTGGACCTCTCAGCCTAACAGAGGAGGTGGCTCACATCTACACCCCTGCACCATAGTAGGCTTAGGTGCAGTGATATTCCCTGCAGCAGGACAGCCAGGAGACAGAAGTTTGAAGTCACGTACCTGAGCAAACCAGTCGGTAGTGCTCTGAAGTCCTGGGTGAAAACAAGAGGCTCTCTACCAGAGAAGCTGACAGAGCCAGGCCCGACTGCACAGGCTACTGGGAGCTTGGACATTGTGGCCCAAGGACAATCATCCAGTGGGGTCTGAGGACACACAGTACAAAATCTGTCTGGGTTGAGAGTTCACGGAGCTCAGTGCTAGGTGACAGGGAAGCAGCCTTCTCCCTTCGTGGTCCAGCTGTGGGGAATTATCCGCCCTGTGTAAGCTTTAGCTATGTATGGTTACTGGCTGGGGGTCAGCTGACGCAGTTTTCATTCGGTCACAATCCAGACACAGTGCAGACTGCAGAGGTTAAGGGCCCCATCACATGGCTGCCCTCCAGTTCCCAAGACAGTCCTAAGTCCTAGGCTGTAACCGGTGCTTCTAGCCATCTGGCTGTGTGCAGCAGCAACCACCACACTGGTTGCATGCTTGATAAGATGGCTCGCAGAACTCGGGAAGGGCTTGCTACCTTATTCCCTTACCAAAGAATCCAGATGAGGGCAGGACGGCACCAGGAGATGCTGGGTTGCATGTCCACTTCTCCTGTGGCCTCACTGACTACAGCAGAAACTCACATCCACCTGGAACCCAAGAGAAAGCAGGCACTGAAGCAGTTGGTGAGGAGCAGTTGAAGATGTGAGCACAAGCCTGGTGGCACCAGCAAGGGTCTAGGGCGGGGCACCACCTCCGTGGGACTGTTCTCACACTTCACATATCGGATACTTGTATGAGGGAAGGAAAGCAGACTTCTTTCAAATGAGTAAATCTTTTACCTTTCAAGTGAAGAAAGCGATTATTCAAGATGTCCACTAGCAAAAGGAGGTGCAAGATGGTGGCGGGTGCAGCACCCCCAGGGTTGTGGGGCTTCTCTGAAGAGCCTGAGAGACCCACAGGGGCTTCTCCCGGGAGACACAGCGGTGGAGGAGGAGCCTGCAGAGCGCACAATATCTCTGGAACAACTTTAAAAAGGCAGGTCTTATGGGACGATGCTTTTGGAAAGTGGTTTCACGGAATTGGGAAAAGATGGCGGAGTGGAGCAGCATGCTCAGCGGAGAGAAGAGAAACTAGAGAAGCGGCAGCGGTGACAGGTGTGGCAGGGCAGCTGTGGGGGACCAAGGAGCATTTTGTTGACGAATAGGGCCAGTCTTCTGGCTCAGAACCACCACTGGCCTGCCTCACCCTGTTGCTGCCCTCTAGGCCAGAGCAGTCCCTCAGCCCACAGTGGCGTTGTCGCTGCTAGGGCCTTTCATGATGCTTGGCCTGCTGGGCCATGGCACCATATGGTGGTGGGACAGCGGGCACCAAGGGCAGGGTGGTATGTAGGAGTCTGGAGTTTGAGCAAGTCCTGCCCCCATCAGGCTACCCAGCCACACAATCACCCTGACTCTGAGTAATAAGATATCTGAAATGAGGCCGGGCAGTGGTTGTGCACGCCTTTAATCCCAGAGGCAGAGGCAAGCCGATCTCTGTGAGTTCGAGGCCAGCCTAGTCTACAAGAGCTAGTTCCAGGATGGAAGGAAGAAAGGGAGGAAGGAAGGAAGGAAGGAAGGAAGGAAGGAAGGAAGGAAGGAAGGAAGGAAGGAAGGAAGGAAGAAAGGAAGGAAGGCAGACAGACAGACAGACAGACAGACAGAAAGAAGGAAAGAAAGTTGACTCTTCTTCTCCCAGCGGCCATCAGCTGTCAGTAGATCCTCAGTTAGGGGTGGGGACTCATAAGTCCCTCCCACCTCCATGCTGAATGTTGATTAGCTTGATCTTGCTCAGGTCTTATGCAGGCAGCTGCTGCTGCAGTGAATTCACAACTGAAGTGGTCCTGTGCCGTCCAGAAGATACATTATTCACCCTGGTCCTGCCTCACCTCTGGCTTTTAGCACCTTCTTGTCTCTCCTTCCATGCTCCTCCCTGAGCCCTGGGAGTTGAGAGTTCAACCCTCCTGTGGCTGAGCACTCTCCAGAAGCTATTCTCTGCACTTTGACCACGGTAAATTTCTTCACTAGCTGCCACCCACTGTGCACATGGACTTCTTTGATGAGGTCAGAAAATTATATTAGTAAATCTAAAGCTGTGTTAATCCATCTAAATATTTGGGCTGGAGAGATGACTCAGCAGTTAAGAGCACTGACTGTTCTTCCATAGGTTCAGAGTTCAATTCTCAGCAACCACATGGTGGCTCATAACCACCTGTAATGGAGTCTGCTGTCTTCTTCTGGCATGCATGTGTATGGAGCACTCATACACATAAAATAAATCTTTAAAAAAATAAAATAAATCTAAAGACTTAATGATGGGGTTCACATTTGAGTGAGAGCACGTACCATCTGCCTTTCTGGGTCTGGGTTACCTCACTCATTAAAATGTCTTTCAGTTCCATCCAGCTTCATTTTTCTTTACAGCTGAGTAGAATTCCATTGTGTATGGGTGCCACGTTTTCATTATCCATTCCTTAGTTGATGGATAACCAGGCTGTTTCCATGTTCTAGCTACTATAAACAGAGCAGGAACGAACATGGATAAACACGTGCTTCTGTAGCAGGAATATACATCCAGAAGAGGTATAGCTGGGTTATATGGTTGATCTATTCCTAGTTTTTTTTTTTTTTTTTTTTTTTTTTTTTTTTTTTGGTTTTTCGAGACAGGGTTTCTCTGTGGCTTTGGAGCCTGTCCTGGAACTAGCTCTTGTAGACCAGGCTGGTCTCGAACTCACAGAGATCCGCCAATTCCTAGTTTTTTTTAAGGAAATGTCACTCTTATCTCCATAGTGACCTGACCAGTTTGCATTCCGACCAATGGTCCCATTTCCCACATCCTTGCTGGCATTTGTCTTTTCATTTCTAGTCTTAGCTGTTCTGATGGGAGTAAGATGAAATCTCAAAGTAGTTTTAGTTTGCATTTCCCTGGTGGCTGAGTATGCTGACACTTTAAAAAAAACAGTTCTTAGCCATCCATATTTCTTCTGCAAGTCCTGTTCAGCTCCATAGCCCATTATTAATTGGGTTGATTATTTTCTTGATGTTCAGTTTTTGAGTTCTTTGTATATTCTAGCCACTAATCCTTTATCAGATGTCTAGCTGGCAAAGATTTTTATTCTCTTCTGTAGGTGTCTCTTCAGCTGATTAACCATTTCCTCTACATTCCAGAAGTTTTTAATTTCCTGGTCCCATTTATTGATTATTGATCCTGTTTCTTGGGCAACTTATCCACAAAGTCATTACCCAATCCATATTCTCTAGTCTAGAAGTTTCAGCGTTTCTGGTCTAACATTGAGATCTCTGATCTGTTTTGAATTGGTTTGTGGGCAGGGGGAGAGGGAACGATCAAGTTAGATATCTGGTTTTCCCAGCCCCTTTTGGTAAAGATGCCTGTGTCCTCTGTACTCTCCCCTTCTACTCTCCAAACCATCCCTTCTTCCCCTTCCTCCCTCTCTGCTCCCACATTTTTCAGCCTTCTTGGAGGAGAGCTCACTGGTACCACTTAGATAACTCAGTACAATTTCTCCCATCATCATCATCCTTATCTGTGAGAAGTCCCCCTCAGACGGGTGGGCAACCCGACTGATCTCACACAGGCAAGACGACTGATCCAGGATCCAGACCCTCTCCCTTGTCCAAGGGATGTGGTGGGGCTGAGAGTTGGAGATTTCAGGTGAGTAGCCTCCACTTGGGAGTCCGTTAGAAAAAAAGATACTGCTAGCCAGAAATTCTAAGAGATCATGAGCACTGTGCCCAGACAGACAGACAGACACAGATATCTATCTATCTATCTATCTATCTATCTATCTATCTATCTATCTATCTATCTATCGATATGTTTGGGTTTCTATTGCTGTGAAGAAACACCAAGGGGCTGGAGAGATGGCTCAGTGGTTAAGAGCATTGCCTGCTCTTCCAAAAGTCCTGAGTTCAGTTCCCAGCAACCACATGGTGGCTCACAACCATCTGAAATGAGATCTAATGCCCTCTTCTGGCCTGCAGGCAGACACACAGACAGAATATTGTATACATAATAAAATAAATATTTAAAGAAATGTTAAAAAAAGAAAAGAAACACCAAGATCACAGCAACTCTTATAAAAGGAAACATTTAATTGGGGGCTGGCTTACAGTTTCAGACATTTAGTCCATTATCATCATGACAGGAAGTATGGCAGTGCTGGAAAATGAGCTGAGAGTTCTACACCTTGATCCACAGGCAGCAGGAGACTGTGTGCCACACTGGGTATGACTTGAGCATATGAGACCTCAAAGACCACCTCCACAGTGAAATGCTTCCTCCAGAAAGGCCACATCTTTTTTTGTTTTGTTTTTCAAGACAGTTTCTCTGTGTAACAGTCCTGGCTGTCTTGGAACTCACTTTGCAGAGACCAGGCTGGCTTCGAACTCATGGAAATCAGCCTGCTGCTGTCTCCAGAGAGCTGGGATTAAAGGAAGATACCACCACCGCCCAGTTTCAAGGCCACACCTCTTAATAGTGCCACTCCCTTTAGGACAAGCAAACACATGAGTCTATGGGAGCCATTCCTATTCAAATCACCACATATACATATATAAGTCTTCTAAATTTATTTATTGTTTTCAGGCAGGGTCTTGTATAAACCAGCCTGGCCTTGAACTTTCTGTGTAGCCAAGGTTGACCTTGAATTCGGGAGCCTTTTACCTCAACCTCCAGGGTTTTGGGATTACAGGTGAGTGCCACCCTGCCTGGCTCAATGCTTCTTGCTATTAGTCACTCACAGTCTGTCTCTTTGTCTTCAGGCTGTTATGCCCAGATAACAGAGTACCCTAGAAGCCAACAAGGAGGCTATTTTCTATATGTAAAAACAAAGAGTCTTATCTTTATTCAAGTTTGAACTTAGACTCTTACAAGTAAGTATCCATTGGCAGGATCAGAGAGTCTCAAGCTCAGTTGGGGTGGGGCTTTTATAATAGGAGAGGCTGGGGTGAGAGATTTCTTTTTTTATTATTAATAATATTTATTTATTTATTTATTTATTTATTTATTTACTTATTTTACAAACTAACCCAGTTCCCCCTCCCTCCTCTCCTCTGCTCCGCTCCCCCCCCCCCCACTTTCAAGGTGAGAGATTTTTTTTTTTAAGGTTCAGGACCCCTGATTGGCTGACATTTGCCTAGGGTGAAAGGGGCTGGGTGTGTGTTGGGCTTTGGAATGTTAGGTATTTTCTTTTGGATGGCTAGTTCCTGGGTGGTGCCTGAGTGGTCTTTCTTGGAACCAGATGTTGCCTTAGGGTAAATTGAAACTCAGGCCTCTATTGAGCTTGTCATGGCTGGGCACTCTATTCCCCCTTCACCGGCGACAGAACCACTGTGAGGAAGGTAAAGCTGCAGGCCAAGATTCCTTATAGCTGAGAAAGACACCAGCATCACTAGAAAGCCACTGGTCATCAGCAAATAACCTAGTCCCTCACCATCTTATTTGAGAATCTCCCCAGAGGAGGCCACTCGGGCATCTAGGGTGACTGACTCAGGAGACAACGCTTGCTCCGTGCATCTCTGTAAGTCTTCGTGTATCCAGAGTTTCATCCTTATATGGCCCATGTATGTACCTTCTGACAACTGTCCCCACGTCTCACCTAAGCCTGGGCTTTTTCTACCTTAGACACAAGAGTAGAAAAGGACACACAGCTTGGCCCTATTCTGACCTAGGCCGTAGGGAGGGATGCCACCTTAGGAGGTAGTTGTCCCTGTAGCTCCTGCTCGGGGAGGATCAGAATTAGCTGTCTGTCTGTACCACAGGCAGCACAGCTGCAGTCACCACCCACCCCACTTGTTAGCTGGCACAGAGCCAGCCTGCCCTACGAGGCCCTTTGAAGCTCTGACCTGAAGCTCAAAGCCTTCTGTAGTAGCTCGCTGAGGAACAGCCCATGACCACTGCACGGGCTAATCGGGGGTTGGGAGTTGTGGGGTTGGAGCTGGGGTGGGGTGGGGGGTTGGGGAAGCCAAGGTGGCACAGGGAAGAAAGAGCAAGGCTCAGGTGCCATGCCTGGGCTACGCTGTGAGACACTATCTCAAAATAACGAAGGCTGAGGCTGTCGCTTGTTGGTACAGCAGTTGCTTGGCATGCTGTCTAAGTGTCTGGGTTCCACGGCAGGTGGAGGTGACATGGTCAGGTTTGTGTGTGTCAAGGTCCCTCTAGTTCACTGGTGGCCGTCGGAGAGGAGAGGGACAAGACAGGAAACCATTCTAGAGACAAACTGCCATGGCCAAAAGTTAAGAATGATGTAAAGTGAGGGGAGGAGACATCTTTGGCCAGCTTCTGCCAGGATGGGTTGAGCCTTGGCTGGGGAGGCTTTGGGATTTGCCTCCTGGAAGGCTCAGGGGCTAGCAATGTGACTGCTGGGACTCTGGGGTTGACCAACAGCACCCATACCCTGAGGCCAAAGCTAGCCAGTGTGGCTGCTGTTCTCAGAAGAGGCTAGGCCAGGAGTATTGGTGTGCACCTGTAACATACGCTGTTTGGGTGACTGAGGCAGGAGGCTCGTGAGCTCAGAACAGTTTAGCCTACATAGCAAGATTCTTAGCAAGATTCTTTCTCAAACTAGCAAGCACTAGGGATGCCTTCTTGTGGTAGAACACTTACCTGGGATGAGCAAAGCCCTGGGTTCAGTCCCCAGAAAAGAACACTAGCACAAAGAAGACCATGAAGGCAGAGGAAGAAAATGGCCTCCTTCAGGACAAGGAAACCTTCAAAGAAACCGACTTTGTCAACCCCGTCCTAGACCTCCAGCCTCCGGCACTGGGAGAAAATCAGCCCCTGTTGTTCAATGGCCCAGTCTGCAGTCCTTGCCACGGCATCTTAGCTGGCCGTACAGTCATTGTCAGCAGTGACAGCAGCAGCAGCAGCATGCTAGGTGTGTGGAACAGAGTTGGGGTGGTGCACTGATCCACACACCATTGTTTTTAACTCTCACTAACTCTGGAAGATGGGGATCAAGGACCTTGTTTGGTCAGCTGGCTCTAGTTGCTATGTGATCTGGTTAAATTGCTCGACCTCATCTTGGGGTGGTAATCTCCCCATTTGCAAAGTCGAGGCAGGCGGCATGTTGTGGAGATCTGACTATATAGTGAGACCCATCTCTAAACCATCATCATCATCATCTGGGTACGATGGCTCACACCTTTAATCCCAGCAATCTGGAGGCAGAGGCAGGCAGATCTCTAGGAACTCAAGGCTAACCTGGTCTATATGGTGAATTCAAGGACAGCCAGGACTACATAGTGAGACCCTGTGTCCCTTCACCCCCACAAAAAGGGGGAAAGAAACAAAAGGAAAGAAGAGAATATTATTTCCTCTCTGGTGTGTGTTTTCTCATCTGTTCCCTGGGGCAACACATACACGCCAGTGTGGTTTTACAGAATGATTCAGAACACACAAAAGGGCTCACTAATTGCCAGAGACTTGGATTCAGTGGTTGTGAGCTCTTGTTGCTCTTGTAGAAGACATGAGTTTGAATCTCAGCACCCACATGTCAGTTCATGACCGCCTCTTACTCTAGCTCCCAGGAATCTGAGGCCTTCTGACCTCCTTAGGTACCAGGCAAGTATCCATGTATGTAGTCAAAATACTCAAATACATAAAATAAAATAATAAGTCTAAAAAGAAAAGCACTAACGTCAGCTACTAATTTATCTATCTGAGATGGAAATATGTTGCCCAGGCTGGCCTTAAATTTTAGGTCTCAAAGAATTTTTCTGACTTGAGGCTGGAGAGATGGCTCAGAGGTTAAGAGCACTGGCTGCTCTTCCAAACATTCTGAGTTCAATTCCCAGCAACTACATGGTGGCTCCTAACCATTTATAATGAGATCTGATGCTCTCTCTTCTGGTGTGTAAGAATACATGCAGGCAGCCGGGCGGTGGTGGCGCACGCCTTTAATCCCAGCACTCGGGAGGCAGAGGCAGGCGGATCTCTGTGAGTTCGAGACCAGCCTGGTCTACAAGAGCTAGTTCCAGGACAGGCTCCAAAGCCACAGAGAAACCCTGTCTCGAAAAACCAAAAAAAAAAAAAAAAAAAAAAAAAAAGAATACATGCACGCAGAACACTGTATTGATAATAAATAAATAAAAATTTTCCTGCTTTAATCTTCCTAAGTAGTACCATTGTTACTTGCTTAAATATGGGTTGTTGTTGTTATTGTTGTTGCTGTTGCTGTTCCCATTTTACAGGGAGGAGGTTAAATAATTTTTTCAAAGTCAAGATTTGAACCCTGACCAGGCTGCTTACAAAAGAACTCTGTCATGCTGCCTTCCTTCCTACTCTTGCCTCCTAGACACTTCCTTCTGTGGCTCAACCCGTCAAAACACCATAGTCACCTCTTCCTGTCTTCCTCCTAAGTCACGTGGAGCCAGGCTGTGCTCTGCTGTGCTCTGCTGTGCTCTAAAGCAGGGCCCTGAACATGTGCTCAGAAACCCGACTCCACCTGCAGCCAGCCACCGAAGGCTCTGGGCTGTCCCTTCTCAGATCTTGGGACACACAGGGGAGGCAAAGTTGGGAAAGAATCCTGCATTCCCCATAGTCCAGGTCCTATCCTTTAGCTCTCCCTGTCAGGCAGCCCCAGGAAAGAAAAGAACCATGGTTGGTGTCATGGTCAGTGATATCCTTGACCCTGAGTGGATGGTAGTAAGTGGAACCCTGTCCCAGCAGCCTAGGATGCTGTTCCAACATTGCTTTTGCTGTGAGGACAGTGAGGCTCATGTTTAAAGATGCCAGGGTGCCAGGCGGTGGTGGCGCACGCCTTTAATCCCAGCACTTGGGAGTCAGAGGCAGGCAGATCTCTGTGAGTTCAAGGCCAGCCTGGTCTACAAGAGCTAGTTCCAGGACAGGCTCCAAACTACAGAGAAACCCTGTCTTGAAAACAAAACAAAACAAAACAAAAAGATGCCAGGGTGTTGACATCTTTAGCAACATAGCCATATATTACTATGTAGTCCCATATAGCAAGGAGGGTCACAAGGGCTGTCTTGGAAGACCTTTTGGCCTGGAGAGAATTTTACCCTGAAACCCACATAACGTAACTAACCTCTTCCACAGGAAGGGCAATCCAGCCACACTTCCCAGGTCTTCTGTAGGGCCCCCATCGTATGGCAGTGCGATTTACGGTGGAGGCAAGAAAATGCAGTGCATCTGCTTTGTCCGGAGCCCTTGTTGAGCTGAGTGTGGGCACCTGGTTCCTTTCACCAGACTCAAGCACCTCCCACTTTGGTGCAGGTACCTGAGTTGCTGGCTTATTACTTGAGATGGCCCAGGCTGGCCTTGAACTTTCAATCCTCTCGCCTCAACTTCATCAGCAGCACTGGCATTATGTCTGGCATGGACTCTGTGTGTGTGTGTGTGTGTGTGTGTGTGTGTGTGTTACATGCAACCATATGCATGTGTCCTGGAGGCCAGAGGAAGACGTTGGGTGTTCAACTCTATTGCTTTGCATTATTCCTTTGAGACAGGCTCTCTCTGGACCTGGAGCTCACTGTTTTTGTGGGGCTGGCTGGCCAGCAAGCCCCACTAATGCCTGCGTTTTCATCCCCGATAATACTGGCTTACAAGCCCATGTGAAACTCAGGTCTCCACGCTGTGCCGCAAGTTTTCTGACCCAGGGAGTCATTTCTCCAGCCTACACTGCTTTTCTCTAAAGAGAGCTGCGGAACAAGAAAAGGTTAACTCCCAGCCTGACTTGTGAAACCAGCAGGCAGGGGATGTGGCTCAGTGGTATGTTCAGGGTCCCCCTGCTCATCCCCAGAGTTACATGAGCAGGGAAGAAGGCTGCACTGTAGCTAACGGTTACCCATATTCCAGTCCCTGGAATCTGACCTGATTTAGGTCCCCACATTCATCTACTTGCTCTGTTACGTACCCTATCTTGTCAGTTTGTGTTTTCCTAGCTACTGTCCTGCCGCACCAGCTCCTCCATTGGCCCTTAGCCCTAAAAATCCCTTTCAGCTGTTTCCCATTATTCTCAAGAGGAAGTCAGAATGGCCCCCATGGTACCCCAGCTGATCCGCATGCCCCTGCCCCTGCCCTTGTCCCTCTTCCAGTGTTCCACTTTCTCTGGGCTCTGCAGGCCCAGCTTGAGGACTTTCCTCCCTCCGCCCTCTTCCCCATACCCAACTCATGACAGATATACTGACTTTTTTCCTGCAAGGGTCCACCTGGAGACATTTCCGCCCACTAGGTCACATGGGACATGAGGTAAACCCCATCTACTACACTGACCCAAGTGCAGTTCCCATGATTCCCCCCCCCCCCAGCTACCCCTCGTGTTTTAAGACTGCCTCATCCCTGGAGGCAGAGGCAGGAGGGTCATCTGGAAATGGTTCAGCAGCAATTGGATGGGCTCAAAATGAGCAGGTGTGAGAACCAGGGGCTCTGGCTTCAGCCCTTCCTCTCCCTTCCCCTCCTTTCTTTTTTCCCTAGTGGTGATAGGAACCAAACCCAAGGGCTTACACATGCCAGGCAAGTCCTTTACCACTGAGTTATAGCCCCATCCTTCTTTCTATTTTGAGACAGGGTCTCACCAGATTATTCAGGCTGGCTTTGAACTCCTGACCCTCCTGCCTCTGCCTCAAGAGATGACAGGTCCCTGTTTTACTTCACCCATAGATGCCTACACAGGCCTTCACCTCTCTGTCCTCCCTGCCCCATCCACTTAATGACAGAATACACAAATGAGGACTCACTGTTGTCTGACCCTCTCTAACTGCTGAAAAAAAAGTCAGAAAGTAAGATTTTGGTGTGGCTGAGGATGGTGGCACAGGCCTAGTGGGAGGCAGAGACAGGCGGATCTCTGTGAGTTTGAGGCCAGTCTGGTTTACAGAGCGAGTTACAGAACAGCCAGGGTTACATAGAGAAACCCTGTCTCAAAAAAAAAAAAAAAAAAAAAAAAAAAAAAAAAAAAAAAGGAAGGCAGAGACAGGTGGATCACCATGAGTTGGAGGCCATCCTGGTCTACCAAGTGAGTTCCAGGACAGGCTCTAAAGCTACAGAGAGGGGCTAGAGAGATGGCTCAGAGGTTAAGAGCACTGCCTGCTCTTCCAAAGGTCCTGAGTTCAGTTCCCAGCAACCACATGGTGGCTCACAACCATCTGTAGTGAGGTCTGGTGCCCTCTTCTGCCTTCAGGCATACACACAACACAGACAGAATATTGTATACATAATAAATAAATAGATATTTTTTTTAAAAAAAAAAGCTACAGAGAAACCTTGTCTTGAAAGAAAAAAATAATTTTGCTGTAAATAAAATTGGCTGTTTTTTACTTACTAGTAATATGTTCAAAACTACCATGAGGATATAAGGGAAGAGGCCAGCAAGGCACACTGGGCACTGCTTGCTGGCTTTGCACTGGGGAAGTACCTGGGGCTTTGTGGTGGGGGTGGGTGGGGTGGCGCAGCTCCTAGCACAGTCATTGCAGTCCTAAATCCCAGCTGTGCCCCAGGGCTGGCCTGGTGACTGCAGTAAGTGAGGTCTCCTTGAGGAGACTAGCAGCTGTGAGCTGTGCAGGAAGGGTTCCTTCTATCAGGCAGTGGGTCAGGATCGGAAAAGGTTCTCGATGAACAATGCCAGGAAGCAACTGGGAGCTGTTTTTGACCTAGCTTGAGCTGGACTCGGAAAACAAGTCCATTTGCTTCGGGACTGAGACATAAGGTTCCCCACAGCTGGGGCTTGATGACATCAATTTGGGTCTCGTTTCTGCCTCTGGCCAGCTGTGGAGTTCAGCAGTTTGATGTAACCACTCTGAGCCTCAGTTTGGCCAGCTGAAACCACATTCCGGTCAGGACTCGCTTTTCACTGTTGAGTGTCAGAAACACACCTTAGACTAGGAGGAGCAAGCAGGGACTAAACAGTTCATAACTTTGCGTGTTGCCCTAGGGATCCTCAGACAGTTTTAGCTCCTTGCACTGATGGTAACACTGTAGCTCGGTAGCTTGGCTCCCTGTTGGAGGCAGGCAGGCTTTTAAGAGGAAATCCGGTCTTGGAACGCGAGACCCAGACATATTTGACCCCCTGCCCTGTCTTCCTGGGCTAGGCAAGGTGTGAGGAGAAGCTGCAGAGCCCACTCAAGCTGTGGCCAGCGGGACTCCATTAAACACAAAACAAAAAAGGAGTTCACAAGGCTATTGGCCAGTAGAGGGTCTTGGGCCCCTAGTTTCTCTTCGGAGTGCCACTGAATCTGACCAGAGTCTTCTCGGGCCCCAGGGAGAAAGAATTCCAGGACCCTGAGGAGTCACTGTCCAGGACTGGCTGCCTGGGACGCCAGATCCTAAGCATTGATCTAGTCCTGTGCCTTCAGAGGCGCTTCCAGGGACAGGACTCCGGACTCCTTGCCAGGGAATCTCGTTTTCCAGTTTTTCAACGAAGACCCCGCCCCCGCCCCCAGGTCCCTGGCTCTGCGCCCCGCATTCCTCCGGGTCCTCCCCCCACCTGGCCAGCTGGGTGGCTTAGCCATGGGAGGTGGGGTGTTCTCCTTCCTCCCTTCCGAACCCCCGCGGCGGCGGTAGCTTCTTCCTCTCCTCCTCCTCCTCCTCCTCCTCCTCCTCCTCCTCCTCCTCCTCCTCCTCCTCCTCCTCCTCCTCCTCCTCCTCCTCCTCCTCCTCCTCCTCCTCCTCCTCCTCCTCCTCCTCCTCCTCCTCCTCCTCCTCCTCCTCCTAGCCCCAGTCTCGAGCGAACCACCCCTGCGGCTGGGTTTGCGGGACGTGGAGCGCGGGGGTTCGCGGGGCAGAGTGGAGTTTGGTCCTGTATGCATGTGATTCTGCCTCCAACCGTGTTTATACACCGGGGCATAATTTTTTGTGCACACACTCAGTGACGCTTGGGGAACTTTCCTGAAAATCCTGGGCTGGCAGTTTAAATATAAAAAGGCTTTGTTTAATGCCAGAAGCATTTTCCCCCTGTTCTGGGAGTCGCGGAGCATACACCTGCTTCTCACTCTATAAAGACCTGGGAGGCAAGGCTTGGTTTAAGGGTGTAGAGTTGGGGAGCAGACCCCTGCATCATCGGAGCACAAGGCTGTATTCCAAGTCTATGCTGTGTGCCCCCAGCCTTCTCCAATCCTCTGTCGCCCAAGCTTAGGGAAGCCCCCAAACCTCCCTAGTCCCGCCTCTCTCCTGGGGCTGTTTAACTTTGGATCTTTTCTCCGCAAATATCTGGAGTGTTAAAATGATGCCAGCATCACTGTGGTTGTGGAATTCAAGTTGAAATGTGGCCAGAACGTGGAAGGCTGAGGAACAGTGGCCAGGAGGAAGCAGTAGGGGAGGGTGTTGTAGGCAAGGCAAGGCGACATGGGAGGGCATAGACTCTCCCTGACTTGTCCTCTTTAAAGAGAGGGCAACACTGGCAAGTCATGGTGGCACATACTTTTAATCCTGTCATTTGGGAGGAAGAGGCAGGTGGATCTCTGTGAGTTCAAGGCCAGTCTTGTCTATATAGTTCCATGATGTGACATTCAGGGCTACATAGTGAGATCCTACCTCAAAAACAGCAACTAACTAAGAGAGGGTAACACTTATCTCAAGTTAATTGGAGACTGGCATGGTTCCCTGCTTTCTGTCTGTGCATTGGGTCTGATCAACTGCTCCAAGCTCTTGCTGCCTCGATTTCCTTATTATGATGGACTGTACCCCCTTAACTGTGAGCCAGAATGAACCCTTTCTCCTTCAAATTGTTTCCGTCCAAGTATTTTATTACAGCAACAGAAAAATAACTAAGGTAAAGGGGAGTGTGGGAGGGAGGTCCCACCTTTAATCCCAGCACTCAGGAGGCAGAGGTAGACCAATCTCTGTGAGTTCGAGGCCAGCCTGGTTTACAGAACTAGTTCCAGGACAGGCTACAAAGCTATAAAGAGAGACCCTGTCTCAATAAATAAATAAATAAATAAATAAATAAATAAATAAATAAATACTACTAAAATCAATGGCTCTCTCAACATGTGGGTCACAACCCTTTTGTGGGGGGTCATAAGTCAGATATTTTATTATGTTCCATAACAACAGCCATATAACAATAATTTTATGGTTACGAGTCACCTACTACTATAGGTTGTGCCATTCCTGGGCAGGTGATCCTCCATATTATAAGAAAGCAGACTGAGGATTGCCAGGCAGTGGAGATGCATGCCTTTAGTACCAGCACCCGGAAGGCAGAGGCAGGTGGATCTCTGTAAACTCAAGGCCAGCCTGGTCTATGTAAGCTATTTCCAGAACAGGCACCAAAGCTCTCTCAAAAGACCAAAAAAAAAAAAAAAAAAAAAAAAAAAAAAAAAAAAAAAACCACAACAACAACAATAACAACAAAACAAAAAACCCCCAAAAAGCCAGCAGGCTGAGGAAGCCATGGGGAGCAAGCCACGGTCTCTGCTTCAGTAGTTTCTGCCCTGACTCTCCTGACTGTAAGATTAAAGCACCTCCCCAAGTTGCTTTTGGTCATGGTCTTTATCACAGCAATAGAAACTTAATACGGTGGAGAAGGCGTCTTGTAGAATTGGCATAAATATTAATTACTTTGGAGGAAAAAAGTAATTTGTCAGTATGTGTTAGTTACTTTTCTTGTTGCTCTGATCACAATTCCTAACAAAGGCAACTTAAGGAAGGAAGATAGATCTTGGCTCACAGTACGCGTCTACTGTCCACCATGGCAGAGTAGGCAGGGTGGTGGGGACATGAAGTAACTGGTCACACTTGATTCTTAGGAAGCAGAGGGAGGTGAACACTGACGCTCAGTTCATTCACCCCCCCCCCCTTTTTTTGTATTCAGGCTCAGGACAAAATAGTGGGACGATACCAGCCACATTTAGAGTGGGGACTTCCTCTGTAGTTAAATCTTCCTGGACATCCCCTCATAGCCATACCCAGCGGAATGTTGCTGTGATAGTTCTAAATCCTACCAAACTATGAAGATTAGCGATCATGTATGCATATAGGCATGTAGACCAGAGTTTCTCAACCTGTGGGTCCAGACCCCCTGGGGGGGTTTTGAATGACCCTTTCACAAGGGTCATATATCCTGCATATCAGATATTTACATTATGATTTAAAATAGGCGCAAAATTACGGTTATGAAATAGCAACGAAAATAATTTTATGGTCGGGGGGGGTCACCACAACATAAGGAACTGTATTGAAGTGCTGCAGCACTAGGAAGGTTGGCAACCACTGATGGAGACAAAACTATATCAAACAAACAAAAAACCTAGCCTTTGTGTATCTGAGTCAAAAGATTAAAACAGTTAGATACTTAAAAAACGACTTTCAAAGTAACAAAAACATGGAGACATTTACACAGAAGACAAAAGGGTAACACTGTGATGTATTTACAGACTTGCTACTATGTGTTTATGAGAAGGAATTGGAGACCAGATGTAACTTCTTCACAGAGTGCTGGTGAAGAGTGTCTGAGGCCCTGAGTTTAATCTCCAGGCTTTCATAAACTGGGCGTGCTGGTGCATGGGAGACTCAGTCGCTTTGTGGGCACGGGCTGAAGTCACCAGGGGCTTGTCGGGCTGAGTGATGGAGAGCTTGTGCCCTGGTAGAATACTTTGCGTACACTGTATGAGTAATACTGCTATCATCTTTAGGGGATCAGCTGTACCTACCCGCCAGAGTTCATCAAGATGGGGCCTTATGACAGCTGATGTCACCTCCTAGAACTGGGCAGAGAGGGTATTAGAACCTCAGCTGAGTACCTGGCCACTCTTTCTAGCCTTTTGTGTGCAATTCTGCCCTAATTGTACTCCTTACAGGGTCTGGACAGGTGCTGATGTCTGTATGTTGGCTGGGGAAGACTAAGGGAAAGGGACCCCATTTGTGTCGCTACTAGGAAGCCATTCATGTCAAGTGAAGACTTTTAAGTGCAGCTGTTTTGGGGTCACCCATGTTCCTGTGAGTAAACCCTCACCCACACTCTGTAAGAAACCCCAGTAAAGCCTGGCATGGTGGCATGCACACCTCTAATCTCAGCACTGGGGACCCAGAGGCAGGCAGGTGAGTTTGAGGCCAGCCTGGTCTACAAGGTGAGTTCCAGGACAACCAGAGTTGCAAAGTGAGATCCTGTCTCAAAAACCCAAAATAAATAAATAGATAAATTTAAAAACATATAATAAATATAAAAGGAAGTCCCATAAACACATTGGTTCCCCCTCCCCCACCAAGTGCACTGTGGTGGAACCTACTTTGGTCTGCATTATGAACCTGGGGGCGGGGAGATATTGTTTATGTCCCTTCCCAAGGAATTTTAGCAACCTGCTGCTATTGGAACACCGGAGCCTTACATAGCTCTTCAAGGCTGTCTTTTGATAAACTAGTTGGAACAGAACAATGACTTGTTGCTACTGTGATTCTCCCAGTGTTTCTGCACAGCTTTGCCCAAAGCCTCAGGAAGACCAAGCACTTGCCCAAGAGAAACATCTGACTATAGACTCCCAAGGTTAGGATTGGCTCTACAGATGTATTTGTGTGTGGACGATGCTGAACACATTGAAGTGTGGTGGCAGAGGGTAGTTTGCCCAACGAGAGACAGAGAGTCCAGGATCACCCCCTGCAACCTGGTGAGTTCTTTGGTGTGGACAGCTCTGGTATGTCTGGAGAGATAAAACCACTTGATGTGTTAGCCTGTCTGTTGTTCCTGACAGTGTCTGGGATGACGCCCCTTCAAATTTCCAGATGGCCTGCAGGTGGCCAAGAACCTGTCATTTCTACTATGGTCCCTGGAGCCCCCCTCCTGGGCGCAAATATCTATGTATTAGGGCCTTTGCCACTTGCACTCATAACTAGAGATGTTTGACTCAAGCTGGAGGAGGTGAGGGTAACCAGGACATTTGACTGACAACTGTTCGTATCAAAAAAAGCCCTGGCCGGGCGGCGGTGGCACACGCCTTTAATCCCAGCACTCGGGAGGCAGAGGCAGGCGGATCTCTGTGAGTTCGAGACCAGCCTGGTCTACAAGAGCTAGTTCCAGGACAGGCTCCAAAGCTACAGAGAAACCCTGTCTTGAAAAACAAAACAAAACAAAACAAAACAAAACAAAACAAAACAAAAAAAAAAGCCCTGGAGCTGGGCAGTGGTGGCCCAGGCCTTTAATCCCAGCACTCTGGAGGCAAAGGCAGGCAGATCTCTGTGAGTTCGAGGTCAGCTCTGTGAGTTCGAGGTCAGCCTGGTCTACAGAGTGAGTTCCAGGACAGCCAGGGTTACACGAAGAAACCCTGTCTCAGAAACAAAACAAAAGCTCTCTCCAGTACGATATCTATGAATATCTATGAAGGAACATGAATTTACAATGCATTATTTTCTGCGTATTAGAAGTTACAAGCTGGGGCCTGGAGAGAGGCTTTATACTTAAGAGCAACGGCAGCAATGGCTGTTCTTCTAGAGGACCTGGGTTTTATTCCGAGCACCTCCACGGTGGTTCGCAGCCATCTGTGACTCATTTCAGGGAACCCAATGCCCTCTTCGGACTTCCATGAGCACCAAACGTGCACGCAGTACACAGGCATACATGCACACACCTGAAATAGCAATAATAATTAAAAAAAATGAAAGAGCACATACTGCTCTTCCAGAGTCCCCAAGATGAGTTCCCAGCACCCATGTCAGGAAGATGACAACCACCTGTAGCCACAGCTCCAGAGGCACCTGACATCTCACAGCTCCAGAGGCACCTGACATCTCTGGCCTCTTGGGCACCTGTACTCATATATACCTCCTTTTTCCATCATATACACATATTAAAATGATAACAATAAACCTTCAGTTAAAAAATGTATGTGTAAGAGTGTTTGCTTGAATGTATTTAGGTGTGTGTACACCGTGTGTGTCTAGTACATGTCCTCTGGAAATGACTTACAGATAGTCATGAGTTACCATGTGAGTGCTCCCCAGCAAACCCAGGTCCTCTGTGAGAACAGCAAGTGCTCTTAACTACTGAGACATCTCTCCAGCCCTTAAAAATGGATCCTTAAAAATATATCTTAAGGGCTGGAGAGATGGCTCAGCGGTTAAGAGCATTGTCTGCTCTTCCAAAGGTCCTGAGTTCAGTTCCCGGCAACCACATGGTGGCTCACATCCATCTGTAATGAGGTTTGGTGCTCTCTTCTGGCATGGAAGCATACATGGAAGGAATGTTGTATACATAACAAACAAATAAATCTTTAAAAAAATACCTTAAGCCAAGCATTATGACATATACTTGCCATATCAGAATTTGGGAGGTAGATGCAGGAGGATCAGGAGTTCAAACTAACCTCAGCTGTATAGTGAGTTCAAGGCCAGCCTGGGCAACATAAGACCTTGTCTCAAAGATCCAAGCATAATATGTTTCCCAACTAAAAAGTAACAACAAAAAATAATTTGGGATTAATGGAGATTGTGTGGGTGGGGGAAGGTTATCCCTTGTATTGCCACCAGTCACGACTGTCTGCGATCCCCAGATAGCCTCTTTATCTCTCTGTCTACACAGTTGTTTAAGTGTCTATCTGAGCATCTCGCTATCTAGATTCAGTCAGTCACTGCTATGCTTCAGGCAAAGCACAGGAGCTGAGATTAACTGGAGAGAAGCTGTGTCCTGCTACGGAGGGAGAGCCAGCTTCATTTCCGTCCTCACTGTAGCAAGCACTGAGGCCCACACCTGCAATCCCAGTTTATGGGAGGCTGAGGCAGGAGGATCACTCAGAGTTTTAGGGCCAGGCTGAGCTATTATTCAGTAACACTCACAAAAAAAAAAAAAAAAAAAAAAAAGCCCAACAAGGGCTGGGGTGACGCTATGTTGGTAGAGGGCAGAAAACTGGGCATGTTGGCACAATAGCTGCCATCTCTGGGCATATTGGCACACGGCTGTCATCTCTGGGCATGGTGGCACATGGCTGTCAGTCATCTCGGCCCTCAGGAAGTGTAGGCACTTGGATCCTTCATTCACAATTATTCTTGGTTCCATAGTGGGCTGCATAATGAATCTGAAATCAGCCTGGGAGTGAGTATATGAGACTCTGTCACAAAATGAAGCAAAACATCCTGACTCTTCCCCTTTAGGGCTGCGTAACCAGGGACCGGGGACCCTACCACCCCTCTGAACCCATTTTCCTGACGTAGAAAGGAGATGGTGATACAATGTGGGTAGCAGCTTAGACCTGCTGGGAGAACATCAGGTAGACTGTCAGGTAGGGGCACTTGGAGAAAGGACTGGGAAAGAAGGAACTGTTTCTCCCAAACAACTAAGTTAAACTAACTGAAGTTGGAGGCAGATCTGTCCCCTGCCCCATTTGGTCAGGGGCGAGGTTTCTGCCAAGTTCTGGGGTCACAGTGAGTAGAGGGGGTGAGAAGAGGTTGTTCTGTATTGTATTGGCTTTGTGATGGCAGACTGGCATCCAACAGGAGACCAAGTGCCCATGGGCAACTGTGGGGGGGAACCTGGGCTGGCTGAGAAGAGCCCCAGTGGAAAGCCCTGCGGACAGGCCATATTCAGGAAGTCTTTGTAGGCGGGAAGCATATCTCAAGAGGCATCGGGACTAGGGGTGCCCTATGCCTAGGGGTGCCCTTCCTCAGGGAACATTCTTATCTCTGTGGCATTAGGATGAAAACACTAGAATATCCCAGCTGGGGCTGTGCAAACTGTAGGCCTGGGGCCCCATCCCACTTAAAGACACAGCAAGAACCCTTAAACTCGTTCTCAATACTTCTTGCAAGAAAGGTAAATGATCCCAATTACTCTGTGAACTCCTAGATCTTCCCCGTCTCTCTGTGGCATGGTCCTGGCTCCTTGGCTCTGAAATCCTGCTGTACTTCTCAGATCAGAAGGGAAGATCGGGGTGTGCCATGTGTCAGGCCTGGTGTCTCTGTTAGCTCACCCCTACTCAAGCTCCACCTGGCCAGGGACTTCTCCATCTGGCCCAGTTGTGTCTCCAGCATCTGGCCCAGTGCCCATCATAGCACAGACCCCAGGAAGTAACAAATAAACATTCACCGAATGAAGAAAGCGAGCCCTTGCATTTACAGACAATAGAGGCAACCTTTCTGAGCACTGTACAGGAGCCCTACACGGTGGCCATGGGGGTAGCCTTCCTTTCACAAATGAGAGGCACAGAGAGAAGAAACAGCTTGCTGGGAAACAGGACAGCAACCACATTCCAGCAACCCCAGGGGGCTCCTTGCCCTCACTGAGACTTTCTTCTGGTACCTGGTGTTGGACTTAGAAACAGTTTTGCCCTGTATAACTGCTCCCCAGACAGGTGCTTCCTCATCTTTCTAGTCCATTCTGAATCATTTGGTTGGACCTTTCTTGGCCTAAAGTCTAAAATTCCGTGGGCCTCGTAAGGGGTGCTTGATCCTTCATTTTCTGTCCCTGACATGTTGACTCCTAGGGGCAGGAAGATTTGGAGAGCAGGCAGAAACTTCCAGAATCCTCCACTCCTCCTGCTGGGGCTTTAGCTTTGGGCGGGGCTCCAGGGCCTCTCCCAGTGGGTGCCAGAGGCCAGAGCTGCTTTTGTGGGCCCCAGGAGGCCAGCCAGGAGCTGAGGCTGCAACCAGCCCCTGCCCAGTCCTGGGAGATGGCTTTTTTTTCTTTCCTGTGTATTGCAGCTGGGACCGTTTATAATAGGAAAAAAAAAAAAAAAAAAAAAAAAAAAGAGAATGACCAGGCCAGCCGGCTGGAAAATAAAGAGACTTAAAAAGAAAAGGGCCAGGCCTGTTCTTCTCCTGTGGAGGCTTTGGTTAAGCAGAAAGTTTTAGCTCCTTTCTGAAAGGCATTTGAGCTTTTGAAGTCCCCTGCGGGAGCTCCCTTCAGTCCCTGGGAAGCCAGGCCCTGGCATGTCCCAATGTGCATGACCAGGATGGGGCCAGGCCACTCAGAGGAGGCAGCGGCAGGCCCTGGGAAATGTGCACCAGGCCTGTCCACTGGGGCCTGGGCCCTACCCCCTCTGCTCCCATCCCAGTGAGGCCCAAGCCCCATAACCCCCCTTTAGTGGCCTTTTGCCTGAATTCCCTCTCTACTCCCTTAGGCTCTGAACTCTGACCTAGTGCCTTTTGGGACAGAAGGTGGGGTCTAAAACTGTTTCCTCATTCAGGAAGCCAGAAGGATTTTGCAAATGGGGAGACTGAGGCAGATAAAGGCCACCCTGAGGAATCTAAACTCACCGAGTTGTGTTTATAATCGCAATGGACAGGCAGCACTTTCTGAACACTGACATAGGAAGAACCCGGCTGATGAATCCAGGGAACTGGCAGATGAGAAGAGGTGACTCTTCCCAAGGCTCCTCCCAGGGGAGTTCTTTTGCCCTTTTCTTTCCCCCAACCTTAGTTGGTTCTAGTCTGTGCAAGTGTGCTTGTTTCTGTGTGAGCCCACCAGCAGTGCTATCTCACTACGCCCGTTGTTACCGAGGTCAGATCACAACTCAGATGCAATAGCAGTAATTCAGATCTTTCGGTGTACATGCCCCACCCCCACAGAACGTCTCATCATGAGGTGCACCCCCGCCTAGTGCCCACGGCTAGCCCGTTCTGTTGACTCCAGTCTCCCAAGTTTGTGCTTGAGGGGATGCCTGGGATATGATACTCCTGGGTTCTAATTCAAGCCTTCCTGGCTCCTTCTACGATATAGGTTCCTGTACTACAAGGCAGCTCTGCCTGTCCAGAGCTCACCTCTGACCTGTGCTTCTTTAGTTACCACCACGACCCGGATAGAAAGTGGGCTACGTGATCTGCTGGGAGTACCTACCAAAGTCTCCGGCTCTGCTCAAGGAACTTTGGGTCTAGCTGGACAGGAGAAGTTTCCCAGCCATTAGTTTCTGTTCCCACCAGAAAGCCTTTCGTGACAATGATGGCATGCAAAGTGACATATTGGGTCAACTCCTCTGTTTGCCCCTGAGATTGAGGGTTCTTGTTTTAACAGCACCACTATATTCTGAGCACCTGCAAGACACTGGGATGTAATGGGGAACCCCAAAGGGCTTTCTTTTTTTTTTTCATGTCTGGGCCATCCTCATGTCTGGGCCATCCTGTATGTTCAGCTGGTGAGGGGTCACATGTGTTGATGGTCTGAGATCTCCACGGTATTTCTCCATACTTTGAACACTGAAGAACTTCCTTCTTACACAGTGTGGATAGGTAAGGAAAGGGGTATGCACACAGGGGAAAAACAAAAAAAAAAAAAAAAAATAAAACCAACCAACCAATCAAACATCTTTCCCCTAAGTGATCTAAACTAGCATGGCCTTTCTTAGTAGCTTCAGACAGTAGTGGTCACCAAAGAGACTGGAGATGGGTGAGGGATTGCTATTGCTCTCTTGCCTCTGTATCAGGGGACAGTGAAGGCAGCCTCAGTCCAGACCTAATGAAGACATGCAGTTCATTACCACGTGATCTGTCGAAAGCACGACAACTCTAAGGACAATTTAAGCAATTTCGTCAGCTCAGTGAAGTGCAAGCATTGTCTTTTAATAGCCTCTGACCACTCCCTTTAGGACAGGCCCTGCCGTGGGCATCATGCAGTCAAAATTACTACTCAGGGTTGGACCCAGGACCCCTCAGTGTCTGAGCTCTGAGTGTATGCTTGTGTGTATGCATGGGGGCTGTGCACAAGTTGTCCCAGCCTCAGCTGACCATATGGGGGGGGGGGGAAGACTATGCTTGCCAACAGTACTTTGAATGCCTTTATGTTTGAGTCTACCTCTATTAGACTCTACTTCAAAGAGAATCTACTTCTATACCAATTACTCTCTTTTTTAAAAAAAATATTTTATTTATTTATTATGTATACAATATTCTGTCTGTGTGTATGCCTGCAGGCCAGAAGAGGGCACCAGACCCCACTACAGATGGTTGTGAGCCACCATGTGGTTGCTGGGAATTGAACTCAGGACCTTTGGAAGAGCAGGCAATACTCTTAACCTCTGAGCCATCTCTCCAGCCCCCTAAACCAATTACTCTTGGTTGATAGTTGATTAAGGTACTGATGGTCAATGGGCTTGTGACCAGTCCTAGAACAGGTCCAGTAATGACACAAGACTTGGAGGTTGGAGTGTGCTGGGGGCATTTTATCCAACCATTCCTAGCTACAGCTTTAAAAATTGGATTCATTATACTGCCTGCCTGCCTGCCCTCCTTCCTTCCTTCCTCCCTTCCTTCCTTCCTTTCTTCCTTCCTTTCTTTCTCTTTTTGACAAGGTCTCACTTATGTTGCCCTGGCTAGCCTGGAACTTGATATGTAGACCAGGCTGGCCTCTGTTCCTCAATGCTAGGGTTCACGGTATGTGCCACCGTTCGTAATTCATTATAATGTTTTTTTTTTTAAAAAAAAAATATTTAAAACTTTAAAAATAAGAAACACTGAAATATATAAAGCCAGTCACAGACACTGTACAGGAGATATTTTGAGAGAACAAAGCAGGAAGTGAGCTTGGTTCAAAGGCTCGAGTGCTGCACACCGGGTGGCTAGTGGGGGGGGGGTCTGTTGGAGGTTCCAGGCTGGGCCAGCAGTTGCGAGTTTTCTGAGGGCGTGAGTCCATTGGGATCCTCCTGCCAAGTTGGTTTCCTTGTTGCTGTGTGGGTGTTCGCTGCAAAGACTGCTGATGCTTGAAGAACTAAATAATTATAATAATGATGATAAAATAGAAATGGCTTTCCCAGCTGAGCAGAAACTGGAGAAGACAAGGAGGTTCTCACACCCGACTTATTGTTTTTGGCACCAGACTCCTACGGCCCCAGGGAGGCAGATGTCTGGGCCTGTTGCTGGCCTCTTTGAGTTGTGGTCAGGGGGACAATGGAGATCTCTGGGGGGAACTTCAGAAGCATCTGCAGGGGTTTCCCTCCCTCAAATGTCAGGGTGAGAACTAGACACCAAGAAAGGATCTTTCTTCCATCCTGTTCTTCACTCTTCAGAGTGCTCCAAAGCCTCAGCACCAAGTCCCTGGTGGTGGTGGGGGGCGGGGCGTGCTGTATATTGGCGAGAGACAGAACCTGGGAAGGGGAGCTGCTGTCTAACGGTGTCTCACCAGGCTCCGAGATGCCAAGTAGAGGGTCTGCTCATGGTCCCCTATGTGTCCCTAGAACCCAAGATGGCCCAGGGGAACCAGGTTCTACAGACAATGAGTGATCACTAGGAAAACACAACAAAAGTACATGGAACCTAAGCTGGGCTGCGTGTAGCCGTGGTAGACCACTGCTTCACATGCTCAAGGTCCTGACTTCCAGCCTACCACCCAATACACTCAAAAAACCACAAAAGTCCCCTGCTATGTCCGGAGCAGCTGGGAAACTTCTAGAAGGCAGGGGCAAGACTGTCTTGGGTGGGACATCGGGGAAGGAAGGGCCTCCTAGACAAGGAAGGCATTTGTGTTTGTGTGACTGGCATTTCTCCCTATGGTGAAAGATGGGAAAGAAGGGAAGTAGCAAGGGCCTGGGAGCAGCTTCATGGCCTCACTCTGGGCTAGAGAACACTCAGCAGTGGGCTGTGCCCTCTCTGCATTCCCATTTTGCAGATGAGAAAATGGAGGCAATAAACTTTCTTCTTGTTTAAGGCTCTGCGGTAAGACAGTGAGGGAAGCTGTGTGTGTTGGTTGGGTTGGCTCTCAAGCCTGGCTAAGGTAGCTGTGCTACTGGCTACTGCTCCTTAAAACCGCCCAGCACCCTTTCTCGCTGGAGGCACCTTTGCACATGGTGCACGCTGCTCTTCTTTGATGCCCTCCTTCAGGTTCTTGGCCACCATTGTGACTCTTGTTTTTCGGCATCACTTACACTGTATATTTTTCTAATGATTGTTCAAAAAAATACAATTAGATCGTTACTGGCGACTTATTAGAAGTTAGCTACCTCTCTTGTTCCTCTAGAGAGCCAGTCCCAACAAGGAGGAGCTACAGTCCTTCTTGTTCATTGTTTGGCACACAGTAGGCACACAACCAACAAGTTCATTTAGAGTCAACAAGTGGACAAGGAAATGAACCTGCAATCACTAGTCCTCCACATGGCCGCTTTTTCCCAGCAAGAGAGTAAAAAGAATAGCTAATTTCAGATTGCGAATGTTCATTCAAGTGACTTATTTAAATTAATGGTGTTTGTGGTCTGTTTGTATTTGGAAGTATGTGGATATGGAGAAGGCAGTCAAGCTAGTCTTTCCCTGCAAAGCATCTTTTTGTCTTCTGGGATTTCTCACCATGTATCTTAGGATGGCCTCCAGCTCTTGATTCTCTTGCCTCTAGCCTCCAGGAGCTCTGATGATAGGCAGGCATGGGCCACTTTGGTGTTTGTTCTCTGGTCCTATTTGGTTTCTCTTGTCCTCCAGACCCTCTGCAGATGGCCCTGCAAGATGTGCCCCTTTGTTTGGAATTTAGGGGCAGCTTCCCCTGCCGTGTCCAGAGTTCCATCCTCAAGGAGCACTGAGACAGAATGGCAGCGCCTAGGGCAGGAACCTTTCCCGCCTTCCACAGAGCCGTGGGCTTGGAGGGAAGAGCGGTTTACTTTACCACCCCTTCTCTTTCCTTTGCAAGGGTCCCCAGCTACTCTGAGCAGATAGGGTGAAAGCCAAAGGGGCCCTGCTTCACCAGGAGTGACCCAGACCTTTGCATTCCCAAGGAAGCAGACAGGAGGTAAAACACCATCCGCAAATGACCTCTTTCTGGTCCAAAGTCACTAGGTTGGTGAGAAGCAAGGCCCAGCGTCACTAGGAATTCCCTGAGACCCTAGAGATGGGATGGGAGCTCATCAAGGGTGAAGACATTTAAGGGGGGGACGGGACACTACTGGCTTTTTTGTAGCTCTGCAATTTTCCTTAAAACAACATTTTTCTGGAAGGAGTTAAAAATGAAACAAGCTTCAGAGGAATCCAGCCGCTGCTGTGGGACGAGGTCGAGTTCCCTCCGCACCCTGACTGCGGCTGAGCTTGGAGACCGCAGCCGCGCGCCGGTGGGGGGCAGGGATGAGCGTCAAGAGGAAAACGTGTGTGACTGCGGAGCGCGGGAAGGGTCCCGAGAACTTTGTAATCTGCTCCACGACCCTTCTCCTTGAAGATTAGTTCCAAACGGTCCATCGCCGCCCCCTCCTCCATTCTGTTACTGCCACCTCCGACCTCGGAGTTTCCCGCAGTTCCCTGAGGGTGGAAAAAGGGCAGCGACACGGGTCTCCTAATCACCCCTCCACGCCAGTGAGGAACCCCTCCTTCAGTCCAACACACTCCTTCACTATCATTCTCTTTTGTCTGGCCCTCTCCCTCCAGGCTCTCGGCTGGGCGCAGTCCGCAGTCTCAGCACCCTAGAGAGTCTGAGCGCACTAGTTGGGGGCTGGTCCCTTCCCCCTCCACCTAGGAAAGGCAGCCCGCGGCGGGGGCACCCTGAGCCGAGGCCAATCGCCCCCTCCCCCAGCGTGTGCCATCTGCCGCCTGTCAGCCTCTCTCCATGGGCCTCGATCCCAGGCGCCGGCGGGGGTGGGGGGGGAGCGGTGGGTTCAACCCCTCCTTCTTGGCGCCTTCCCAGGCGCCTCTCGGCCTCTGCCCTGGCCCTTGGCACCCCTTCTCTGTCTAACGTTGGACATCCCTGGGCTGTGGGCGGCGGCTTTCAGTCCCTGTGGGAAGCCGGGGATGGTGTGCACTCCAAGGCAGAAGCTCCGGAGGAGGGGAGGGGAGATGGTCAAGGATGGCAGCCCTAACCCCGAAATAGGGATGGCCCCCTGGGCCCAGGTCCTAGACAGAGGGGTGTCTCTGGCCTGACTCTATTCCCTCCAGGTAGCCTAGCCTGTCTCACGCTGCCGGAGCGTTTGCCTCGGCGATGCATAGCGCGGTCACCCGACTCATCCTCGGAGATGGCCCTAGGTGCGCGCACACCGGCTTGGTTGCCTCAGGCCTTTCTCTGCAGCCGCCGGCCCGCGCTCCCAAGCCGCAGGGTTGCGGGGGTGGCATCTACCTCGGCAATCAGCCCAGCACGAGCTTGGCGAAAAAGGCCCCGCAGGACCGCGAAGCAAGCCAAGGGGGGCGCGGGCCCGGCTGGCTCTCAGTCCCGGGAACGGCGGGGCGCAGGCACCCTGCTTGGGGCGGGCGCCGCTGCTGGCCTGGGCCGGGCTCTGCTCTCCCCGGGCAGCGGGTTTTTTTTCCCCCGTGAAAGGTTGCCCTGGGTAACTCGTCTCCGAGGGGACACAGCCCTCCCCTCTCCAAGTGGCAACTTATCGATCGGCGAGATTGATAACCCCCAGCGCCGCGCCGCTCACCCGCTCTGCTCTCCCTGCTGCGGGGCGCGCCGGCCTAAGGTGGCGCCACTTGCTGGGAGGGGGCGGTGTCCAGACCCCTCCTCAGCCATGACCTGGCCTCCACAGCTGGTGGAAGAAGCCCCAAAAGGCAGTTTAGGGGAACCGCCTCCGGATGAGTGCTCCCAGGGCCTGTTGCGAGTCCTAGCCTCGACTGCAGGAGCCGCAGGAACGCGAGGCGCCCCCTTGTGGCTGGGGCAAAACTTCGTGCAATGTAGGAGCTGTTTTTTTTCCCCTCTAGGTGGAGGGAAGGGATGAAATAAATATACAAGGTGTGTGGTGTATCTGTTGTTTGGTTAGTTTGCTCCGGGCTCGAGAGTTATACGGATGGAAGTGTAAGTTAGCTCAGAGGTGGAAAATTCTCTTTGGTGTGTGGCAGAGGTGGTTTTGGAATATCGAACTAGCGAAAAAAACCTAGGTTCTGGGGTAATTCTTGTACGTGGATCATAAGTCTCGGGGGCCGCAATGCTGAGGCACCTCATCTCAGTATGCTCCCCCATTTTCTCACTTTTTCAGTATTTGATGCTAAAGGTACCCAGGCGAGCCTGTCAGCCCGCGTGGGCCTGTTATCTATTCTCTTCTCCCGCCCAGTGCCATCAGTGCCCGAGCCCGGGCCCCGCTTGTCGGTGCGGTGCCCGCGCCCGCGCCGTGCCTGCCGCCACCGCCGCGGTCCGGGTTTTGCGGGCGGCCGGAGCTGTATTTCCAGCGCTGTCCATCGCTCGGTGCTGTTGGCCCTCTCTCCGTCTGATCCGAGCCGGAGCAGTGCGGGGCGCCCCACGGGATCAGAGCGCTCCCCCGCCGGGACTCCGCTCCTCACATCCTCCTGCTGGGACCCGGCTACATTTCCAGCCAAGCCTGGCTTTATTATGTGTCTCTGCAGTGCAGCCCCAGCAGCCGGATCGGGAGGAGGAGAGCCAGCGACCACAAAGAAGACAGGAGCGCGAGGGAGGCTGGCGGGCGGGCCGGCGCCGGCTGGAGCGCGGAGGAGCCGGGGCGCAGCCGCCGCCACCGCTGCCCGGGAGGACGGGAGCCCGGCCGCCGTCGCCGCCTGCTCTTCCTCCTCCTCCTCCTCCGCCACCGCGGCCGCCGCCTCCCCCCTCTCCCAGCCCCTGGTCCATGGAGGCAGCTAGCGGGGCCCGCGACTTGGCACCGGCCTGGGGATCGGCTGCGCGTCGCGCGCTGAGCACCGCAGCCCGAGGGCAGGCAGCGGCGGCCCGGCGCACCGGCTGAGCAATGCCCGTGGCACGGGCGTCCCTGCCCGCTTCCGCCTGAGCGCCCCCACGCGCCCCTTACTCCTTCGGGGAGCCGGCGTCAGACCTAGCCGAGAGCCAGAGAAGGGGGCGTGAGCCGGAGACCCCCAGCCGCGGCTTACAAGCCACTGAGGCCGTTTCGAGCCCCCCTTCCAAGTAGGCTGAGTTGAGGGACCCCCCCATCCATCATAATCTCCAAACCAGGCATTTGGGCATTTTTGAGCCATTAATATTTATTATTTTTTTTTGTGTCTGCGTGTGCGGCAGAGGATAATTTGAAGGTTTTTTCCCTTTTTTTCCGGGGGGTACTAAGCTCCTGTGCTCCGGACCGCCTCCGGTCTCCTCGCCCCCTGAGACCCTCCCGGCTCCAGCCCGTTCCCCCTCCTCAGATGGGTTCATTGTGAGCTCCGCACCGGGCTGTGTGGCCGGACGCCTGCAAACTTTGCACAAAAATCCGGCAAGGGGCGGAGGAGAAGGAGGAGGAGGGTGAGGGTGGCGGTGGTGTGGGGGAGAGAGGGAGGGGGCCGCAGGGGCCGGGGGCCGGCGGGGGGTGGGGAGGAGGAGGAGGGGGGCGGCTTTTTTTTTTTTTTTTTTTTTTTTTTTTTTTTTTGCATAACTCGGCTCGGCCGAGTGGCCTCCGGACTCCCCGCGCCGCTGGGACCGCCGCTGGGACCCGGAGCCCCCGGCTGCCGCATTGCAACAGGCAGGGCCCCGGAGCGGCCCCCGGGCCTCCCCCCGCCCCCGAGCGGCCTGGGCCGGCCAGGGCTGCCCCCCCCAGGGAGGTTGCCCGGGACCTGTGGTCCGTTCCTTACGGCCGCCGACCCGGCTGCAAAAAACAAAGTTTCCGAGAGGCAGGCGGAGGAGAAGGGGGAGAAGGGCTGCCCGGAGCGGCAGGGGGCGGCGCGGGGAGCCGGCCGCAGACGGCGACGGAGCGCCCGGAGCCCCGGACATGTCCAGGCGGAAGCAGGCGAAGCCGCGCTCGGTGAAAGGTGAGCGAGCGAGGCCCGGCGGAGGCGCGAGCAAGCGAGGAGGGAGGGAGAGAGCGAGGGAGGAGGGACCGGCGGGCGGGCGGGCGGCCGGGGACCGCGCGAGCGAGCGAGCGCGGAGAGGAGGAGGCGGAGGGAGGCGGAGGCGGAGGCGGAGGCGGAGGCCGCGGGCGGGAGGCGCCGGCGGCGGGGGCAGGACGTACACCGTGCCCGCCGATCAGCTCCCGGCCCGGCGCCCGCTTTTGGGGGGATTCGGACTGGGGGGCTCTGCATAGGGGCCCTCGCGGCTCCTATCGCGCCGGCCCCGGGCCCGCGTGGCCAATCAAGGGGTGCGGGCAGACTTGGCGGGGATTGCGAATCTCGGCGGCAGCATGGGGAAGGAAGAGGCGGCGAGGACGGATGCCCTAGAGGCCGGCAATCCTTCGTTGGCCCCGGGTCTCGCTCGCGTTCTCCAGTGTCCTTTTGGTCACTCAGGGACGCGGAGAGAGAGCAAGCCCAGCGCCCCCTCCTCGCCCAGGGCCCAGGCCGAGCTCCTGGCCCGGGCCCCCGCACTTCCTGCCGGCTCCACCGAGGCCAGCTGGGCAGGGAGACTCGCCAGGAGTTCATTGTCTGTGCCGCGCCGGCGGGATGCTGGTCCCCAGGGGAGCACAGCGGCTGCTGTGAGCGCCCCTTGGAGCAGGGCGTCCGGTACCACCCCGGGCAGCCGCGCTGCGGGCACCCTGACTGCCTTCCGTACCGAGTCCCCAGGGTGCGTACGTTTATGAGGAGCTATAGATAGCCAAGTACACACATCCCCCTTGCTTTCTATTTCCATGGAGAGTCCCAGGTTTGAAGGGACCCCTAGAGAGCAGATGCCTCTGGGAGAGGCTGCTGAGAAGGCCTCCAGGTCCTCCCTGTCTCTTTTCCCCTCCCCGGCTAGCTTCTGTAGGCATGGCCTGCTGCTTTGTATCCATTCCAGCCTTTGCCTGGGCTCATTGGGAGATAGATGATAGAGGAGCAGGATGTGAGCAACCGTGGAGCCCGAAGTCCTGAGGCCCTTGTCCTGGTCCAACTCCCCTGATGACCTCTGGCCACAGCCCAGCTCTGCTCTGAAAAGTTCATTTCCTGGAGGCCCGCGCGGGAAGGCGTTGGGGCCGGCTCCCTTCCTGCCAGTCTTGCTCCTCGGTTGGAATAGCTGGTGTTGAATCTGCACCACGTGGGTTTTGAGAACCTTGGCTTCTCCTTCTTTCTAAAGCCCCTGGAGAGTCAGGGGCACCTGACCCCACCGAGATCCTCCCTGTCGTCTTAACTCTCAGCACCGGCTCCTTTCTTTCATTTTGAGAGGTGGCTGTAGCTAAGGCACCCGGTCCAGCTTCTCAATCTCAAACAGCCTGACTTGCCCCCCAGAACTGGAGGTTCCGGAGAGTTCTGATTGTGGGACAAGGAGGCCAGAAGAGAAGACTCCCAGAAGACGACTGGGAAGAGGAAATTGGAAAGAAGAGCGTTGCAGTTTGAAATAATATTTGATTTCTTTCCTCTTTTCCTCGGCTAACTACTCAGTTCTTGGAGAGGCACTTAAGGCAACCGAAAAGAAAAGGACTGGGATTGTTGGTGGGAAAAGCAGTTTTCTTTAACTGAGGCAGTTAATTTCGACTCAAACCTATATATATAAGAGCAGATTTGTGCGTGCGTGGTGTGTGCATGTGCGTGCGCGTGTGTAGATGCAAAGCTTGCCCACATATGACTCGGCCTGTGTCTCCAAACCTTTTATTTTAGAAGGCAAGCCACAGAAAGCAAAGGTAGGGCAGATCACAGCAAACAGATGGGTGGGTGTTTCAAAACTGCCTGAACCGAATTCTAAAAACACTCCGTGGATCACAGTGAAAGACTAGGATTGAGGTTCAGCCTTTCATGAAATGAGCCTTGAAATGACTTTTAACGGGTGTCTGTCCCGAAATGGACGTGTTTATGTGTAGCGGACAAAATTCAAGCGGGGATGGGCAGAGACAGCCAAGTGGCAGGTGGACCAGCCCAGGTGTTTTGAGAAGTTCTCGGGACATCAGCCACTCGTTACTTTTCCACCTTGCAGCCAGAGGAGGACCCTTGCCACTCCCCCAACAACCCCCACTTTCTCCAGGGCTCTTTTCTGAAAGCAGCCTTTTTCTCTCTCAGTACTTTGCCTCTGGTTACCTTTATTGAGGTGAATAAGGTGAAGAAGTGACCGCTTATCAAGAGAGGAATTAAGAGAGAAGATAATTTGAATAGATAAGAATTACAATAGGTGGAAGGTTTATTGCTCGTCAAGAACTGCCCCTTTCTTTTAAGCTGTCGTCCACAGGCAGTGTGAAGTATGGAGTGTTCCTCCACAAGGGCTTGAAACACAAGGTCTTCACCTTTAAAGATGCTTGAAGGTGTTTCTTAAGGAACAGCGGTTGCCTTTCCCATTGTATCTTATTCTACTCTAACTCTGCTGCTGTGTGTCAGAGCTGAGGGAGAGGCATTGTGGACTTCCCCCAGTCTAGTGGATTCTGCTGTGAAAGTCGCTTGACCATAATTTGTAATTGATCTCGGAAAGCTGAGCGCCCATAGCAGGAAGGAAAGACAGAAATGTAACAATTTTGAATGAATGCTCAGAAAGTGAGATTTGAAAGCTGGGGCATTGCCGCTTTGAAAATCAAACAGGCCTCAGGGGTCACTTCCCACTCTGGACACAACCTCCCTCTGGAGTGGGGTCACTTGTCCCCTCAGGATGTTTGTCCTTCTTTGGAAAGCTGAGCTCTATAGGGAGGACTCCCAGCAAATGGGAAGGGGGGTGCCGAGGTAGGAGGGCAGAGAGTGAGCAGCCTGTTTTTCAAAAGCCTTGTGATTTTGTCAAAAAAAATACAAAACCTCCAAACCACCCAACAAATCCATAAATGTTACAGAAGTCACATTTTCTGACCGATTTTCCTTTTTTTTTTGTATGCCTGTCCTGGTGGTGTGGCAGTTGCAACAATTTGCTCCCTTTGATGATTTTGGCCTCATTCCCTAGGCTGTTGTCATCTCATTCAGTGATGTTATTTTGGGCGATGATTCCAGGTAGTTTGGTAACGATTGTCAGCAGGTCTCCTCCCGGCACTCGACATTAAGGAGAACTGTCCATCTCCCTTAGGCCCCACACAACAGCTTCTTCATTCCTGTAGAAAATGAACACACCCCCCCCCCCCAGCCTCAGTTAAAAACTTTTAAATAATTTGTACTATTGTTGATTTTCTCCCTTTTAGCAACTATCTGTTAATTAATATTAATTCGTACTTAGGTGTGTCCATGCACCCCCTTCCCAGTCCAGAATGACCACCAGTGACTTCTCTACTTTCCCTTTCTTTGTCTTCTCTTGCCAGCCTGAGCTCCTCAAAAGTCCATCTTATAAATTTTGTGGTCTAGGGACTTGGGAACAGTGTAGTTCACCATTGTGCCTGTTTCCATGGAAATAATTGAGATGTAATAAATAGAGGCGTTCTGAGGTTACAGGTTTCTTGATTCAGCAGAGACCACACACAAGTGCAAATGGTTGAGATTTGTTTGGCTAAATGTACATGATCTTGCAGGAAGAGCAAGACGAATCCTTTGTAGATTCCTTAGCTTTCTCTGTGTTCAGGTAGACGACATTTAATCCCAATATTTAATTTCTTCCACACCAATTAGGTTACTGATTCCCAGCTTAGAAGGGCCTGTTTCGTTCTAGAAAATATCCTTTATGTCTAGTAATTGCTGTTTAGGTTCTTACACCTGTTTCCTTGCAAAAAAACTTAATAAGCAATAAAATGATAACTATGTGCCTCTGGCAGGAGAATCTTGCTAAATGTTTAACTGTGAGGTGTCTAGTGTGCATTCGCCAGGAAAGGTGCAAAATGCCGGTGACTTTGCAGTCATAAAGCAATTCAGTAGAACCAGCCAGCCCTGGCAGTGCTGTGGCACCTTAGCAGAGGAGGCGGGGGACCACACGAGGAGGAAACTGGAGCACAGCATCTTAGACGAGTGTAGCGTTCCTAGCTGGAGACAGACAGGCTCCAGATCTGGTTCAGTGTAATAGAAAGTTGCAACAATTGCTATATCGGTACCCAGCTCTTAAGCTGGTGGCTGTGGAATTCTTCCCCTGATGTTGGATTTAATAGTCTGGCAATTAGATGCATTGATTTCTCTTAACTGTTCATTTGGATGTGTAAACGAAAGGAGCCCACCACTGAGGCTGCAGTGCGGGCTTGCTGCCTGGCTCTAGAGAAGGTTGCTTTAGGTGGTGGTGGGAGGATGAGCCCTCAAGGCAGCATTAGGATGACTTCTCCTTTTTGAATTTGTCATCTTGTAACAAAATGAGGAGCACCTGTTGTTTCAATACTGTACAGATAGAACAAAGGTGTCCACTTTTGTCCGAAAAGTGAAAACACCCTTGTATGCCAGAGATGCTTCTGGCAAAACATCTCAGTCTCTGTTACCAGACTCAAGTGCATACTTTGGCTACATTGTTAGATGTCAGAGGGGGCAGTCACATTGCCTTGAGTTCTTCCAGTTTAGAGGGCCCTCCCTCCATTACAGTTGTCCAAGCCCTGTGTAAGTGTGCACCCTTTAGGGATCAAGATCACACTCTTGTGCCCCTTGGTGGGCTGGTGGCCGGGCAGGTTATTTTGGGAAGGATGTATGTAGATAATATACTCTCATGAACATTAGCCCTGCTCTCTTGCTGCCTTTGAACCTGCAGTTTTGTGTGTCGTCTACCTGCAGTTATGCAGGCATTCAGACTGTGTTGAAGTCATGGAACTGAAGGTGGCTAGGTTTCCTTATGTCTTGATCCCTTTGCCAAGGAACCTACCTTGTATAGGATCCTGCATAAAGCAAGCCTGGTCCTTGGTACAAGACTATTGCTCTCATGTCTTGAAAACAGCTGCAATTAGGATTCCTTCGGATGTGTGGGTCTAGTGTACTTGTACAGAGTACCGTGGGGACTTACTTGGGTACCCCGTTACTACGGGTAGCTGGCAAAATTCCCATATGAGTTTACTGGCAAATTTGACAGTTTCGACAAATGCCTATCAGCGTGTAAGGGCAATTATGTCCATAGAATCCTTGGAGTAGCTTTGTACCCAAAATGGCCCGACAAAGCCTGCACTGGTTCTATTTTGCATGAAGTTTTTGGCACTGGCTCTTGACGTTGTAACCCTGCTGTGGGTTCCAGGAAGGGTGAAGTGAGTGGGGGAGATGAGGATGGCAACTTCTGATCCCTCGCTTACCTGCCAGGGACTGGGGCAGCCAACGATTGGGGCTGTACGCTCAGTAAATAAAAATACTTTACCTCCTTTCAAGGCTGCCAATTAGCTGATTGCTCCTCATGGCTGTCTTTAAGGAGAATGGTGCTTTACCTATCTTCTTGTACAAAGGTTTGATTTTTAATGTCTTGTGAAAAGGATTCTCTTTGTCTTGATTGATGTCAGGAATAAAAGCATGATGGTAATATCCCTCTGAAAGCTATTGTGTTGTCAGCCCTGGCTGACAGCGGGAGGGCCTCCCAGCGTTATAGATTAGTGCCGTGGAAACACTGACATTTTCTTTGTTACACTTGCTGTTGTTCTACTTACAAAGTCAATTACACAATGTCAGCTCAGTTACGGAGTTGACTCTGGAAGTAGCAATGTTTCTCATTCTCTTCTTAAAGATATAATTTTCCTTTGTCATGGTTGTTTTGTTTTCTTTCTTCTTTTTTTAACCTGCCTTCCTTCCTGGCTATCTCCCCTCACTTGTGTTCATGCCTCCCAGCCCCAGAATCTTTTGCATGCTAGCTAGATTTACACTCCCGTACGTCTGTGACAAGTCACCGCCAAAGAATGCCACATGGTTATTTTGGAATTCTCATTCATATTTGCGTGACTCCTTATTGATACAGTAACTATAGCAGCCAAGATACATGAAAAGCCTGACAAATGAGATTAACGTGTTGATAATCTCATATCAAGTGGCTTGTTTTCTGGATCTGGGGATCATTGAAGTTGGCAAATTCAGTTTTCTTCCTTTTTCTTTTTGTTCGGAAACTGTAACTGAACTTGGTTCTTGGCTCCATAGGATCCTGGCAAAAAGTTTTATTTAATTATTATTATTCTTTTTTGAGACAGGATCTCTGTACATAACCCTGTCTGTCCTGAAATTCACTATGTAGACCAGACTGGTCTTGAATTTACAACGATTCACCTGCTTTTGCCTCCTAAGTGTTGAGATTAAAGGCGTGTGCCCCCACACCTGATGCTAATTAAGTTATATTATTATTTTTTTTTCGAGACAAGGTTTCTCTGTAGCTTTGAAGCCTGTCCTGGAACTCCCTCTGTAGACCTGGCTGGCCTTGAACTCACAGAGATCCACCTGTCTCTGTCTCCCGAGTGCTGGAATTAAAGGCGTGCACCACCACTGCACAGCTTAAAATTTTTTAAAAGACAGGATCTTACTGTGTAGCCCAGGTTGGCTTCTTTCTGTTTTATTTGGCCATCTTGGTACTGAGATGATAGGTTTCTGGCACCACTCCTAGCTGATACTTTTTTCTTAGCATCTGTAAGCATTTGTATGTTGGGGGCTAGAGCTCTTTCTTTAGGGTGACATAGTGTCAGGGTAGAGGGAGGGGCCTTAGTAGGAGAATCATGCACATTGCCCCAGTTCCGCTGCAGAGACCACATCACATTCTGAGGTGGTCTCAGGAGGTGGTTCCAGCCTTTTCTGGACACGGGAGGACTTGGCATCAAGATCTTTCTGAGAAGGAGGAAAAGCTTGGTGTGGCTTCCCAAGGCGTTCTCCCACTCCCACTTTACTGTCCCTGCCTTTTCCTCAGTTCTGTCATCTGGTCATGGAAGAGGCAGGCACCTGCCTGCGGAGGGTGGTGGAAGCGTGGCCTTACTGTTGCTTGATGGAGCATCGCTTGTGAGAAGCTGCCACTGTCCTGGACTCCAGATGACAGGGACCCATCAGGAAAGTCTCTCCTAGGACAGTAATTGTGGCCCCTGAAGTTGTTATTATGAACCCCCAGACATGAGCCAGTATTCACCAGCAATTTGTCAGGACTAATTTTGTTTTTCTCCAATAATTGAAAATTAATGTCTTGAAGTGAAAGCAGATGTTCATGTCATCTTCTGAATTGGGATATAAAATGGGGCTCTGTGGATGTGCTCACTAATTTAACAGCCACTTTTCTCTCCTAGATAATGGGGGTGCTGGGGCTGATATCACTTAAGGGCCAGGGCCTAGCTGAGAGAGGGGAACGATGTGGGAGGCGCTCCCATGTTCCTCGCGGGTTCGTTGTGGAGGGGGGACACATCAGTGAAAGGCTTTCCTTGGGCTGTGGAACTTCTAGGTTTATTGTTTTGGAAGTTCCTTCCTGCAAGACAGTTTGAGGCATTGTATGGGGACCAAGAGATGCTGCGGCCTGGGGAAGACCTGATTTCCTGCAGATGTGTGTGCTCTACTATTGTGTGTGCAAACCTGGTTAAGATTACAAACTAGTGGCACATATCTTTCATCCCAGGAGGCAGAGGCAGGAGGATCTCTTTGAGTTCTAGGCCAACCTGGTTCATATAACAAGTTCAAGGCAGTTGGGAATCCATAGGAAAACCCTGTAGTTTAGAAGGGACCCTGTGCTGGGGCAGGAGCTGCTGACTGGTCTAGTGACCAGTGTTAGGATTAGAGCATTAGCCCTTTCCTCAGAGACACATTGCAGGAGATGGATCCTGGGTAAGCCTGACTAGACCAGGACCCTAGCTAGGTAGGCCAAACTCCAGCAACCTGTCAGGACCCAGACAGTCTTTGCCCATCATTCAATCTGCTCTCCAGGCTGGCTCACTCGAGAGGAGGAGGGGAGAATAAATATCTCTGTGGAATGGCTGCTTTGGATCTTAGTCTTTGAGAGTCCCGGTGTGGGCACACGAGTGTGAGTGTGACGAAGAGCCATTTGCTAGTCTCCCGTGGTTGGGGGAGGTGCTATTTCTACCCCTGCCTTTCCTGTGATTGAGATTTGCCCTTTCCTCACTTGGACAGGGTTATGTTGTACAGTATTGTCATTCCTGCCTTGCTCCGAGGTTTACTTTCCTTCTTCTGTTGATCTTAATTAAGTAAAACACACAGCTCCTCTGACTCCTGTTGCACCTGCTTCTGCTTGCCTGAAGGCAGGGTGATTGCTGGCTGGGTTTGGTGAAGGGATGTGACGTGGCTGGATGACAGGCAGCCTGGTGGGGTAGTGGCCACACCCAGCTTAGACCCTTGGTCCAGGTGCTGTGGGACCAGCTACCGGGATATTTTCTGGTTCCTGAGCAGGAGACAGAGCTTTGTCCCTAACTCCCAGGGGCTACAGGTTGGAACTTAGGGAGAGGAGAGCTCCAAGGGCTCTCCAGGGAGAGGGTGCAGAAGAAGAGCGGGGTCCCAGAGGAGAGAGATGGAAAGAGGGGTAGGCTGTAGTCACCTGGGGTGGAGGCTGCAGAGTGCTTGCTGCATCTCTGGGGACCTGTGAGCAGTGTCCAGGTTGACCTCACAGGTATTTTGTTGTCCGTTTGGAGGATCAGCCACCTGTGCACACACTGGGAAGGTTCAGGCCTTTCCTCTTTCACCATTGGGTCCCTCAGTTCTGAAGGTCATGGGATGAAGAGTAACCTTGGGTTGAAGCTCACCTTTCTGTGTTAGTCCCAGCGAACACGGACTGGTACACTTTCACTCCGCCTGCACGTGTGTGCATTGCGTTTTAGCGGTAGAGCTGTCTGACCCCCTACCCCCCCACCAGCTTAGCTGTGGTGGTCTTGGTTCTATCCCTGCAGTCCGTAGTCCTCAGAGCCAGCCCTTTTGAGAGATGTGGACACACCGATGGGCATCTGGGACTCCATAGTCATTTAAATATGATCTTCACCTGGCTGCCCGGGTTGTGGGTCTGAGAACCTGTGACTGAGCGAATATGTTGGTTGCTGAAGGAACACATAAGAACAGGTAGCTAGTGAATGGGTGTGAATAAGTGTGTGGGAAATGTGTAAATGAATTAGTCAGTGGGGGCGTGGACAAGTGAGAGGGTGGACTGCTGGGGGCATACACTCTCTTACGGCCAGAGCTGGACTGGCTGGCATCCATATCTGAGGCAGGGTCCTCCTTCCTCCTTACCTCCCAGCCTCTGCTTCTGCTGAGTGAGGGCTGTGAGCCTTCTGCCTGTTGAAGTTGGGGAAGCTGGGAGTGGCTGGTGCCATTTTCTTCCTATTCTCTTTTCTCCGTAGTCACCATTTCTTGTTCTGCGCACTTTAGAAATGATAGCTTAGTATGGGATTTTTATAATAATCTTAAGTAAAGTGGAGTGCTTGCTTGAGCACACGCCTCCTACTGCCCACACTGAACTGCCACAGAGCTGGAAATGCCTGGTTGGTTTGGGGCTAGCCAGGGCTTTACAGTCTAGTCCTACTAAGGGCCTCCAGGACCCTTCTTGTCTCCAGGGTTTGCTCCAGGAGCAGTGGTTGGAGTGAGGGGTGGGGTTGAAGGTAAGAGGTGGGAAGGAGAACATGAACAGTAATGGCATGGTGTCCTGTTAGTTATCTGGAATAGAAAAGAAAGTCAGCCTGGCTTCTATGGTAGGGGTGAGGGAAGTTATGGAGCATACTCTGAGGCCTTGGGCAGACAGTGTCTTGACTGGGGTCTGTTTCCCGACTAGAGGGGACTGGAATTAGTTGGATTCTTACTGTATGAAAGAAACCAGAGCCTTGTGCGTGCTAGGCCAGTGCTATACACTCTGAGCTACATTCCCAGTGCTGTGTGTGTGTGTGTGTGTGTGTGTGTGTGTGTGTGTGATGGTTTTGCTATGTAGCCAGCTGGCTTTGAATTTGGGATCTTCCTGCTTCAGCTTCCAGAGTGCTAGGGTGATATGAGAGGTGTTTGCCACTGCCTGCAGCCTGAGTATAGTTATAAAAAAGAGGGAAATGTAGGTGATTTTGGCTTTCTAATAAGGTGAGCTAGGAAGATAGAGTCAGGTCTTTCTTCAAGTTACCCTTTTCTGTGATGGGTTGGTAGGGACGAGTCCCGAGGGACTGTTCTAGGGAATTCTGCAGTGGGCAGCTGGTCTTGTCCTGCTTTCCTGCCAGTTTGGAGGTCGAGGAGTGTAAGAGATGAGAGAGAAGATGGCATGGGACTTGACAGCGGGGTGGTGTTGGGAGACGCATATGAGTCTTAAGAGTTTGTGGGGATTCTTGGGCCAGCCACGTGGACACCTTAGGCCCCAGGGGCTTGGCTGAGTGCCACTGAAGCTGGTTCTCCAGGTACCCTTTTCATTGAGGGACGATGAAGGTGGAGACTGACCAGATCATACACGTGTCCATCCAGAGCCGTGGCGAGGACGTGTGAGGTCCGCTCTGTAGGGTCCCATCCCATTTGCTCCTCCACGTGATCCTCGTAGCAGCTCCCTGACTGATTTCTGTTCTGGAGACGCATCTGTAAGCTGTGGCACTGGAATACCCTGTCCAAGGTCATTCAGAAGAACCAGGGATTTGAGGACAAATCTTAGCCTGCTCCAGGGCCAGAGCCCGTGGCCACTAGCTTTATAATTACCTACCTTCTCCAGGGCTGCAGAAGCCCCTGGCTTTGTAGGAACAGGCGTTCCTCTCTGTTTCCTCTTCTTCAATAGAATGCTGCCTTTGGGGCTGGCTGTGCTCACATCTTTAAAACCAAGTAAAAGATTTCTGCGACTCAAGATAACTTAATGGTTGTCATCATCTCGCTCAGACCTTTTCAAGGGCACCATTTATACAAGACATCTGTAACATCTGCCCGGGCACACAGATCGCATCTTATGCTACCCGACTACACCGTCTCTCGTTTGTTATTTTCACATAGCGGTGGGTTTCTAGTCTTTGTCGCATAATTAGTTTTTTTCCTTATGTACCTGAAGTAGTAACATTAGCTGGAACCAGAATTTTTGAAGATAAGGACCCAGGCGATTGATTGATTGATTGATTGATTGATTGATAGACTTTAAAGCTTCTTGTGAACTGAACGTACAGCCAGCGCTGAAGACTGTTAGCTTGGAAGTTACTGCATGTTAGGGTTGTAGTCTCCACAGCAACAGCCAGAAGGAGTTTGAGCTCAGTCCGCTGCTGGTGGATGTGTAATGTCTCTAGTGTTCTGTTACAGTGATGCAGGGAGCATCCTCACTTACAGACTTTTATGCTCTCGTTTGAGCATTTCTTAGTCTAGATCTCTAGAGGTGGGATTGTTGAGTTCAAGAGTATTCACTTGAAAAATTGTGTAGCTGTTTCCAAACTGACTTGCAAATATTGTGCCAGCATGTCCACCGTTAACTAGCGTGTGGCCAGCGCGTCCACCGTTAACTAGTGTCTGACCACCGCGTTCACTGTTAACTAGCGTGTGAAGGCTGCTTTCGCCTCATCCTTGTCCAAATGGGTTTTCTTTTCTCTGTGTTTTTGTTTTCTTTTTCACCAAGCAGACAGCCAAGAACTCAGATGTTGTTTTCATGTGCACTTTTCTTTATCAGTGAAGTTTCTCATGTTTATGGCCGCTGCTTACGAGTGTGGGCATTGTTTTCTTTTCTTGAGTCCTTTAGTCCCCTGTCCCTCTTTTCTTTCTTCTCTTACATTCATTCTTCCTCATACATCTTGAACATCCTACCTAGGTGAGACTCAGCCTGGTTCAAAGAACAATTCATAGGGGACCAAGAGGAAAGCATGCTGGGAAAGGCCTGAAACCCTCACTGCTGGATTAGACACAGGGCAGCCAAGGTAGAGAGAGGCACAGGCCTTGGGCTGCCGTGGGCTAGACAGAGGGAATTCCTTTGACGGGGAATGGGCAGAATCCAGCATTTTATTTGTGCTTTGAGCATGGGATCGCATCATCAGGAGTAGCTAATGTCTAGTGAATGCTGTATGCAGACAAGCTGTGCTTGTCATAGGCAGGCTCTAGATGTCCTTGAATCTGGGCGCTCACTTTGGTTTCTTTGTGTAGCCCTGACTGTTTTGGATCTTGTTTTGTAGACCAGGCTGGCCCTAAACCCAGAGGGCGACCTGCCTCTGACTCCTGAGTGCTGGGATTAAAGGCATTATTCTGCCTGGAGCAATAATGATTCTTTTCTTTAAAAAAATATTTATTTATTTATTTATTTATTTATTTATTTATTTATTTATTTATTATGTATACAATATTCTGTCTGTGTATATGCCTGCACGCCAGAAGAGGGAACCAGACCCCATTACAGATGGTTGTGAGCCACCATGTGGTTGCTGGGAATTGAACTCAGGACCTTTGGAAGAGCAGGCAATGCTCTTAACCTCTGAGCCATCTCTCCAGCCCCAGCAATAACGATTCTTTTTTTTTTTTTTTTTTTTTTTTTTTTTTTTGGTTTTTCGAGACAGGGTTTCTCTGTGGCTTTGGAGCCTGTCCTGGAACTAGCTCTTGTAGACCAGGCTGGTCTCGAACTCACAGAAATCCGCCTGCCTCTGTCTCCCGAGTGCTGGGATTAAAGGCGTGCGCCACCATCGCCCGGCAATAATGATTCTTAATAACGAGCCTACGCCATGACTCCTCAGCCGAGCACCCCCTTTATGAGGATGGTCAGAAGTGCTCCAAATGCTGCAAGTCAGATGTCCAAGGTTGTTTAGTGACCTTGAGGCAGATTGTGCCTGGGGGAGAAGCAAGGGCATCCTGGGAACTCGCTGCTGTGCTGACCAAGGCCTGTCTTCTCCATCCTCTCTGCAAATTCTCTCCTCTTAATCATGGCCAGGCACCAGAAATATTTGTTGAGAGCAGGACATTGCCACAGAATAGGCTGTATGTGCCTGTGCACACATCTGTGTTCCTGTGGGTATGTGCACTTGTGTGCGAATGCCTGTATTTCTCGGCATGTTTCCCTTAGTGTGCCTTTCTATCTTTGTACATGTGTGCGGGAGTCAAGGTGTGCGTAGGTATACACCTACGCAGTGTGTGAGGTAAGCTTCAGGTGCCAGCAGCCTGGGGGAAGAGTCTGGTCACTGGTGGGCATTGTGTGTGACTTCCCTGTAGCCATCATTCAGGTTTCTGGAGCACTTCCTGTGTGCCCAGTGCCGTGCTTGCCTGGGTCCTGTTGTAAGCACAAAGAAGCGGATCCTTTTTTTTTTCCCGTTTATGAAATCGTGATTATGAGAGTGGTATAGTGTCTCCTGTGGCCAGATGCACTTGGCAACACTGGATTAAGCAGAGCTATGACTTTCTTAAACCTTTAGAACTTTCTGAGCCTTTAAAATGTTCATGTGACAGTCTCCAGGAGAGCCCAGTGGTTTGTGAAGTCCACTTGTCCGCTTGTTGCTGGGTCTTCTCATCCCAGCTTGAGAGTTTCAAGGCTTTTAGGATCCACGCGGTGGCTGGCTGTTGGCGTGCTCATTCGTGCATCCCATGTGTTTACTGAGCATGTACTCTGTGCCAGCACTGCCGCCGATGCTGAGGCTCCAGCAACAGGTGCACTTGCCCGTTTACTGTAGTTGGAGGGAGAGAGGCTACTTCAAGTATACCAGTTAATAATACACTTCCTGTTCAGAAAGAAAGGGTGGGGAGAAGCTGTCTGGCCAGGACCATCCTGGAGGGGACCTGTGTCCAGATGATTGGGGTTTCTGATAGAAGGGGACTAGAAAGGTTTCGCTTCCCCCGGGCTGGGAGAGATTGTGGGAGGTGTCTGGGTGTTCCTGAGCTCCCTCCCTGCTCAATGCCAGCAACCCCACTGGCTCAGTTCATTTTGTTTTTTTTCTGGTGTAATCCAGGCCCCAGAGAGACTCCCTGGGTGATGATGGATCAGCTCAACTAGGCCTGTGGCCAGCTTGGGCTTAGAAGTCTCAGCCCCAGAACCAAAGTGTCATGTCTTCTACCTCATCACAGACACACAGGTCTCTCCCAGTATATCAGCCATGGGAGGACTCAGGCCATGACCCAGCCCCGTTAGAACCGTCCAGCAGAGTGCCTCCTCTGTCTGGTCATTGCATTGTCCCCAGCACCTGGCAGTGGACTCACATTCCAGACTTATTTGACAGATGGGGAAATGAGGCCAGGAGGCTCCTCAGTCTCCTCAGAGGCCTGGCCCAGAATCCGGCCCTTCTCCAAGCCAGGCTGTGACCCGAGGGTAGTGGTGTTGATGGGGGAAGCGCTGTGGGTGGGGGACACCAGAGACTCATAGAACGAGAGGCGGGAGTTGGGCCCTCTGTGGCCTGTCTGTGGACTTGCCTCAGAGATCTGGGTCCAGGGACATCAGGGCAGGAATGGTAAGACAGTGAGGCAGGGGTTGAAAGGGAAGAAGTCATGGATGGATAGGGCAAGAAATGGGGATGGGGAGGTATATGGGGGAAAGGAGGGGTGGCGGTGAAGTGTGTGTGGGGGTTGGATGAGTGTAGGTGAAACAGGGCCGCCGCTCCTAGACGCTTTCTGCTTCACGACCTGCGAAAGCCTGATGGCCTTGGGAACGTGGCCCTTTTGGGGTCCCCACCCTCCTGCCCGTGGAGGCGGCCCTGGGACTCCTTTGAGGCGCCGTCCTGGGAACGCGCCGGCTGCCCCCCGCACTGAGGGCTCCATGGCTGCGGCGCAGTAACTCAGGGTCTGGGCTTGGCACAAAGCGGCCGCGGCGGGGGACTGGCTGGGAAGGCGCGGGTTGCGCCGCTCGCGCGACTCCGGGTGGGCCCCGCCACTCAGCCGATCCCGGCGATCTCAGGCCTCAGAGGCTCAGGTCCAGCGGGGGCGGCGTCGCGACCTCAGCAGGGTGCCGGCCGGTGGTGGGTGGTGGGCTGAAGCCCGCGGACCAGATGTGCACCTTAGGGAGCCTTGGGGTCCTGGAGCACGGATTGGCCCCCAGCTTTGGGGCGGGGCTTAAGGAGGTCAGAGGCAGCAGCTTGGGTTGTGCACAGTAACGCAATCAGTGCCTTCCATTGCTTGCTTCCTAGGGGCCAGGGCTGCTCTGAGCAGCTCACACCAATTCAAGCTTCACAGACATCTATGGGCAGGTGCTGTGATCACTCTGTTACAGAGAGGGAAGCTGAAGCAGAGGATGTAAAGTCAATTGCCCAGTACTGGGCAGCTAGGACAAGACCCTGTTTGAAGGCAGGTTTGGAGACCACAGAACTATATTGTGTTTCTGCCTAATGCCAGGAATATATAAAATAGAGACTGAACATGTGGGCATGGGTGTGCTTTATTTCTTTCTTTATTTTTTTCTGGATAGGGTCTCAAAAACTACTTTGAAACATTCCAGGTTGGCCTAGAACTTGTGTTATAGCTGAGGGTGATCTTGAATTTCTGGTTGTCTTACCCCTACCCTCCAAATGCTGGGATTACCACCACACTAGTTTATGGTGTGCCAGAGATCCAAGCACTGACTTCGTGCATGCTAGGCAAGCCCTACCTCATGAACTACATCCCCAGCCCTTGAATGCATCTGTGCAGGAAATTACAGGCAGAAGACCAGCAGACAGACCAAAGTCACCTAGTTTGCTTCGTTCAGTGGATGGCTGGTACTGCCTGAGCTGGAGGGCCATTCAGAGGCAGTCTGGACCTGCCTTCAGGGAGCTGACAGTGGACTTTGGAGTGAGATAGACAGCGTACACAGTTCTGCCAGTGGCTGATTCTCACCGGGAACCTACTCTGCTTATCTGACTTTGGGTCCTGGGAGGACATTACAGAGTAGGTGATGGGATGGCTGATCTCAGCAGATAGAGGGAACCACAGAGGAAAGTAGCCAGTCCTCTTTGCCTTTGACCCCAGGGCTGCCTCTCTTTGCTTGGGCCCAGCCCTGCTGTGGATAGAAGAAAAAGTCACTGTCTTCACCCGTGGTGGAAGAAAGTCTGTGAGAATGTGGGGTGTGTATGACCGGAAGAATGGGGACGAGTCTGGATGGCTTTCTTTGAGGCTAGAGCACAGCACACGGAAGAGGTAACACAGAGTAGTGTTGGAGACTGCTGGGTATGGATAGCATCGCTGGGGTAGAATGCTGGTGTGTGCACACAGTACAAAGCATGGCCCGTTCTGGGGAGTCCCCAAGATGGCTGCCTGGGCTTTGATCTTTACATTTGTTTGTGTATGTGTGTGTGTGTGAGTGTGCACGTCTGAGCCTGTGTGTATAGGTCAGATGACAGCCTGCAGGAGACTGTTCTCTCCTTTCACTACATAAGGTTCCAGGGATTTAACTCTGGTCACCAGACTTGATGGCAGGCCTTAGAGGTAAGCCATCTGGCTATTCCTCCGGCCCTGATTTCATTCATTTGTTTGTTTGTTTTTCGGGACAGGGTTTCTCTGTGTCACCCTGACTGTCCTAGAACTAGCTCTGTAGACTGAGCTGGCCTTGAACTCACAGAGATCCAGCCTGCCTCTGCCTCTTGAGTGCTGGGATGAAAGGCGTGCACCGGCACTGTTTGGCTGGGCCTTTGATTTTTAAAAGGCCTCTTTTAAAAATTTTTATTTTTCTTTAATATTGAACCCAAGGATTTATACATGCTAGGCAAGCACTCTACAAAGTTATGTCCCCCACTCTTTATTATCTTTATTTAGTTCTTAAATCTATTTATTTCCTGTGTCCGAGTGTTTTGCTTGCATGTATGTCTGAGCTCCACGTATGTGCTTGGTCTCCGTGGAGGCCAGAGGACAGCCTCGGATCCTCTGGAACTGAAGTTACAGGCAATTGTGAGATGCCATGTGGGTGCTGGGGTTTGAACCCAGGTCCTCTAGAAGAGCAGCCAGTGTTCTTGATCACTGGGCCATCTCTCCAACCCCTGTGATGTCTATTTTGAAATGAACCTTGGTCGCCCTGGCTGTCCTTCAGCTTTCGGATACGCAGCCGCCCCGATGAAGCGGTATAGGTGTGTACCACCATACCCGGCTTGTAAAGGACACATAGGTTTATACAGCCTCTGGGAATTGTGTAGTTCTAGAGGTTGACATGGTACCTCCGCATACCCAGGGAGATAATCTGGTCACGGTCCCTCCTGCTATGCCAAGTGAGAAAGGGGGTCCACAGAAACTACAGGCCTTCTAAGCCCGGGAGTATCGGGGCCATTTGCTGCTGTGAGCTGGGTGAGCTGGGCTGTTTATTTCCAAGCTTCCGTACCAATGGGCAGGATCTTGCTGGGGTCTAAGACCTCATGTCACTGGGGATGGAAGGGAGATACTGACACCCAGCATTGCTACTAGTCCCTGAGTGCCTAGCCAGGCTGAGCTGCTCCCATCCCCCATGCGGGCTGCATGAGAAGCCAGCTGCCTGCATGTGTCCACTGTGTCCACAGTTCAGTCTGTCTGGGTGTCTCACGGGGCCTTTACTCTGAATGTCCTCTCCTCCTCACTGGCTCTAAGTACTGGCTCTTCACGTTCTTTAGGGGGGAATGTGGAGGCCTGTCCTGGGTTTCCTGACTTCATTTCCCACTTGGAAGTGCTGGGTGAGGCAGAACCTGTCCCCACCTCCCTGTGTTTCTTGTCTTGATTTATTTTCCTCAGTGAGTCCACCTGAAAGGTTTGGCCCATGCGTAAGGGGCAACAGCTGCGACAGGATGTTCATCAGTGCTTTTTGAGGCCTCCTGTGTGCCAGCTGCAGGACGATTGCTTCATAAGCTTCTTCTGAATCCCCTCAGTGACCCTGTGAGGTTGGTACCAACCAGCTTACTTGGCTGCAGGTGATGTAGTTTTGAGGAGCAGCCTAACAGTCGAGGTTATGGTGGCTAGATGCTGTGGAGCCTGCTAGTCACTCCTGGGCTGCCTTCTGCATACATGGTGAGTCAGTGTCCACCCAGCTTCTTCCCAGGAGGTGCTGGCCCGCTAGGAGACAGGTAAATGTCCTGGACTCTGAGCTGGTGGCACTGTGTCCCCCTGAGGAAGGAGGTCAGCTTCCTCCCTTCCCTGCTCCTGGGTTGGGCCCACTGCTTAAGACTTCAGTTGGGAAGAAGCTGCCTAGACAGGTTAGCAAAGGGAAGGCTAACCAGGGCGTCCCACCCTGACATTTGAGAGGTTGACGGACCAGGCTGTGCTTGCTTTGTGGTGTCATGAGCACCTGGCAATACCCGAGGCCAGCTCTTCTGTTCTGCCAAGTGAGAATTTGTACACTTAGGGGTTTCCTATAGGAGCCCTCCTTTCTCTGGTGACTTCTCCCACCCACCCCTCCTTCCAGGCTTTGGGAATCCTTCTGGATCATTGGGAATCTTAGATGTGTTTATTTGGGGGGGGGGGTGAGTGACTTTGCTGGGGGATACAAAGTGTGGTGTCTGCTTGAACTGTTACCCAGGGCCCCGGGCTGGCCTGTGAGCCTACATCATGTTTCCTTCCACCCCCCCCCCCCCCCCATCCCCTGGGTGTATGTCCCTATGAGGAGCCTGTCAGGTCAGGTCAGGTTGCTCTAAGTCTTTGTCCCCCTGACCTTCCTCCCTCATCCCCCACAGAAGCCTGGAGCTCTAGGTACACTCCTCTGCCAGGACACTGGACCCCTCTGCATTCTCTGCCTTCCACCCCCTCCTTGCTTGGCTTCCTGGAACCCAGGCACCCTGGAGGTTTCTGGACCATATCGAATTGCCTGGGTGGATGGATGCTTCCTCTTTTTTTTTTTTTTTTTTTTTGCCACGAGCATTGGAGAAGCTTCTAGAGAGACTAGTGACTGAGCTGGGACCAGTCATGGGTGGAGGCCGACCACCAGCTGGTGTCCCCCTAGTCCTTCCCCTGAGAGCCCTGGGACCTGGCTGCTCCTCCTGGGTGGGGATCGACTTGGGCGGCATTTCCTGCCTCCCTCCCTTTCCTTTTTCACCAGACTCCCCAAGGATGCCTCTTGGGGGATAGGGGCCCACTCCAATCTTTCTCACTGGTGAGTAGTGGCTGACTTGGCCGGGCCTAGCCACAGCCCTGCTGAACTAGGGCCCAGCATGGGCTGGGCTACACTTTTGCTCCCCACCCCAAGATCCCACCTCCTGGCGGTACAGCTGGGCCCCAGCTGGGCACACCTCCTGGTCTGAGCCAACCGGCTGCTTCGTATGGACTGAAGGGTGGGCTCTAGGAGAGGCAAAAAAAGACTGGGAAAGGAGCCTGCAAGGCCAAGGGGTGGGGTAAAGGGAAGGATCAACCTGGGCAGGAGCCCGAACTAAGACCTCCCCGCCCCCCTCCCCGTTAATTCTGAGGCGATTTTGACAGTCCTCAAGTCTTCTGCAGTCGTTCAGCCTCTCTGCCTGGCCCCCCAAGGCCCACTGCACACATGGTTTTGCTTTTCCAGGCATCCTCCCCTGGTTCCCTCCCCCTGGGTGCCTTCACGAGCTCTTCGGCCCCCTCCCCCAGCCCTCCTGGGCCCCCTCCTTCCTCCTTGACCCACTTTAGTCCCCTGTTGCTGGGGGAGGGGAATGCGCAGCCGGCGGCTCTCATCCTGGCTGCCTCCCCCAGCATCCCTTGGGGCGGGCTCTGGATGGAGCCAGCAGGCTGAGCCGGCCTGGCCCCAGGGACTGGCACACGGCGAGCTCCGTGTGGCAGCCTCCCTGCCCCCTCCTTGGACAGACAGTTCTGGACAGCTGCCCCTGCCCGGGCCCCTGGGAGGCCCTGCCAGGACACAGCTCTGGTTTCCCCCAGCCCCTGGGAGCAGTGGCTACAGAGGTCCCTCCCACCACTGCCTCCTTGCGGAGCACTTCCGGGAGGAGCCACAGGGCAGGGCAGTACCAGCTTAGTTTCCACCCATCCTTCCCCTCCATCTCTATTGGAAAACCTGGAGCTGAGGTTGTCTTATGTGTGCGATTAACCTATGTGATCTGGGAAACTCCGTCAGCCCCTGTGGGCCTCTTCTGTACAGTGAGGAAGTTAGATCACATAGCTAACCTTGACTGAGCAGAATCATGTCCCAAGGGTTGTGCAGAGTGTCCAGTCGCAGCATTGGGAGCATGGTTTCTTACTCTCCGTTTTAAAGGGGAGGCCATGCTATAGGGGTTTATGCCCCTGTAGTGGACCGAGATATCTTTCCTCACCGCTCACATTCTGTGGTCCATATTGACACCTGGGCTATTGACTCCTGAACTGCAGTGGCGTGACCCTCTGAGGATGTGGCTTCCTGCAGCTTTGGGACCCTTCCTAATGCCTTGACTAGCTGCAAAAAGCCTGCCTCTTTGCTCTGAGATCGGTGGTGCCGAAGGCCAAGTACTAGCCTGCCAGGGCTGGGACTCCTTATATTGAGGCCTTTTCTTGAGGTCTGCTGTCTGACCCCAGCCTGGTGAACCCCCGCTGGTGAACACAACCTGGGGATTCTAGCCTGGTTGTCCCCTGGTGAGCACAGCTTGGGGGATGCAGTAGTTCCTGGGGTCTGCTTTCAATAGCAGGCCTGGGTAGGAGCAGCCAGGAATTTCCTGTGCCCTGCCCATGAGCCTCCTGCACATTGTCCCCTCCACCCTTCCTGCCACCCCACTCAAATACAAGTGTGAATAGGTGGGAGGTCCTGAGGGGCTGTGGATATTTGTGAGGGTGCCCCCTCCCCCTCAATCTGCCCTGCTTTTTTTTTTTTCCTGGAGCCTTGACATCTTCCTTCCTCTGGGAACCTTTTCATTTTGCCATCATTGTCTTGCTGAATGAAGGAGGATTGGGAGGTGGGAAGGGGCTCTGGGAGTGGAGTCAGGCCATCTTTTCTTATTTGCCTAATTTCCTCACTCGAATGTGTCTTGTGATTAAACATTTTCTTAGCATGCTTGGTCAGGGCCAGGCCGGGGTTCTTTTCATAAACATTGGCAAGTGAGTTTAACAGCCCTGTTTGTATTAGCTGGAGGTTTCATTTGCATAGTGATTGTTCTTATGAAACAGAATAATCACTTGCAGTTTATGAAACTGTATAAATACCTGGGTCCGCGTCCTTGGTGCACGCGCAGGCCTTCCTTCCTACATGTAAATGTATCCTGTTTGGAGATGAAGTTCAGGCTCCCGGAAAAAAACGGTGGTGCTTCAGGTTTCTCTGAGGAACTCAGGGTTGTTTCCCTGGCTGGAGTCCTGGGGTTGCTGATGGGCGAAGGTTGTGATGCTGAAGTGGTCTAGTTACTAGGTCGGTACCCTGGTGCGATTGATCCAGGCGAAAGGTGCGCATCTGAGCCCCCTCCTCCGGGTGGTGCTTCCTGACTTTCGCTCAGAGTTCTTGGAATGACCTCACTCTATGGCCAGTTTATAGTTGAACTTGTGGTCCTTTATCTTCAGCCTCTTTGAGTGCTTGGATTGTGGATTTGCGCCACCCAGCCAGCCTTCCCATCTTTCAGATGAAGGCTGCAGACTGCAGGCCTGAGGATGAGGGTTGCCCTTGGATGATGTTTTTCCTTTTTTGATAGGTGCATATCGACCATTCTGCTCACGGATATTTTATGATTGGCTTGCGCTATCTTTTCCACTTTTCTTTTTTTAAAATTTAAGATTTATTTGTTTTATGTGTGTGAATATTTTGCCTACCTGTATGCGTGTTTATCATGTGTGTGCCTGGTGCCCATAGAATCCAGAAGAGGGTGTTGGCTACCCTGGAACTGGAGTTATGGATGACTGTGAGCCATCATGTGGGATCTGGGACTCGAACCCTATCCTGTACAAGAGAACAAGTGCTTTACACCACGAGCCGTTTCTCCAGCTCCTGCACTGGTTTGGAAAGAAACCAGAATGGGGATAGCTGGAAATATCACAGCAAAATTCATATTCTGGCTTCCTTTTCTAGTGCCTCATGGATGGGCCTGGGACCATGAGGCCCACATTCCTACCTGACAAGACTCCTGGCTTGTGGAGGGGGCTGTTTTATCATGCGGGCATGAATGTCTGTGGACTGCAGTCTCCTGCCCAAGCAATGAAGTTTTTTCCTCTGGAAGTTTCTTGTGGAACTTGGGACTTTTGGGGGGCTTTTTTGTCTGTCTGTCTGTCTGTCTATCTATCTATCTATCTATCTATCTATCTATCATCTATCTATCTATCTATCTATCTATCTATCTATCTATCTATCTATCTATCTACCTACCTATCTATCTGTCATATCTATCAATCATCTATCTATCTATCTATCTATCTATCTATCTATCTATCTATCTATCTTCTATCTATCTATCTATCATCTATCTATCTATCTATCTATCATCTATCTATCTGTCATATCTATCAATCATCTATCTATCAATCATCTATCTATCTATCTATCTATCTATCTATCTATCTATCTATCTCTAACTATGTGTGTGCACGCATGTGTGTACACTCCACATACTCCACGGTGAACCTGTGGAGACCAGAAGATAGTAGGAATCAGTCTTCTCTTCCCACTGCAGAGGCTCCTGGGATTGAACCCAGGTCAGCAGGTGTGGTGACAAGCACCTTCCTACACCGTGTCATTTCACGTCTGCTTTTGCCTTTGGAGGCTGAATCCTTTGCTCTCCTTCAGGCTCTCATCCCCTTGGCTCTGCCCCAATGACTGTGGGCTCAGGGACCCCCTGAACACAGAATTAGTGCATGGAAGGAAGGAGATCTGGAGAGAAAGACACTTTGAGAGGTCATAGCCTCATTCCTCGTGGCTTTCCCCTTTCTAGAACATTCTTGGCCTTTTCCTTAGTGGCTCATTTTAGATAGTTTCATAATCTCAGTCTGTACTTTAGACGCAGGCAGTATAATCTGGGTGGGTCAGCTGGCTTAGCTGGGGTGACATTTTAACTGGTTCTAGAGTAACTTGAAATCTGCTCGTACTGAATGGGACCCAGAATAGTGCCATCCTCTTAAGGAATGGCTTGACAAGGAGGGAAGCTGGAGGAGCATCCTGAGCCCTTGGATCCTAGAGGGAGCAGTGAAGCATCGCCTCTCACCCTGCACCCCTGATGCGTGGAGGGCTCTGACGTCACCCTTCGGAAGTGGAAGTAGCTCCCTTAGTCTCCGGCGAATGTTGTTATTTGCTGCAGACAGCCCTGGTTGGAGATCTGCTTCGTCTGGGCTCTGTGCTCCTTCTCCCGCGGTCTGCTGCAATCCTCCCAGCAGCTCTGAGCGTATTCTCCTGATAGTGGTGGGTGTTGACACCGAGGGTCCAGGGCCTAAGGTCACGTAACTGGTAAATGGACAGAGGTGTTAGGATTGGAACCCAGGTTTCCTGGCTCTGGAGCGTGCCCTCTCAACCCCTGTTCCATGTTTTCCATTTCTCCAGCTTCCAGGAATGTTAAATGTGAAACCAGCAGAGAAGGTTCCATTATGAGCTCTTACCTCTCCCTTTGGGCAGGAGCCTGGAGTCAAGCCCTTTTTAAGGCGCTAAGCTGAAGTCTCCTCTCCACCCCACCTTGATGACCAGTGCTCTGCGCTGGATGAGATTTCTCCCACCATCTAAGGGCTCTGAAGTTCAGAGAACCTGAAAAGATCCTCTGGAACGGGGACAGGGCAAGCTGCTGGAGGAACTGGCTGACCAGCAGGGGTGGGACCATTCGGGTAGGGTGCTGTAGGCAGTGAGGCCAGTAACTCAGACTCAGAACAACCCAAGAATAAGGGACTGTTGGAGATAATGGGAGGAGGGACCTGGAGGAGCACAGCGGTGGGGTGCTATACTTAGTACTAGGCCTAGACCCGGGTGGTTCTCATGCTTACGCTTGCTTTGTTCTGCTCAACTCTGGCCCCTGTTCTCCGATGTGTCTCCTCGTGGAATGTCTGCTGTTGTACTAGAGAACACACCCCACATGTTTGTGTCCCAGACCAGGGGCGGGAAGTTCCCCAACAAAGGTGTATCTTTAGAAGATGAGGTTGCTTCTCTAAATGACCCCACAGTCCTTCCTTTGTGTCTTATTGACGAGGATGATGTCCCCTGACATCCTGTCCAGCCACAGGCCAGGCGATGGAGCATCACTCCTTGGAGTTAGTGGCCTCTGAGCACATCTAAGAAAAATCTTTGTTAGGTCAGCAAGAAAGAAGGAGATAGGAAGGCTGTGGGTGAGAAGGTTCCAGAAGGACTATAAATGTTTTTGCCTTTCTATGTAAGGTTCTAAAATGCCATCTCCATCCCCCGTGCTCAGCTCCAACCCCACCCCAGTCTTCCCCTCTGTGCATCTTTCTCTCAGCAGGGACACACTTTCTTTTTTCCTAGACCGGTAGACCCCTTCACAGCTTTTTGGAGTAAGCACCCTCTGTGCAGGTTCAAGGTCACTCAGCAGGGCTATCCAGGCCACCTGGCTTGCCTGGACATGGTAGGGCCACTGCCATCCATCCTTCTCTCACTTTCCTTAATGCCAGCCGAGCTATTCTCCCCAGAATTGTTTTACTTGCTTGCGGTTCCTTCCTTGCCGGACTCCTAACTCCATCTGGATCGAGTCCCTGGGCTTCAGAAGACTGCTCCGAAGGGAGGAGGAAAGACCCAGAAGTGCCTGGCTCATGTCATGGCATTTTCAAATCTTCCCTGAGCTTGCATTTACCAGACCCTCCTCTGTGCCCTGCCTCATCTGCTGGGTCCTGATCCCCTGGGCCCCAGGCTTCTTTTGTTCTTTGTTCCGTGAGGAAAAGGAATCCCCAGGAGCCTGGGCTCCTTGGCTCTTTACAGAGACAGAGGTAGGGCTTCCCCAGGGGCCTGTGGGGAAAGCCTACCCTCAGGGCACGCAGTGCTGAGAGACGGGAACTCTGAGGATGTTTGGTTGGTAGGTCCGTGGCTGAAGCCCGTGGGCAGCACTGATGGACTGGTCTCAGGATCTCTCCCTTGCCCACATTGGCTGGGTCACCTTGCCCCAGGAGAGTGCCTTCCACAGTGTTATCAGCCCTCCCTGCCCCGGGAAAGCAGCTTGGTCCTCTGCGGCAGGGTAGGGAGGCTGGCCCAGGAGCCAGCAGGACTTTCTAGACAGCACAGAGGTGATGGGAACAACTGAGACCTCTTTGTCCAAGGCAAGTCATCTGGTAGCTGCCAGGAATTCCTAGCGGGAACTATCAACTGCTCACCGTAGGAAGCTGAAGTGGGTTTGGGCACACCCACAGGATGTGGACGCAACCACCTTATTGAAACTTGGGAGGGGTGGAAGAAATGGCCATGGGAGTGAGTGGAGCCTAGGTGGATGGCAGAGAGGGATCTAAGTCGGCAGAGGAAGCCCAGAGGGGAAGGGCCTTGAAGGCAGCCATCCTGCTCCAAAGCCCTCGTTGTTTGTGTTCTCAGGCTGCTCACATCTTTGCTCAGTTTAGCAAAGAGGGGTTCTCCGTGGGCATAGAAAAGGGCTCCCCTGGCCTCTAGGCCTCTCCTCCATGGCTGACTGGGGCCAGATAAGGGCCTTTTTGTGTATTCCCAGGGCCACTCCAGTGCCTACCCAGGGCCCTTTTGGGAATGTGTTGGCTGCAGTGTTAGCATAATGAGCTAGAGGCTTGGTGGTGGGGTTTCAGGCTCTGTCCCCCAAGGTGGAACTGTTGGAGCTGGCAGAGGCTTCCTCCACCCGCTGGCCCTTCCAGGGCCTTGCTTATGTTGCCTTTCATTTCAGTGGGAAGTGTCGATGTGAGTAATTACATATATTTCCACAAACTCGAACTATGCTTTATTTAAACTTTTATAAACATGTGTGTGTAATTCTAATTAACTACTCACATAAAGCCATCAGAAGGTTAGGTGGGGAAATGCTCATTTGCCAGACTGGTGCCTAAAAAGCCAAGGAAAATATTATGTTCTTGCAACAAATGGTCTATTCACGTAGGAGGTTACCAAGATCAACAGTAGGTATTTGAGGACAAGTAAGATTCTGAGCGGCGATGGCTGAGCCTCGTGTGAGAGGGTCTGTAGGGGATGTGTTCTGCATTGCCTTGGAGAGAGTTGTCCACAAGGCTCGCACGTCTCTGTCTACGGATTGCTTTTAGCGGTTGAGACGAAGACTTCTGGAGAAGTGTGCAAGAGAGATTCTTGGGGTTGGACTGGTGAAGGGGAGGAAGGATTTAAAGTTGACTTGTGTCTGTCTGTCGGTGTGAACCAGGCTTATGTGTCTTGGGGGAAGATATCTCGGGTTCCTGGGACCACAGTTGGTGTTAGGGATGGAGCATAAGAAGCAAGATAAGGGATGCTAAGCACAGGTGTTAGCAGAAAACTGATAAGCTGGGGAGGGCAAGTGTTGGAGGCTGGGTGACAGGAGTTGATAAGGGAAGTGATTGATCAGGTCACATAGCGACTGGGAAGCAGGACATGTTGCTCGTGCCCACTTCTCTGAATGAAAAAGACTTGGAAATGTTGGTGTGTATCTGGGCACAGTGGCAGTGCTTATAGTTCCAGCCTCTTGGGGAACCGAGGCAGGAGGATAGTTTGAGTTCAGGAGTACAAGACTAGCTTGGGCCATATAGTGAGATCCTGTTTCTTTAAAAAAAAAAAAAAAGTTGCTATATTTGCTCAGTTGCAGATGGGAACAAACACACAAGTATAAACAAAAATAAAAACACCTCTGTCCCTTGGGAAGGAAACTGTTATCCTTGGGGCCCTCCTATTGGACAGCTTCATGTCTCATTATCCTCATTTTCCCCTTACTGTTTTCTCAAAGATCTTAGAAGAGTTGAGTGTGTGGCACAGGCCATTAGTCCTAGCCCTGGAAGGACCAAGGCTGGAGGATGAGAGTTTAAAGTCAGCCTGAGCTATATAGTGAGACTCTCTCTGTCTCAGTAAACAAGCAAGCAGATAAACAAAATCAACTCCAAGAAGCCCAAAGTTCCTAGAGAAGTACAGCTAGCCTTCTACTTGAAAGCCCCAGATATCTACACTTGGGTGGAGACCAAGGAGGTTTTGTTATGTCCTGAAGATGCTTAAGGTTGGAGTCCAGGTGCCTTTGGTACAGTGTTTCCAGCTAAAGCAGCTGTGGGGAGACAAGTGCCCGTGGGCTGCTGGCCATGTATAGACAGCATCCAGTGGTGATCCATGGTCATCTTTGACATCCCCGGCCCCATACTTAGACACCCCTGGTTCAAGTTTTTTGTCGCTGTCCCTGTGAAGCAAGAATCTGAGTGCTGGGAGGATAATGGCCTCCTCCAAATCAGACAGGTTACTAGGGACTCCCCTGACATCGAGACCTCAGCACCTCAGTCCAGTGCTCCGCAGGATGCGTGTGGAGCCTGGCCCTGTTTCTCCTGAGTAGTTCTTGTGTGGGCTCTGTTGCTGTATCTCCCCGGACCATTTTGGGAGTTTACCCTGTGATTTGCTTTCAGCAAAGCTATCTCGAAAAATCCCCTTGGGTCCTTCGGGCTGACCAAAGAGGGATGCTAAAATAGACAGGAGTGCAGCCCAGTCTGTGGCATGGGGCAGCCCTTTTTAATAAGGAGTAGGGTTCCCCTCCCCCTTCAGTTAGCAAGTTCCTGTGAAACCCTGAGAGCCAATAGGAAAGGGCCGTCCAGAACCACCTGTGTCTTCTGGGGTGGGGGGTCTGGTGAGATTGGGTCTGAGGTGAGGGTCTGTGGCAAGCTGCTTCATTCATTCCCTCCCTCACTCATTCATACCGAGGTGTGAGTTTCCAGCAAGGAGAGTCCCTTGGTCTCCAGTTTCCGGAGGCGCCCTGTACAGTCTAGATTCCAATTAGCTTAATTGCTTCATATTAGACTTCTTAGAAATGATTTTTTTTTCTTCTGCTGATGGCTGAGGTTCCAGGAATACTTCCCTCTACTGTCTTCCTTCCTGAGTCTCCCCATGCATGTCTCTTTCAACTCTGGTTCTTCAGTTCTAGCCTGCACCTTGTCTCCCTGGTCCTGGCGCTGTTGAATCCGTTTACCTCTCAGTGACCAAAGTGGAGAAACAGTGGATGATTTATGTGCATCTTACACAGTGTGTGTGTAAAAAGACACACGTGTTTTGAGACACGGAATTCCTTTCGAGGGTGTGTTTCAGCAAAGGAACTGGATATAAAATCCACCCTGAGTTCTGACCCTGCTCCTTTTCCTTTCCCCACCAACACCAGGTTTTTAAAAAAGTACTTTTCGGCAACCCGAGGAAATGGGGACATCCTGACTGACTGACAGGATGTTGGAACAGCATTCTTGCTGTTAAGTGATCAGAATTTCAGCCAAGGGAGTATAATGAAATCCACATAAAAATTTATTTACCTAATGAAAATCCTAGAGTAATGCATAAGTGGTTCTCTGATAATAAAATGCAAATCTCAGACTATAACCAGGAGGACAATAATCTTCATTAAACGTATTGTCTAGAGGAAGCCCACGACATCCACTTAACAGTGATTTGATTTGTTTAGTAATTTCCAAGTAATATTTAAACTTTTATTTCGAGCCTTAAGAACCGTCAGGAGTTTCTCTTCTGTCACTGAGGAGGGTAGCTGTATTTGGGCTGGGGGTCTACCAACTGATCCCAGGGCCTCTGCTCTGGGGCACCCTGAACTGCGCCCTTGACCAGGCAGCTTGACATCTGGTGGGAAAATGGGGTCCCAGAAGAGAAAACAAAAGGGTCGGATTTCCTCACTGGGGGAGGTCTAGGGAAGCTCTGTGGGGACCTAGGATGGGAGTCCTGGAATGGCTCCAGAAGGGAAGTGCCTTGCCCTGGTTTATGCCCTGGTCTGGGTGTAGCCCAGGCATCCAGCACTCAGTTTCATTGCCCCCTGTTTTCCTGAACCGCTACATCCCTAGAGGGCTGTGTGGAATCTTTGGTATCCCCTTGGCCCCTGAGCATCCAGCTGCTGGTCGTCATCCCGAATGCTGTGGCTGGAAGTTAGAAGCAGGTTGGGAGAACCGTGGGTCCCTGGGTTCCCAACCTGGCTCTTCCACTCATTAGTGGAGGAGCAGTGAGATGTTTCCACCAGGTCCGTGAGCCTCACTCTAGCCTGGCATCCCCACGGCCCCGTCTGCCGGAGGCCCAGGCAGCTTGTGGCCTCAGGGCTGCAGCCGTTTGTGGTCTAGAAGTTTCAGACCTTGAAAGCATGGTGGGGAAGAATCTGAACTTGGGATTTTTCTGCCCAAGTTTGAAACTGATGAATCTCAGGCCTGGACAAGCAAATTTACGTTTTTAGTTTTACTTTGTTTTTAGTACTGAGGATAGGGCCTCATATTTACCAGACAAGTGTTCTATCATGGAGATACATCTTCTGCTCCATAGTTTTTTTTTAATTTTTTAATTTTTGAGACAGAATCTTACTAATTTGTTAGGCTGGTCTTGAACTTGTGATCTTCTTGCCTCAACCTTCAGGCCTAGTGAACCTTTTGGATTTTTTTGTTTCTTTGTTTTGTTTTTTTGAGACAGGATTTCTCAATATAACAGCCCTGGCTGTCCCGGAACTTGCTCTGTAGTCCAGACTGGCTCGAACTCAAAGAGACCTTCCTGCCTCTGCCTCCCGAGTGCTGAGATTAGAGGCATGGGGCACTACTGCCTGCCTTGAACCTTCGGATTTTTAATCTTTCAGCATTCACAAAATCTCCAATAAATAGCAGATAAAAGCTGTTGTGTGTGTGTGTGTGTGCAGGAAGTGCATTTGGGTGAATACACACATTCCATGTGTTTGCATGTATGTGAAACCTTTTTTTTCAAACGTGAGCGAGCAGCTTGCACATAACCCTGCTCTCTGCCTTCCCTGTCCCATCTTTTCCTTTTTTAATCATAACAGGTCACAACCACAGAGTGTGTTGAGCTGTTAGGTCTCCTGTGCTCTCCCGTAGGAACCCCCTACCCTGATGGCCAAAACAGAACAGTGGTAAGACACAGGCCTTGTTCCAGAACCGGGATCAGAGACCTGTCATGAGTGCCACAGCTGCCTCAGTTTCCCTGCGTGGAATGAAGGATGAAGCCCTCTACTTTGTTCTTTCTGTGCCGGAGATTAAACAAGATAGCGTGTGTAAAGGAGTTAGCACAGTGTCTGGCCCTTTCTCAGCCCTTGATGAGCTGCAGTGGCTTTGTTGCTGCAGAGAAAGCGCCATGCAGAACAGAGGCTGGTGAAATGGAGAAGGGAGGCTTGTATCCGGAGCGCCGGCAGGCCCGCCAGCCTCCCGTGCTTCCATAAAGATTGGCTCGGGTTACTCCTGGTTTGCTAGTAACCCTGCTCAGAGCTGGGAGCCTCTTAAGCTCCAGGTCGATCCCAGGGTTCCTGTCCCCAACCTGGTCTTCGGTCTTGCCCAGAGTCATTGTTAGTCACTAGGATGGCCTGACTGAGAGAGTAGAGATGACTCAGGGCCCCCTGGGCCACACCCAGAGCCTGGCCTGGCTGCTGGAGGGTCTGCAGAATCAGCCAGGCAAGCATGTCCAGAAGCATTTTGGTCCTGGCTTCAGCTGACTCCTAGCCAGGCAAATCGTTTCACCAGTGTGAGCCTCGGTGTTTGGATCTGTGCAGTGGGTGTTTCAGTGTCTCTCTGTGAGATGGAGTAGGTTAGCAGCTTGCTGCGTGCAGCCCCGGCACCTGTCTATCCAGTCACATAGACTATCCAGTGAAGGTTTCTGGAGGAGGACAGCTTATCTTGGAGAAACAGTGGATGATTTATGTGCATCTTACACAGTGTGTGTGTGTAAAAAGACACACGTGTTTTGAGACACGGAAAGCCATGGGCTGTGAGAAAGAGCAGGCCTGAGGGCTGGGTGAGGGAATCAGGGAGAAGTGAAATGCTGGAAAGCCCAGTTCTCCCCAAGGACACCTGGGGCTGACCCCTGGAGGCCTTACAGTGGGCTGTGCCTTCTCAGGAAGAAGGATAAAGGAGCTTCATCCTTTCTGGCCTTGACTAATCTTCAGAATTTCCTGCAACTGGACGGGATGCGGCCCAGGGTTAGAGTGCTTGCCTAGCAGAGTTGCTCATCAGCACCAGGGGAGAAAAAGATCCCAGTGGAAGTGATGTAAGCAAGTGAGCCGCCCCTTAGGTCTGTCCTACCTGTAATCTCAGAGCAGCCTTAGGAGCTGGAAGCTGCCCTCGAGTTTCTGCCCATGCTCCTGCGAGGAGCCAACCAATCCCCGAGTATCCCTTCTTTCCACTTCCTGGTTTCTGCAACTCTGCCCTACTATAGGACAAGAGTCATGGAGATAACCCAGGCATGGGGGGTGGCAGTGGTGGTAATGGTGGTAGTGGTACGGACAAACCCAGTGAGACCTGGATTGTGTCCTACCAAGGCCCTTTGTGGGTGTGTGTTACAAAACCCTTGATCTGAGCTCATCCTCCAGAGGGATGGGGCTGTTGGGCTTTGCAGTAAAGACCCCAAGACATGTGGCATTGGTGTAGCTTTCTTCCCTGGACCCATGAAAGGCCTGAGTGACAGACAGCCCACCCAGGTCCTTCACACCCAGAACCAGGCTAGGGGGAGGAAGAGAGGAGCTTCAGGGCCAGAGGAGGGGGCTGCCAGCCAGGGACAAAGGCAGCAACAGAGAAACAGAGACAAGTCTCACATTCTAACCTGAGATTTAAAGAAGCGCATCTCTGACTTCATGTGATTAAACAAACAAACAAGCAAACAACCAGGCCCCTTGGCAGTGCAAAGCTCACCTCAAGCCCAGGTGCGATCGCTGTCCTGAGTGACTCCTGGGCCAGAGGAAGCTTTCTCACCCAGGCATGGAGGCAGTTGGAATCAGAGGCTGTCATTTGCTGCCAAATTTGGGAGCAAACATTTTTCTTTCTGGATTTAAATAATTGCATTGCATCCTTAGCTCTGGTTCTCTTCTGAAGCCAGCCCCAAATGACATTTGGCAGGCTAACCATGGTCTCCGCCCCGTGGGATTTTCTCAGGGTATTTTCCTCAAAGTCTGAGTAGCTGGCTTTTAAACCAGTTCATTTCTCTCTCTTTTCTTTTCTTTTTCTTTTTTTTGTTTTTGGTTCAGGTCTCAAATTTTATTAAATTTAAATTTTATTCCATTTTAGGCTATAAAATCTTCTAAAGTGGACTTGAAAATGAACAGGTTTTGGCATGCTGGAAATAGGTTACCTCCAATGCAAATAAAAGAGGCTAGCTTCCGAGAAGAACAAGGCTCCAAGGGTTGGGAAAATGTGTGGAGTGCTTAGAGACACATAGCAGAGAAATGGTCAGAGACCAATTTAAAAGCATATATACTTTAAATGAAGCATTCTGTGGACATATGGAACCGATAGCTGTGCCAGGAGCTCAGGTTTGGGGATCAAGTCTTGAGAGCTAAACTTCAATCTTACTACCCAAGGTGATTTTTAGCAGACAGATGAAAACTCCTTTTTGCATGCTGGTCTAAGGGGAATCTTAATACATTTTTAAATTATTTGGCATTTTGAATTAATTTTCTTAGAATGAAACGAGATTCTTAAATTGGGATCTTGTAGGGAAAAGACAGCCAGGTAATTAGCAAGCTGATCTCCTTTTCTGACACATGGATGCAGAGGGGGATGAACTCCAACCAAGGTGCACGCAAATCTATTTTAGAGCAAACATTTCAAAGTAAGCAACACCATCTGCTCTTTAATTATTTCTCTTTATAAAAAACCCACTACATTTATTTGGGTTACTTGTTGGAAAGAAACGTCTTTAAGACTCGCAGAACTGAAGCTGTCAAAGGCAGAGTGTCAAGCTATTGTTTGCTAAGCCCTAAGAACTCACGATAGTGAAGGCATTTTAGAATTGGTACTTTCCCAACACGGACTCCTCTTAGTCCAGCCAGGCATAGTTACAGGGCCCTGGGGGACAGTCCTCAGCTGCTCATGATAGGACAGTTAGGCAAGGTTTTGTATGTGTGGGTGTTTTGACCCCTGAGAGTTAAGGAGCTGCAGAGTCTGATCTAGACCCATCTACATTTCCTTCCATCCATCCATCCATCCATCCATCCATCCATCCATCCACCCACCTGTCCATGTATCCATTCACCTGCCAGTCTGTCCATCCATCCATCATCCATCCATCCATCATCCACCCGCCATACATACATACACACACACACACACACACACATACATTTGTCTACCTGCTCATCACGATTTTTCCATCAGTTGTCTGCTCATTTGTCATTCCGTCTGTCTATCCTGTCTATCTCCATCTATCTCGCCTTTCTTATCCCTCTCTATCCCTTCCTCACTTTTATCCAACATTTCTTGAGGACCCTCTGTGAACTCAATACTGTTCTGAGTATTGAGAGAACGTGGGTGAGTCTGCAACTACCAACAAAGTCTGCTCTAAGTCTAGACTAGTGTTGCCCAGCAGAACTTCCACAGTGTGGGAATGTTTCCATGTGTGCTAGTCAGCATAGTAGACACCGACCACATATGACTGTTGTGACGAGTGACCAAGAACTGCTTGTTTATTCAAATTTTTGTTTATGCGCACGTCAATATCTGTGTGAGTGCAGGCACCAAGGAGGCCAGGAGAGGGGTCAGATCCCTTGCAGCTGGAGTTGTCGGGGCTTGTTAGCCACCATGCAGATCGGAGTTTTCAGTAGTTCCTCGGGTGACTTGTGTAGCCGTGCCCCCTGAAAATTAGGCTGTGGGTGTGATGCTATGTTCCAGTTCATTTAGTCTGGAGCACACTGGAATACCAGATTGGATTTCAAATGGACCGAAGTTTTGAGAAAAGGTGTGGTGGGCCTATGGCTAAGGAGGAGATGGTAGTGACCTGGTGAGGGGTGGAGCTGTGGTGGTGGCTCACAGCTCACCACACCCAGTGGTATTCTTGGCACATTTGATGAGCCCAAAGGGCCCCGTGTCAGAGTTTTAAGTTGTGAAATGTTGGGACAGATTGAGACAGGAGGGTGGAAGATCTGGTATTGCTGCCTGAGTGACTCTGGACTGGGTTTCTTTTCTCTTTCTCTTTTCTCCCTTTCTTTCTTTCTTTCTTTCTTTCTTTCTTTCTTTCTTTCTTTCTTTCTTTCTTTCTTTCTTTCTTTCTTTCTTTCTTTCTTTCTTTCTTTCTTTCTTTCTTTCTTTCTTTCTTTGGTTTTTCGAGACAGGGTTTCTCTGTGGCTTTGGAGCCTGTCCTGGAACTAGCTCTTGTAGACCAGGCTGGCCTCGAACTCACAGAGATCCGCCTGCCTCTGCCTCCCGAGTGCTGGGATTAAAGGCGTGCGTCACCACCGCCCGGCTCTGGACTGGTGTTTAACTTCTCTGGGTCTCATGCTCATCACTGATGAACAGTAGATAACTCCACCTGTCAGTACTTGATAGAGTCAGGTGTCAGGTGGATAGGCTGCCCGAAGCCCCTGGTGTAGAGCCCGCATGATGGGGGAGGGATCTGATGGTCTCTTTTCTCTTATTTTTTCTGTTTCTCTAATTCCCCATTCTTCTCTTCTCCTCCATGGCCTTATCTCTCTGAGAACTGTTGAGATCAGGCTCTACGTACTTCCTCTTATTTGGGCTAATGTGCATGCTGGACTGTGATTCTCTGTGTTGACCTCTTAACTCTGGTTTGGGGGAACCCTGTGGTATTCATCCTGCCTGTTTGCTTCCTTGGAAATCCTGTGCCTGGACTTGTGCCCATGTCTTGCAGGCTCCCTTTGGAGCCCTACACTGGAAGCCAGGGGCCAGCAAGAACATGGACTACTACAAGCAGTGGTCTAGAGTCAGGTGTAACCGGATGCCCTTTGGGTAAGACTCAGTAATTTTAGCAGCATCTTTTCTTTTGTCTAGACCTAAGATCAGCATTTTAGGGAAAAAGAAACATTGAGGCAAACTTTCCCCTGCCTCCCTCCTCACCCCTCCCCAATTCTGGGACTCTGCCTCTCAACCCCCACGTCAGGTGCCCAGAGCAGAGGCCACATTCCAGCCATTTGGCAGCAGAAACTTTTGTCCCTGGAAGATGCAAGACTTACTCTGAGGTGGCAGATGTGGAGGACACTTCTCACTGGACAGACACCAAGAGTCTGACCCAGTCTGGGGCATGTCCTAGGGGACAGCAGCCGCCTGTTACCTAAGCTGTACGCCTTCCTGCACTCCTGCAGAACCTTCGTGGTCCGTTGCGTACTGGGAACTTGCGTGCTGGAATCACTCAGTATAGTTGAGTTATTACTATTATTATTATTATTATTTTGTCTCTCCTCCAGACAAAGACATTCATAACAAACTCTCGAAGTCTTTTTTTTTTTTTTTTCCAAAGAATGCCCAAGGAGAGCATGGTTTGTTGCAATGGAATGAATAGCTAATGGCTGAGTCTGAACCATCCGGCCAAGACACTGATTTATGGGGAAAGATACTTTCCAAGCACTGCTCCTGCCATTTTGACTCGCTGCCAGGAATGCATCCTCAGGCCCTGCACTGAAATCCTGGACGGAGGTTGCATACTGGTAACTCGAGAAGGACACACAACTCTAGAGTTGTCTCTCTCTCTCTCTCTTTCTCTCTCTCTCTCGACTGTTCAGGATTAAAAGGTTCACACAAATTCAGTAAAGTCTGTACAAAAATCCAGGTTTCTGGCTGGAAAAATGGTTCAGCGGGTGAAACCCTTCCTGCGCAAGTGTGACCGCCACACACAGTCTGGCTCCCAGAGCTCATGTACAAAGCTGTATGGGATAGAGTGAGATGGGAAGTGGACAAGGAAGTGCACGGGAGCTCGGGGGCCAGCTAGCTGGGAGTATGAGGAGAAATGGCAGAAACCGAGAGACCCTGCCTCAAAACAAGATAGAGAGTGAGAGCTGACTCCTGAAAGCTGTCTTCTGATCCTCGTATCTGCACTCCAGCTCCGAGCCTGTGCACCTGCCTTTACACACACACACGTCTCCACCCGCACACTTCTCCCCGCCCTGTGCACCTGCCTTTACACACACGTCTTCACCCCCACACTCCCCGCCCCTCTGCCTGTTGACGGTCAGCTGTAGTGTGTTGTCCTCCCACCTCCTGTTCCACCCTTCTTCTCCCCATTCCACACCCATTTGCCCTGGGAGGCTTCACCTGAAGTTCCTGGTCCTGTCCCCATCCTACACCCATTCGCTGTGCTCTACCCAGGTACCTCCTCTCTGTGCTTCAGCTTTCCCTGTGGCAGGGGGGAACACCAAGCTGGATAAGCACTTTCCCACTGTGCCTGGACGAGCCTGATGGGGGAGGTGGGGGTACGTTAGGTTTCTTAAGGAAACATAAGCGTCCCTGCTTGACTGGGAATCTCCTAGACACCTTACCCATACTGACTCCCTGTCAAGAGTGGTGGGGTGGGGCCTTTTTTATATCCAGTGATGGGCTGGTTTTGTCATCCCAAGGCCCTGAGCAGTGTGGGGCTGTCTGAAGTGGCTGTTATAATGAGTGGGTTTAGGGAAGCAGCTCAGGGAGGAGTCACTGCCAAGGTGAGGCCAGTGCACACCAACTGGTCCCCTGCTCCAGCCTGTCCCACCATCTCATCTCACTGCCAAGGAATCTGGCCTTCTGCTGCCACCCTGCTCTTGTCCCAAAGCCTCTCTGCCAGAACTGTCTGAGCCCCTGTTTCTGGTATCCCATGCGTTAGAAAAACAGATAAGGAAGTCTGTCTGGGCATAATGTTTTTGTGGTGTTGGTTGAGGGGATATAAGTGGCTAGCCAAGCTCAATAATAGGTCAAGCTCATAGCCTCATAAGTTACTTGGTTATTTAGTTGGAGCTGGGAAGGTTTGGGTGATCTTGCCTTCTGAGGACCCAGCCTGTGTCTTGTCTGAGCCTCAGTTGCTACTATGTATGAGAAGAGACTCATCCTTAGCTGGAAAGGTACCCAGCTACCATTCTGGATTGCCAGGGTGCTCCACTAAGGAGCCAGTGCCCTGGGTGTGTGGGTGTGTGTGTAGAATCTCTGAACCTCTTCTGGGCTCCTGGAAGCCTTTAGCTAGACCCTGCTGTAGCAGTGCTTCTGCTGTCCCGGAGGTCAGTGTGCCTAGCAATAGAACAAAGCCAGGAGCCCAGCTGCTTCCTAGGGCAGACCTGCCTGTCCTTGTACTCAAGAACCGTGGCTCCATTGGATTTAAATTGCTATTTCATTGTTTTTTTTTTTTTTAAAGAATTTAATTACTATATTTGTGTATGGTGTGTGTGTATGGTGTGTGTGTATGTGTGTGTGCGTGCGTGTGCGCGCGCGTGCCCACACACATGCACACATCAGCATACCACTGGATACATATGGAGGTCAAAGAACAACTTCGAGAAGCCATTTTTCTCCTTCACTTTTATGTGGGTTCTGGGGATTGAACTGAGGCCATCAGGTTTGCACGAGTACCCTTACCCGCTCAGCCATATCGCCAACCCTGGGTGCTTGTTTTAATTGTGTTTTCTGGAAGATGCCCAGGCAGCACTCCCCTGGAGCCTATCCCAGGGCTGTTGCCCTTGTGACACACCAGGAATGATGGTGGGACAAGCCTGGGGTTACCACTGGAGCCTTGGAGACCCAAGTTTCTCCTGCTTCCTTTCCTGATCCCCAGACCCCAATTTGCTGCACGCACAATTCACCATGTTTGTATGGCATCCTCTCGAACAGGGCGGACGTGGAGGAAAATCGTTCAGTGTCTGTCAGTTTGGTTTATCTCAGTTCATCTCTGTGACATTGGATTTGCCCCTTTTGCTCTGCCGTAGATAGTCCTCTGCCAGTCTTGGGCTACCGAGTTCTGTGAAGTTAAACTGTAAAGCCCACATGATTGCGTCACTGAAGGTCTGCTCCAGCCATAGGCCCTGTAGGTACGGGGTGGGGGAAGGGCAAGAGGAGCGCAGGATCCAAATTCCGCCTTGCCTCCTGTGGCATGCACCCCATATGAGCGAGTGTCTCTCCGTGCGACATGTGGAACAGGCTCTTCTCCACAGGCTGTGACCTTCCCCCAGCCTCTGGACAGCTGCCCTGTTCCTTAGAACTGAGGTTTCAGGCTGGGTGGCTGAGGCAGGCCAGTTGGGGGGGCAGGCAGCTGAAGAGGTCTCCCAGAGGGCTGGGAAGCCAGCTGCAGCCCCAGATTGGGGCAGAGCTCCAAGTCCAGCTTTAACTCAACTCTGTTCCCATATGCACGGTGGCTCCTCTTTTCTCCAGTGCTCCCTCTTTGTTTGAGGTGGGGACTTTATTAACCTGTGAGGTTGTTGTTGTTGTTGTTGTTTTGTTATTTTGTTTTGTTTTGAGTCAGCATTTTCTTTGCATACAGCTTTGGCTGTCTTAGAACTTGTTCTGTAGACCAGGTTGGCCTTGAACTCACAGAGATCCATCTGTTTCCTAAGTGCTGGGATCAAAGGTCTCTGCCATCATGCCTGGTGACCATGTGAGTTTTGTTAGACCACAGTGGTCCAGGTGTGCTAGGTAGGGGCATTCATTTGTAGCCCATGGAAGCATTTGGATTCTGAATCCCTGTGAGAGACTATCCAGCCCAGGCTGCACAGACTCAAGGGGGAGGGTGATGAAGCAGGCTGGGGTGAGTCTTTCAAAGTCCATTTGTTCCTCTCTGTTTCCTCTGGAGTCACTGGAAGTTCCAGGGGGGCTCCTGTGCCAGGAGCCTTGCCACTGCCCACTTGTGTCTTCCTTCAAGTAGCTTTTGCTGATTGAATCCTCCGTTCCGTTTTGAATCTCTCCTGTCCGGAATTCCACTGCTTGGTCCTGGCAATTGACCCCTTGGGGCCACCCAGCAAGCTCCTTCCCTCTTCCCAGTGACGGCCCTTCAGGTGCCTGCAGACAGCTCCGGGCCCTCCTGTGCCTGCCCCACTGGGCTAACACTGTCTGTAACTCAGTGTTGTTTCGGAGACATGGTTCCAGGATCTCATCTACTCAGGAGGCACCCCTCTTTGGCCACATCCCGTAGGCCTGTGGACTTCTTACAGCTGCTCTTTACAGTCCTACCCAGCAACCCGAGGGCCAAAGACCACTCAGGGCCTGGGGCCCACTTGTGTTGAAAAGGGGGGTGTAAACTCACAGGAGGGTTCTTATTCACCAGCCCACAGGGCTTCTGGCAGGCCCTTCTGTGTATCAGCTGTTTTTCTCTCTGTGTGCACCTGTATTTAAATGCTTCCCCTGCAATCTTGGGATTTAAAGAGGTGAAGAAACAAAGGGCCTTGGATGAATTCTAGACAGTGGAAGATGGGTCTGGGCTTGGAAGTAAGAAGAAAGAAGAGGCTGGTGTTCAACTCTCAAAATCCTGATGCTTGGTATCTTGGTCACAGGGTGCTGAGAAAGGTTTAGGGTTTGGAACCAGAGGAGAGTGAGATTCTGTTGCATCAGGGGTCTGGGGAAGTGTCTTGGGTAATGAGGTCAGCTGGGGCCTTCATCACTGAGGGGGTCAGCTGAGATGGCAAGAGAAGGGCCTTCTGTGGTCAAAGTCTCTGGGAAGGCACTGGTGGTAGAGGGACAGGGCTGTGTGGGCAGCAGCCTTGGGCAGAGGAGTCTTGGAGGGTGCGGTGAGATATTGCAGCAAGCATGGCTGCAGCTGCTGGAGAGTCTGGTTTCTGCAGCCAGGGCTGGTCTGCACTGCCTGCTGGGAAACCTCTGACCTGCCCTCTGGTGTCCTGTGACGTGGGCTTTGCTGGCTGGCTGGAATGCCGAGGGTGAGATTTTCCCCATCATCCAAGGCTGTTTTGTGACCCTTGAGTGCTTCCTTGCACCAGGCTTGTCTGACCAGCACAGCTACCAGGTGGACGGGACAGTGAGTGCTCCTTCTCCATTTTAAAGATTTGTGCTGACTAAAACCCCGGCTTGGGTTTCCGTCAGACTGGTCCTGCCTTTCAAGTCCAGGGAGAGAAATCTGCCTGGAGTACCACCCCTGCCCCAGACAACCGCCCAGGTAGCCTCTGGCTTACGGAAGGTGTGTTTTTAGGACTTCCTTCTAGGCAGGGGAACCGTGACTGCAGGACTAGAGGAGTGCCAGGCCTGGTGGATTCTGCCCTCCTGGCAGGCGCTAGATGGAGCACCTGGCACAGTAGGTCACTTGGAGGCCATCCTTAGGCACGTTGGGTTGGTCCCCAGACTGTAGCCCCGGGAGAGGAGCTCTGAGATCTTCTTGCCTTGTGGCTGTGGCATGCTCTCGACAGGGCAAGGATGGGGCCAGGATAGCTTCTCCATCCCAGAGGGCCTTGGGACCCTAGGGAGATGGCCTTTCCATTATCTGAGGAAGTGACTGTATTAGACTCTTGGCATCCTGCTTGCGCTCCTAACCTCCAAACCAGAACCTTCGATCAGCAATGACCATTGCAGCTGGTGTGCCACAAGGACTTTTCCTGAAGAGCTTGGTCCTGACCTTGGAGCCAAGGCTTGACTGGATTTAGGTGTGACCCTGGAAGTACACCAGTCTTTTGGGTTTCATGTCCATTGTCACATGTGACATATAACCTATGATGTGATCCAGGGTACTGCCCATCCTGGCTCAACGCTCTGAAGCATCAAGTATAGTTCTTCCTGGATGAGAGAATAGGCGAGCTTGCTCGGTGTCATTAGACTAGCTGCCCCACCTGCCCTGTTGTCCTTCATAGGCCCTCTCACTGTGCCCCAGCTGCTAAACCCTGACCCCCATCTCACAACCCATTTAGCACCTCGTAAGCTCTCTTAGGGGCAATGCTAGCGTGGCCCCTGTCTGACCTTGTCTAGAAAATGGAGGCACAGGGAGGTGGGTAGCAAGCCGAGTTTCCACAGTCGTTAGTGTCAGGGAACAGGCTCGTCTAACTTTCAATTGTGGACTCTTGAATGTTCAAGTCCCTACCATGAATCCTGAACAGGCCAAACATACCCAGCGTGCTTCCCTGCCAAAGTGTGAGCAAGAATCGGAGACTGGGGTATTCCAGGCCAGGGAGCAGGATATGTTGGGAGCAGGGTCAGGGTCAGGGTCACCAGGACTTAAATTCTGCTGTAAGGACCCTTTGTATTTCTGAGGATGAGGGGCCTTGAAGCCATGCCTTGAGTATAAACTGATTTTTCTCTTTGCCTCAGCCCCTGTGCTTACTGAGCCTCTTTCTGTATTTGCTTACCAAGGTAGCTGAGCCTGGGTATTGAGGAGCTGGGAGTTGGGGGAGGGGAGTCACTGCAGGGGGTATTGCCACTTGCAGGGAGTGGCTCCCTGGTAGAATTTTGGCATGGAGACATTTGTGAGAGAGGGATTAGAAGTGGAAGAATAGGGCATGGGCTCTGTGACTGTCACGTCTGGATGAAGGGCTGAACCCTGTCCTTTTGGGAGAGCTTACATGGCCATGGCAGTGCAGAAACATTCCCTGCCCCCAGGTCCTGCTGGGTGGGTGGTCTTGGGTAGACAGTCCAGTTCCCATCGCCAGTTTCTTTCTCCTGAACCCAGAGAGCATGCTTTAGATGCCGCAGGGATAGAATACCAAACCCAGTGCAGAAGAATAAGGGAGAAGGGCTTTTTCAGGCTAGACAGTTTGTCTAGTGGGTTCCCTCTGCTGAGGAAGAGGGGGCAGCCCTGTCATGTGACTCTCCTCTCTTTCTTTTGCCCACTCTCCTTCGAACTCTGTCATCAAGGGAACGTGGGCATGTCTTGATGTCTTGTTCCTCTACAGCTGTTCACCTAAAGCTCCCAGGCCAGGGCTCATGGGGAGGAGGAGTGCCTGAGACCCTGGCCAGAGGGAGCCAGGCATTGTGTAGGGCACATGGAACTTGTGGATGAGCTACAGCCTTCCCCCAGCCCCGAAGGTCCTCCCTGCCAGCAGTGGGCCAGATGTGTCTTCTTGGAGGGTGGAGGGGAGCGCCTGTGTGGGTGTCTTCTCGTGATGTGTGGGCTGCAGTGTTTTGAAGGGAGCTAAGCTGATTTCCCCATTCCATCTCTCTGCTGTCCAAAGCCGAAAGTTAAATAAACACAGCCAAGTATTATCATAGGACACAAGAAAAATGAACTTGGTCTCTCTCGGCAGCTCACATCTGGCAAATTTTGGGTCTTTCAGGCCCGTGGGATGAGACAGACATGTTTGGAGTGTAGGATGCTGCATGCCCCTTCCCAGTGACAGGCTCTCTCGTACCCTGTTGACCTTAAGGGTCTGTGAAGGCTGCAGGTGTCTTTCCTTCAGTCTCTCATTCTTGTCCACCCACAGGCTCTTCAGGGGCCTTGCTGGGATTGAACCTCCTATGTGCTTTCCTGCGGCCCAGACTCCCTGGTCCAGCCTAGATGATGCAGTCTGTGACATGGGCCCGTGCTCCTGAGCCGAGTACCCAGCCCTAGTGCGGAGAGAGGACCAAATGTATCTGTCTTTTTCTGTCCCCCAAGGGCTGTGGTAGGGGGGTAAGCTGTGTGCTCGTCTCCCTGCCCAGCACTGGTTTGCGGTATTGTGCCGCCACTGCGTAGATGGGATGCTGGGTTCCTGCACCACTGGCAGTCATGCTGCTCTCCGCAGTTGTGACATGCCCAGCTCACCTGGGTCTTTATTCATATTTACATTTCTATCCATTAGTTTGAGTCACATTCATTCTAGTATTGGTTAGGGAAACATTTCTTTCTATCTGATCTTAGTTTAAGGTTTCTGGGAACCCAGTCTGACCTTGAGCTTGACTATGTAGCCAAGGCTACCCTTGAATTCTTGGCTGTCCTGCTTTAGTCTCCAGAGTCCTTGGCTCTTAAGTTTCTACATCAGCTCAGGAAAATATTGCTTTTTCTGTCCATTCTAAGGTGTAGTACAAAGTGGTTATTGGTGCAGCCAGTGTGTGAGAAGGAAGATAAGGAATGTGTGAAGGAGGGAGTTTGGGCATAGAATGCCACTATAACGTAACATCAGTGTGTGTGTGTGTGTCTCTGTGTGTGTGTGTGTGTGTATGTATAGCATGTGCATACATGTACACCCGTGCTTGGTAGAAGTGTGGAGAATGCCCATCGCCTAGGAGTTTCCTGCTCTAAGGCTGTCGTTGTGTGTGCCCCCTCCCCTTGGAGTGGGTGCTGGGTGTGGTGAGTCTTGGAGATCCTGTGCATATTTGAGTGAGGGAATCCTTGCCTATGTGTCAACAGGGGCTGGTGGGGAAGCTTGAAATCCTGAAGGTCTTTACACTGGCACGATACTCATTGGAGGTGGGCAAGCAGGCAGAGTAGGGGGACACACAACATACTTGTGCCCATGAAATGTCCCCCTCCCAAATCAGACTTATTAAAAATACTAACTCCTTAGGTGCAAAGCATTCTGATTACTCCCACCCTGGGGACCTGGAAATGGCTTTTCTTGGGGTGTGGGTGTGGGAGATGAAGGGCCACCTGTTTGCAGGAAGGATGGAAGACCAGTCTGCATGTGGTCACCACTAGCATCCTGCACTTTCCAAAGTGGTCAGACTATGACTGTTTTTTATTATGTTCTTTGCACCACTCAATTGGAGAAAGGGGCAGTAAGGAAAAAAAATGGTAGTTAGGTCTGCATGCCCCAACCAGACCAGAGAAAATCTGCCTCCCACCCCGTGTGTATGGATGAGCATGTACCATGAGTTTCCAATCAGACTCAGTTTCCTGTTTGTGGTGTTTAAACCACATGCATAACAAGGCCTCAACATTCATGCATGATATGTTAATACAGAGTCCAAGTTGTTGAGGGCTCATAAAAATGTACTAGCTTCTACTTTATGATATCGTTCTTCAAACAAAAGTAGAAAAATAAGAGAGCGGGACTCTACCCTTCTTCCTTTTTGCCCCAAATAGTGGTCGGTAGTTCTGAGTGAGTGCGGGTTGCCTCTACTGTGTGTGAGATACTGAGTTCCTCTGTTTTGCTTGGATGTATAGTCCTGGTACTTGCCTTTCCCAGTGCACAGCTGGTGCCCCCATGCAGCCCGGCTTGTGGATGACCTCTCAATACTGCTCTGATGCCTTCCATGCTGTCATCATCCTTCCAAGTTGGGCAGCTATGGAGTAGGAGATAGCCCCATGCTACCATCAAAACAACGCTGAGACATGTCATGTCATGAATGCATGTTTCTGTGTGCGCATTGTGTGTCACTAAGAATACATAAGGATGATTGCACAACAGGAAATACATTCAGAAGACTACTAACTGCAAAGAGAGACCTGGGCAGGCAGGAGGGCAGCCATCAGGGCCTGCGCAGCCAGCTCCCCAGAGAGGGGGAACAAAGGGTAATTCTGCTTAGTGTCACCCACTCTCTGGGGACTCCAAGCCTAACTCCTCGCCTAGGTTATTTATCTTTGTCTTCCAAATGCATGGGAGTTTTATTGGTCTCACTTTACGATGTGGGAATTAAGACTGAAAGGGGTAGAGTCATTGCTTGGGGTCACTCGGCAAGCCAGGAGGAAAGCTTGTAATTGCCTTAGGCTGGCATGTTCAAGGCTTGTCTCTTGTCTACAATCTCTTCAAGGCTTGGGACAGAGGGCTCTCAGCTCCACCTTCTTCATCAGCTTCTGTCTTTCTGGGAAGGTGCAGACATTCTGGGGAGCTCGGGTTGGTCACTGCCCCACACTTGAGAGAGGCAGACAATGTGGAGTGGAGAGGTAAGCTGTATGTTATGGATTCGGGCCCTGATTCATACAGACTCCACTGCCTGCATGAGTAATCTAGGTTCTGTTTCCCCTATTTGGTTAATGAGGACCCACATCTTAAGGCCATTGGGAAGATGAAGCCTGAGACAGTGTTCATAGTGTAGTGGACAAAAGTCAAAGTTCAATCCTTTTTTTCTGGTACCTCGCTTCAAGGTGAGAGAAAGTCAACCACATTGACAGTGTGTCCCAATAGCCTCGATGGGGCTGAGCCTTTGTTCTAGAAACCCTGCTTCTGAGAACTAATCTCAAGGAAATTCAGTGTAAAGTCTCCTGGCCAGGTGTGACGTTTGCCAGTGTGATGCAGCATCGACACTGGCGGCAGGGAACAGCTGGAGGCAGTCTAGGCATCTAGCAACAGGAGACTGGGTAAATTAGTCCCCACGCCTCCTGGGCTTGGACTCAGAGGGTCATCAGTAGCGATGTCTCTGTCTATGATTTGATGGGAATAGATGGTGGCTGTGTTCACTCACGCTGTGGCAGGAATCCTGCAGAAGCGCTGCCTTCTTCAGTTCCCGGTCTGCTCCAGCCTTCTGCAAAGTTGTAACTATGTGATTATGCCTGAGAAGTTGCTCTTCTAGTTCCTTGATTTTGACTGTTTGGTTTTCTGGTTTTATACATTGTATACATGTATACTTCCGCCTGCAACTTATGTAAGAAGAAAGCAGGTGCTCCTTCTGCGAAGCAGTTTAAGAAAAAGGTGGCGGCTCTTAAATTCTTTGGTTAAACGCCGCCGGATAGTTGTTTTCAAGCAAGTCCAGGAAGGGGAGGTAGGGTGAGCTGAGAGAGTGGACAGGCAGGGTGCCCCCTCAGCAGCCTGCTGCTTCTTTTCTGCCCCTCAGAGTTACCCCTGAAGCAGTGAGCCTTTCCCTTTCCTTCCCCAGCCCAGTGCTCAGTGGTGGGGGATGGGTAGATGGATACTGGCCGTGTTTGGAGAATTTATATCACAGGCAGTGATGGGTGCTGCAGATAGGAGCCCTTCCGTCCTTAGAAGCCACCCACTAAACTCTTCCCAGCAAGCCATTGTCTCACATGGCTTCCCATGTTGCCTTAAGGGGCTTGTGCCATTGGGGATACCCAACAGATGACTCTTTTCTTGGGATGTTCTGGAGCTGAGAGTGTGGGGAGGGAGATAAAGGAGACTGTGGACGGAGGGGTCATGGGACAGGACTCTGAGAGTGTGAGCTAGATTCCGAGAGTCTGGTGAACTGCCCCCTTCCACTGGAGCCAAAGATTCTGCTTTCTAGAAAGCAGAAGGAAAACAAAGGGTTAAGAACCCAAGTCCCAACTCCTTGCTCTTAGCAATAGCTTAGCCTTACTTTTTGTTACCTGTAGAATGATATTTAAAGTTGCCCCCCCCCCCTTTGGTTTTTTCGAGACAGTTTTTTTTTTTTTTTTTTTTTTTTTTTTTTTGGTGTAGCCTTGGCTATCCTGGAATTTTTTCTGAGGATCAGGCTGGCCTCGAACTCAGAGGTCTGTATGCTTCTGCCTTCCGAGTGCTGGGATTAGAGGCATGTACCACTACCACCCAGCTTAGATACCCTGTTTTATTGAACTGTTAGGCCAGTGGTTTGTTTCCTCCAGCACATGTCAGATTCACCTAGAGAAGTACCGAATACCAAGGCTACCTCAGGGATGCCCAGGATGAAGCTCTATACTTGTGACATGCTACAGATGTGGCTTTTCTTGCTGACATTACTGCTCTGGCAGTCATGAACACTGTCCCCCTCCCTGCCCCCAGAAGCTGGCTCATCCAGGACCTAGTCACCTGGCAGCTTGTTTTGAGGTGGGGGAATCTGGAGCTAGAGTACCTGGGTTTCTATATCTGTTTGACTGGGCCGCGGTGAGTGATGTTGCTTTTGTGGGGTTGTTTCACCGTCGGTGGGATGGGTCAGTAAAGCCTGGGTTTTCAGGCAGCTGCTGAGGTGGCATCTATGAAAGGCCTGGTGCAATAGATGCACAGGTGTTAGGGAAGGGTTGTGAGCATGTGACCTGTGCTATGGCTCTTATGTCACCAGCTCGGGACCTGCACAGAGAAGCAGTGCGGTGTGTGTGTGTGTGTGTGTGTGTGTGTGTGTGTCTGTCTGTCTGTCTGTACCACCCCAGGGCCCTCTACTTCTCTGTGTCTGGTTCTTCTGCTTGAGATATGAAACAGTCTCAGTAAAGGAAGAAAAAAGATGTTTTAGTTTGTTCAGGCTCCTGGCCCCTGCCCTGTTCTCTCTGCTTTTTTCCAGCTCTGGGTTCTGTTTCTCACTAGTGTTGACATGGTACTTGACTATGACAGTCTGTTTCCTTTCTGTTCTTGTCTGAGGCTGGACCGGACCAGGGTGGCAGCCAAGGGAAGGCCCGTACTTCTTCCTCCCTTTCATGCGCTCTTCTTTCTTTCTTTGCCTGTGAGCTGAAGTCCCACTTGCAGTGTTCCTGGGAGATGTGTTGGCTTCCTGGGGCTCCCTTCCTTGCCAGAAAGGGGGTGGGTAAGGGACCCCCGTGTGGAGGACTGGAGGATGAAGGGGAGCAGTTGTTGGGTGACGAGAATGGTGCCAGGTACTGCTGTGGATCTGTGTGGGCTGGCTTTCCCTGCTGCTGTGGCCACTCCCACCCCTGGTGTGTGTGTGTGTGTGTGTGTGTGTGTGTTCTCCCAGGTGCTTTATGAAGAGGGAAAGGAAGTTCTCAGCAACAGACCTGATCTGCTCCATGGACTTTCTGAAGCTGCATCTCCATTCAGCAGTAGAGATGTGAACTTGATGAAAGCTGTTCTCTGTGACTGAGGTCCTTTGAGCCAGACGCGCATCTTCTAGTGCTTAAAGACTTTATACCTAAGTTCCTCCTCCTCTGCCACCACTATCACCAACATCATCACCATCTCTTCTACCACCACCATAACCCCCCCACACCACCCCCTCCATCACCACCACCACCATCACCATCCCCTCCACCACCTCCACCACCACCACCAGCACCAACCCCTCCACCAGCACCACCACCACTACCAACTCTACCACCACCTCTACCACCACCACCCCCCTCCACCAGCACCACCACCACTACCAACTCTACCACCACCTCTACCACCACCACCATCACCCCCCTCCACCAGCACCACCACCACCCCCCCTCCACCACCACCTCCACCCCCTACACCACCTCGGCACTCCCATCACCACCACCACATTTGCTGGTCTTGTAGCTGCCACCCTCTTCAGGCTTCTCCCATTCCTTTTATCCTGGAGCTTAAGAGGGTGCAGATGGCAGGGCCGATGGAGAAGGAGATGGGTCCAGTTGTGGGTTCCATGGCTCTGATTCTTCATTCGGGTAAGGACTTCAGTTCAAGGCTGAGTCTCCCAAAGAACTCGAGCAGTGACTTAACGTGGCGATGTTGAACCATGCTGCTGTGACAGGCAGTTTTTGTTTTGGAGTTTACCTTATAAAAATGGTAGCTAGGGGGATAGACAAGAGTCATGAAGTGTAGTTTTTTTCTTTAGGTGGTTGTGTCTCAGCCTTTCAGACAGGGTTGCTATGTACGAGCTTGCTGTGTAGCTGGGACTCATCTTATACCTCTAGAAAGTAGATTTTTGTAGGACATGCTGGTTCTCCTGTCTTGCCATTGTGAGATTGTGACTTAACCTCCTTCCCCACACCTTCCCCCACCACCGGAGGCTAGCTTGTGGTCCTCCTGTTTCTACCTCCTGAGGGCTGGGATGACAGGTGTGTACGCAGTGTCTGACCAGTTGTCCTCATCTTAGCAGGTGACCAGAGCCGGTAGAGAACATGGGGTTCCAAGGTTGGGAGTGACACTCATGCTGTTTCTAGGCTTCAGTGATGGTCTAGCTGGTGCTGGGGAGCAGGGCAGTGGGAGGGGGTGTCGGGGAGGGGGAATGGGTGGGGTCTGGAGGAAGCTTCTCTGCCTGGTGCTTGGTTTACTTTTGAACATGGTTATCTTCCCTGGATGCTTGATTTCAGAGATGCTCACAGACTGGACTCTGCATTCCAGCACTTGTGTGCTATTTGGACAAGGAGTCTATCAAGTCTTTGTGTAGAGGACTACACAGTCTTTCCCCTGCGCACCCACAGCCCCGCACCAGGCTGCACCCTTGGTGAACACAGCACTTTATATTTCTCCTCCCTTTCCTCCCTTTGTCTTTGTCCAGAGCACAGGCTGTGCATCTGCACATGGTGGGCCAGTCTCTCTGCTGTCTCTGTGCTGATTTATTTGTAAATAAGTAAATGCTTTGCAGGGTCGGCCCCAGGCCTTCCCTGTCCTTGCCTAGTGCCCTGTTTCTGAGTTCCACCCTCAGCCCTGTGTGTTTTTATTCCTTGAGCAGTGAGGTGGTCCTCTATGTTTGATAGTGAGACTCTGGGTTTAGGGTCCCTTGACCTTCTTGGGGTTTAACCTGGTGGGGGTGACATGCTTCTCTAAAGGTGAACTTGCCGGGCTTACCACTTCTTGTTGGGATAGAGGGACTCTCAGGAATGTCTTTGTGGCCAAGGTGAGCCTATCTCCTCTGCAAGGGTACGATGGTCCCTGGGTCCAGGAAATCGAAGAGAGTCTACTAAAGACCCCAGAAGTGGGGCTGAAGAGATGATTCATCTGTTAAGAGCACTGACTGCTCTTCCAGAGGACCCGGGTTTAATTTCCAATATCCACATGGCAGCTCACAACTGTCTGTAACTCTAGTTCCAGGGGACCTGGCACACTCACACAGACACACATGCAGGCAAAACATCAATGACCATTAAATAAAAATAATCATTCAAAAAGATCCAGAAGCATGATCCAGAGTGGGGGAAAAAAACTCTCCAAAAAGTACAGGGGTTCTTGACCTTATTGGCAGGTGTTGTGGGGAGAACATTTTCCTAGATAATTCTTGGTGAAAATGATCCTTCCCCAAGAAAAATGCCCATTGTGTGGGTATTTAGAAGCCAATCTTGGGGCCTGTCTTCTAGGGTCCTGGTGAGCACTGGCCTAGGGAGGGTTCTGGGGTCCAGGGTTCTAGTCTCAGCCAGGCTTTCTCTTTCCTCCTTCACTTCCTGACGCTATCACTTTAGAACTTGTCTCCAGTGTGCCATTCCTCCAGCTCTCCTGTCTGTGACAAAACAGGTCCTGCCTGACTTTGCCACAGCTCAAGGGACCTAGTGCCCTGTTGAGCTAGCGGGCTGCTGGATTAGAGGGTCTTTTTCCATTCTCTCTACCCGTCTCCCACTTTCCACATCTTTTTTCTGTTTCCAGTGACCCTTCTGCCTCTGTGAGGTGTTGGGGAGGCCTTGCCCCTCAGCAAGGACACTGCTCTCTAGCCAGGAGCAAGTGGCTTACACCAGTGCCCACCTACCTTAATACTCTGGTTTGTTGTTGATATCTACAGCTCAGAGGCCGGCACACAAGGCCCTGGGTAGGCCTGGCACCTTTGGACCTGCAAATCCCATTGTGATACACAGGCCAAGCTCTGTATATCCCAGAGAGGAATTACAGAGATGGGGTCTGGAGGGACTCACCCATTCCCATGGTTCAGGTAGCCATTGATCTCACAGCCAAGAAAGAGTGTGACTTTCTGATGTTTGAAGCCCTTCCAGAGCCTTCGAACCCTTTGTGTGTGCTTCTTGTCCTCTACAGACCACTGGGCATCTGCGGCTTGAATCTGAAATGGAGCTTGTTTGTGGGATCAGGAGGGAATCCGGTTTGAGGTCCCTGTGAGACAAAACTACCCCAGTGCCCATTGCTCCCAGGGGTGACTGATGGGGTTGGAGGGAGACGTAAGAGACTTTGGAGTAGAGAGAGCCTGTGGTCTTCCAACAGGTGACAGATCTTACTTGGACTAATGTTACAGAAAATGTTGGGGTGTAGAGTCTCTGTGGCTCCTTACAGAGGGGCTTTCTGAAGATGACCGGTCTGGGGCTGCATCACGGGCCCTGCTGGTTGGTGAATTCAGCTCTTCCTAGGCCCTTCTGTCTTCTGTGAGCCTCATGCTTGCTCCTTTGCCTGAGACTGTGTGCAGCACTGACGTGGACATAGCCCCTCCGCACCAGCTTCCCCTCCTTATTGGCCGAGGGCTGCTCTGTGCTCTCGTGCCCTGCTCCGCACAGATGCCCACACACTGGAGGCTGGGCATGGTTAGAAAGGCGTGTCTTGGTTCTACTGATGCTTGATCTCAGAAACTTGTTACTGGTGGAGCCTGGGAGGTCTCCAGAAAGCATGACCCCGGATGGTGGGTAGTCCCTATGGTCTGCTGCCAGGCTGGCCTTGCACTGATTGGTCATCTCTAACATGCTTAGCCCTCATGGGTTCTTGGTGCTTCTGCAGTAGAATTCCAGTTTAAGGATGTGGGGGCTCCCACCCTGGCCCTTGGGCCCCCAGAGAACAATCCCTTTATCTCCCCAGTCAGCACCTGGTATAGTTTTTTTTTTTTTTTTTTTCTGTGCCTACTGTCCTTATTGGTCCTGTTGGGAACTCAGACTGGGCTGCAGAGTTTGGCCAGGTAGGAAACCCTCCTCCTCCTCCTCACAGCTTTTGACAGCACAGAGAGCTTTAAGAAGAACGGGGCAGGTGGGGCATTTCTTTTTCTCATCAAGAATGTATAAAGGCCATATGCTCATACCTTCAAAAGGCAGAATGTGGGCCAGGGCTGGCATGGGGAGGTGTTGCGTGCCAGCAGCTGTGGGAAAACACATTCATGTTCTAGGCACAAGGCCAGCTGGTGTATGGGCCCCTCAGTGAGAAGGCCGTGGTCAGGGTCACTGTCCATACTGCAGGAAGTCTGCGCCATGGCCTGCTAACTTCTGACCTTCCTCAACAGCTGCACTGGCCCATTCCTCCTTGCAGTCCTTTGTCCCCAGAACTGAGCAGTCCTCAGCCTCTTGTCTCCACACGGCGCAAAATGGTAGATGTGTGCACATTTGCTTTCTTTTATGGCTGGTGTTAGCTCTTCTCGTGGGGTGGGACCGTCCTCAAGGTCAAGGACTTTGGAAGTCAGACTTCCTAACTCAACAACCTTGATGGGATTGAGTGTAGGGCATGAGATAACACAGTTCGCCAGGCCCAGAGCCAGGATTTGAACCCAGATTCTGCCTACTCATCCCTCCCCTCCCCTCACTGGGTGACTACTTAGCATGTTGTCTGGCTCCCCTTAAGCTGGCTAGGCCTCTAGACACATCCTTTGTGCCCTGGTTTATAGTGGACCCCTTTCTGCATGGACCGCCTGGAGTTGGAGCCTAATCTTGCCCTCACTAGCTGTGAGACTTTAGGTGATCCTCAACCGAGGACCCCTGGATGCCCTGCTTGATCACAGTGGGCACCCAGCTATTCAGCTCCTGCATCCAGGGCAGAGAGGTGGGTGGCTCAGGTCCCCTTCAGCTTGCACATGTGCAGAGTCGCAGAGCCTGTTAAATCTGAAAAACATGTGTGCACATTTTTGGCTTAAACAAAGTTCCATTTACAAAGTCCATAACCCAGCTTTAATATTATTATGTGCTCCAAACTGGGACTGCTTCCAGGACGAGAGTGCTATTATGCTGGATAGTGTTTCTCCCCTGTTCCCACCAGCCTGGTCTCAAGTGCAGGGGTCTGGGGTAGGGGAGGCTCCATCCCTGTCAAGCATCATTCTGTGGGGTCCAGGCTGAAGTGTGTGTGTGTGGGGGGGAGGTGAGTTCCCTTGCCCTGTTACCAGCCAATGAGCTGCCGTGATTCTACCTGCAGGTTATTGTGTGCCCTGAGGTCTGGCTGCAGGTCACATCTCCAAGTGCAGAATAGTACGCTGAACTTTCCCAAGCTCCAGAAGACACTATATCCGCTCCTTGCTGTTATCAAGGCAGCCGTGGGCAGTGTGGCCTTTGGTAGGGGAAAATGCCTGCAAGATTATGGACTGTTCTGAGTTTTGCCTCATTTCTGTGGGCGGCAGATGTTTTGCTCATGAGCAGAAACTATGTACTAATGGTTGTAGCTCTGAGTAGAGAAAGATTCTGATATGTCTGGCTGGAGGCAGTGCTGTGATTGATTAGTGATGTCTGCCAGGATGCAGAGCTATGGAAACATAATGGAGACAGCGCTTACTTCTCATTCATGTTTGATACTTTTTATTATTTATAATATTTGTGTGTGAATATATATGTGTGTGTGTATGGGGTGTGTGCGTGCGTGTGTAGATGTATGTACACATGGAGGACAGAGGGTGACACCTTGGGTGTTGGTCCTTGTCTTTTACCTTGTTTGAGACAGGACCTCTTGTTTGTCGTTGTATACACAAGGCTACCAGACCAGTGAGCTTCCGGAGATTCCTATCTTTGTCTCCAGCCTTACCATAAAAACACCTGGATTACAGATACAAATGGTGTCCAGCTTTGTGTGGACTCTGGGGACCTGAACCCAGGTCCTCATGCTTGCACGGTTGTACTTTACCCATCAAACATGGCCTAGCCCCTTTGATCATGGTTTCATCTCTGCGATACCCACGAAGGCCGCCTCGTCATTGGCTTCGTGCCCCCCCCCCGTCGGTGGCAAACAGCATGTATATATTACCACAGCGCTCCCATCTTTCCTTGCTTGTGTCCTATCCCATGACCTATGTGTGCAGCTTCCAAACTCAGAGCCCTTCTTTCTTCTCTTCTAGTTGAAGAGGGGGAGGCCTCGGACTTCTCGCTGGCCTGGGATTCCTCTGTGGCAACAGCAGGTAAGAGCCGGGGGACTGGCGGAGCATTGCTGGGGGTTTGGGGGACTGGCCCAGGGATTTAGAAAGCCACCCAGCTGGTTATAGAAACGATATTTTTCATGTCACATTCCTGTGTCTAGTCCAGACTTCCCCAAGCAACACAATTCTATATTTATTCCATATGGCCGATAAAATCGATTCCATATGGAGACAAGTACGCCCCTTTCCTCCCAAGGGCCATGGTCCCATCCTCTGGGCAAGTTAGATGGGTGGTGAGTCCCTTCTTTGCCAGGCATGGCATCTTCATCTCTGAATGCCACTAACATTCTCTCCAAGTGCATTGATACAAGCCGGTTTAATAGATTGAAACTCTAATGAAAACAAGCATTCCTACTGCCCTTGGGATGGGCTGTCAGTCCCAAGACCATGCCTTTGGGGGAAGAAAATGGGAGAGCAAGCTCAGATTTTTGGGATGTGTGTCATTGTGGGGTGCTGGATGACGGGACCATCGGGAACCATGGTTTTCAACCTCAGGTTTTCTCTTCTTGCAGCTGTTTCCCAGCTGTGAGAAGCAGCTGATGGGTGGGGTTTCTCACACTGGTAACCCGGACTGGACCTGGCTTTGGCACCCTGGAGCTTTGGAGTGCCAGTTCTGCATTCAGCCAGAGACTTCCTTTGCATTGGGCTCCAGTTCTCTGTCTGACAGGTGATAGGCTTCCTTTCTTTGTCCCTCAGCCACCTTGTGCCAGGTGTATCCCTGGGTTCTGAATAGTCACCTCCAGGTCCACGTGGCTCCTAAGGCCCGTTTAGTATGTCTGAATAATCCTTACATCCAGTCTTCTCTTTCAGTTGTGGAAGCTGAGGCCAGAGGAAGCAAAGATGGGTACGCGTTTCAGGTCTACACGTATTTAACATTGACGGTTGCACATCTGATTTGTGACTTTGAATACGTGTATGACTTCTAAGGCTAGCTCACGTAACTGAAGAAACTGAGTTGACAAACTGTAATACTTAGATTTAGCAAAAGTCTTTAAATTTGTTGTTATTAGTGTGTGTGTTGTGCAGGACACTTTTATGGAGTTGTTCTTCCCTTTATACCCATGGTTCTCAACCTCCTAATGCTGCAACCCTTTAATAGAGTTCCTCATGTTGTGACCTCCCCACCCATAAAATTATTTTGGTTGCTACGTCATGGCTGTAATTTTGGTCCTGCCGCGAATCGTAATGTAAAGATCTGTCTTTGATGACCCCTGTGAAAGGGTTGTTCGACCCCCACATGGGTTGCAACCCACAGTTTGAGAACCGTTGCTTTATACCTTTGTGTGGGTTCTGGATATTGAAGGCAGATTTTTAGGCTGTGTGGCAGGCACCTTTTCCTGCTGAGCCATTTCGTCGGTGCCCCAGCAAAAATCTTCAAGATGGCTTCCAAATAACTGAGAATTGGCCCCTGATCTTCCGGCTCCCTGCTTCTGGTCTAGCGCCCTCCTAGAAGCTCAGAGTGCTGTTTGGAGCCCACGAAGTCTTAGATGACCTGCATTTTCTTATGTCTGTGAATGGTCTGTTACCCTTGTTATTTGTGACAAAGGTTCCCACCATGGGGGAGAAGGTTGGAAGCCTGAGCAATGGGGATGTTCTAGTTTGAGGGAAACAGAGATGTGATCATTGGTTAGTGCTTTCCTTGTCTCCTTTTGTGCTGGAGAGAGGCATCCATTACTGAAATACAGTAAGAACTGGGCTGGGCATGTAACAGTCCTTTTATCACCCAGGAGGCAGAGGCAAGTGGATCTCTGTGAATTCAAGGCTAACCTGGTCTACATAGTGAGTTCCAAGATAGCTAGGGTTATGTAGAGAGACCCTGCCCGTGTGTGTGTGTGTGTGTGTGTGTGAACTCAGGCTATGCCAGGCTTTTGAGAGGAACCTGCCGTGTCCCACCCTCTATTAGAAGAAGGCTGCCTTGTCCGTGTCTGCTGTCCTCACTCCCGTGGTGGGAACAGTCTGGGTGTGAGGGAAGCAGTGTGGTAGTGGTTGTGATGTGAAGAGAACGTTAGGTTCGCAGACTGCAGCTCAGGTCAGTGAGGCATCTTCTGGCATGCAGGAGGCAGGGTGACATCTCCAGTGCTCAGCGCCACCTGCATTTGTGACTCCTCACTGTGCTGGCCCGTCTCTGGGCTCCCAGGAGTGGTGGGTGCTGTGAGATTTTCCAGTTTCCATTCAGGAGCCGAGCATGCAGCATGTGCCCCTGTGAATCCCCTCCTGACCCTAGGGACCCCATGGCCACCATGCTCTGTGGTTCCAGAGAACGTAGGGCCACCTGCTAATTGATGTGGACAAGCCAGAGCTGGCTGTGGACTGCTTTGCTGCCTTCTGGTGTTTTGGGATGATTTTTAATAGGACATGTGGTAGTTCCTCCTTCCCAGTTCTGTTGGACTTGGGCCATGAAGGAACTTGGGGGCCCTGAGTGCAGGCTTGTGAGTTGGCTCTAACCCTGGGACAGGATGAAGGCAGTGCTGAAGCAGCCCTCTGTGTGTGTGATGACACATTTATTAGGCATGTAACTTAGTGCATGCCAGTTACAGTGAATGCTTTACTCGTTGGTTCATTGCGATAGCTCTGTGATGGGACTCTTTCCAGCGTGTATACTGTCATTTTTCTGTGGGATGGTTTTTGGGTCATGTGAAGAGGATAGGGCCATGACCCAGATGAAGCTTCTTTGTCTAGTAATCATCATTGAACTGAGACATTGCCACTTGGCTATACCAGCAAATGGAGACAGGTTTCACTGAGGAATATGAGGAGCAGAACCCCCTCCCACGGCCCCGCAACTACCCTTGACAAGTTACTGAGACTCACTGCCCTCATTTTCCAGATGGGGTAGGGTGTTGGTGGTGCCCTTAAGGCTGCTGAACAGTGTAGTGGCCAGAGAGCTGTGCAGTGGGGACTTGAGCCTGATCTTTTGTACCCCGAGTAAGCAGTCCAACCTTAGCCTACATTGCAGGGAGGTGGAGAACCAAGCACACTTGACGGTGGCACTGTGAGTACTCTAGAGTATAGTCCCTGTCTATAGGACATGGCTTCATTCTGGTCCCTGGAACACATGGTGACCAGGAGGAGCAGAGCAGAAGGTATCAGTCAGCCACTTGTGTGGGGCCACTGGCCTGGGGTTCATGCTGCCCTTGTGCCCTAGCTCTGGATGTCTGGTGGAGGACTCTGATAGAGACCCAGGGTGAGATGTCAACTGTGCTCAATCCTACCCTCCCCTGCCTCCCACTAGTTGGACCCTGTAGCCCTCCTAGGGACTGCTGGTCTGTTCCCTCTATGTCCTTGATTTGGGACCTGACAATGAAGGAAGACCTGGTGTTGCCTGGCGGGGACAGCATGGGAAGGTATGTAGTGTTCTCCGCCTGGTGGGGGATGCCTCCTGCCTTTGGACTGACAAGCACAGGCAAGCTGTTAGGCACAGCCCCGGGAAGCCCTGTTCAGGGCTGAGGTAGCGGGTCAGCAGTGTGGGGTTTTAAATGAACAGTTTCTTACGTGATTGTGATCCTGGAGTGTGTGTGCATGCGTGTATGTGCGCGCGCATATGTGTGAGAGTGTGCACGTGTGCGTGTGTGTGCTTGTGAATGTGGTCTGCAGCTGATAGCTGGTGTTTTTATCGATGGCTCTCCACCTCATATATTGAAGCAGAGTCTCTCCCTGGAGCGCAGTTTTGATTAGTCTGAGTCTGCAGCTTGCTTTGGAGATTTTGTCTCCCTCTTGTGAGTGCTGGGACTACAGGACTGCTGCCAAGCCCATCTGGCTCTACCTGGGTCGTGGAGATCCAAATTTGGGTCCTAATGCTTGTGGGGCTCTTTTTACTGGATGAGGCGTCTCCCCAGGCTAAGATCTTGGTTTTCATACCCACAAAACTCAGGAGGTGTTAGAAATGGTGGTGTGTGTGTGTGTGTGTGTGTGTGGTGTGTGTGTGTGTGTGTGTGGCAAGTGTGTGTGATCTATCTGAGTGTGTAGGATATGGCATTTGTGTGTATGACGTGTTTATGATACATGGGTATGTGTTTGGTGTGTGTGTGTGTGTGGCAAGTGTGTGTAATCTATCTGAGTGTGTAGGATATGGCATGTGTGTGTATGACATGTTTATGATACATGTAGAATGCGTGTGTACTTATGTGGGTTGTTGTGTGTGTGTGTAGTGTGTATGTACTGAGTATGGTATATATATATATATATATATAGTGTATGTGGGGGCTATGTATGAAATCTGTGTGTAGTGTGTACATGGGGTGTAGGCCTGTGCTTGAGGGTGTGTGTATGTGTGTGCATGTGTGGTGTGTGGGCTGTTTGTAGTGTGTGTGGCTTTGTTAATGTGGAGGCTGTCTGTGTATGTAGGGGCTATTTATGTGTAGTGTATGTGGTGTGAATGTGTGTGGTTGTGGCTGTTTGTGATGGAAGCTCTGTATGTATATGGTTGTGTGGGCTATGTGTATTGTGTGTGCATATGGTCTTTGTGGGTTATGTGTATATTGTGTTGGGGGTTGTGTATATCTGATATATACGGATCAATGAATCATGTGTGTAGTGTGTGTGTATATATATTGTGTGTGTGTGTTCTGTGTATGTTTTGGGCATATATGATGTGTGAGCTGTGTCTTGTCTGGGACTATATATATGTATGTGTGTGTGTGTGTGTGTGTGCGCGCGCGTGCGCGTGTGCGATGCATGTTTAGTGTGTGGAGGCTATGTGTATTGTGTATGGGCTGTGTGTGGGCTATGTGTGGTCCATGTGTTGTGTGTGTTATGTATCTGAACAGATATTTTAGTCTGAAGAAGTCTGAACCTGTTTTGAACCTTAATGGCCTCTGAGCACCCACAATGAGAGTGTGTGATTGCAAGAGAGGCTTATGATCTCAGCTTGCGCTTGCTTGCCAGCTTGAGGTGTGAACTCCTTGGAAACATGGGTGATCTTTGCTAATGGCAAAGACTTCTGGGAGCCATAGCCAGAGCGCTTTCTCCCCTAGACTCTTTGAGGTCACAGGCAGAGGGAGGCCTCTTTCCCTTCCAGAATCTTAGGGGACGCAGTCCAAACTCTCACTTCCCCCTACACTCCTAGGTGACACAGCAGAGCCCTTCCCCCAGACGCCTAGGTGACTGAACCAGAGCTCCTCCTCTTCCTCCAGGCTTCTGGGGACCACAGCCAAGAGTGTCTTTCCTCCCCTTAGACTCCTGGTGGCAGAACAAGTGAACTCGTAGGTGATGTGATACAGGTCTTGCTGAAGGCAGCTGTCACCCAGCTGCTGGCTGTGCTGTGGGACACTGGGCCTGGAACTGCAGGACATCTGAGATCTGCAGAAACAGCACAGAGAGCTGAGTTTTGGATAAAAAGTTGATTTTTTTTTTAAAAATAGCAACTCAGTTTTAAAAGCAGCTTTGAGATATTTACTCACTTTTTAAAGGGGACTTTTGTGGCTCTTGTGTGGGACCATTGTCACAGTTGGGTAACCTATGAACCCCCCTAAAGAAGCCTTGCACCTCTAAAACTATTTTTCCTACTCTTCCACTTCTCACGTTCCGGGTAGTGGCTCAGCTACCCATCCCTCCCTCTAGATTTGCCTTTTCTAGACATTGCCCATAGCTGCTGGCCCCTGGAGAGTGCCTGCTGACGGGGTCCTTTTACCTGCATAGCGATTCTGTGTGACATTTGTCTCTTATGACTAAATCAGATCCCCAGTCTAGGTAGACGACATTTTGTTTGTCATCCCTCTGTCTATGGACTCTTCCTGGGTGCTCCCATGTTTGGCTGCTGTGCACAGTGCTGCCGTTAATATTCTCCTGCAAGTTTCTGTTTGGACTCCTGCATTCAGCTCCATGGGCGGAGTGGTCAGGTGGGTCCTACAGTAGCAGGGAATCGGACTTTGTGAGAGGCCCGGACTGTTCTGCAGAACGGCTGCACCTTTCACAATCCTGCCAGAGGTGTGAGAGTCTTCCCTTTCGCCATGGCCTTTACCTTGTCCTGCTGGGGAGAAGGGAGCAGTTTCATTTTGAACAACTTGTAAATTATTGTTTCGGCCAAAGAAACTCTTTGTATCAGTCGCTCTCCGCCTGGCTGCAAGTAATAAGGGGCGTGTTTGGAATGGTGTTCAGGTCTCCAGCCTTGAACCTGTCTCATGCCCATGTCCTCCCTTCCTCCTGCCTTCCTGTCCATCCCAGTGTGGATGGGATCCCATTCCCCTCTCTGGGGCCCCTCTTTCTTCTGAAAGCCCATTGGAAAGTTCTGGTAAGGATGTGTGTGAGTTTTGCGGTGCGTGGCTGTGAGGAAGCAGCCAAGCGTGTGCCTCTTTCTTTGTCTCCATGCTTGTTGCTGGTCTGAGCCCAGAGGCAGAGGGGCCCACCTTCCTGTCACTGTCTAGCCTTGGTGTCCCTGGATGGTGTCCTCTCCTAGCTGGGTTCGGGGTCCACGAGGCTTTCTTCTGACATGTCTTCTATGCACTGGAGCCGTGGAGACGAAGGAGGAAGGTCTGGAGGCTGACCTTGGTTGGAGAAGGGTGGGGTATGGTGAATCTGCTGGTTAATGTTCCTTGGGCAGATTAGGAGATTTACTTCTGGCATGGTGACGTACACGCTTGAGGTTTACCACACTCACTGTGATCAGCCATTGTGCTGGCCCAGCAGCTGGCGGCTATTGATGCTGCCCTGTGGTCAGAGTCGGAGGCCTTCTTGCCGGGTCATTGGTCTCATCCTGGCTGGTAGAAGCTGTTACTGCTATGTGGTAGGTGCCTCTTGAGTCAGATCTTGTCACCTTTGCATATGAGGCTCAGAGACACTTCTGATTGCTTCCAGGTCACACAGCCAGAAGCGGCAGAGCAGGGATTGGAATCCAGGCAGCTCATGCACGAACTTCACAGCTCACCCATAGATGGCAGACCTGCCTGTAAGAATGCTGTCCCCTTGTAGAAAGGCCAGAGAAGCAGTGACAGGTTGGCACTGGTGCAGGGCTTCTAGGTCACTGGAAGAGTCCTGCTAGAGCTGGTCTAACCTTGGCTGCTGCCTGGGAAATACCTGCTCAGTCAAGACCTTCTTTTAGAAAAACTGAGTCCTGGCAGACTCACCAGACTTTTCCCTCACCATTCTCCAGGCTCTCCTGCGACACTCAAGTGTCGGGCGTGGTTGGGCGTGGGGGGGGGGTAGGCAGGGGATGTGGTGGTTGGGACCTGCCTGGCTGCGAGGTTAGCACCAGGGGCTGAGGTATCCGTTCTGGGCGTTTGGGGACAAGAATGTAGAGCTTCTTATTTCCTTTTTGCCCTGTTCTGGTAAGGGGTAGGGTGTGGTCAGCCCCTACTTCCTGCAGTCTGTCACCTCCAGTCTTTGGCTAGGTGGTTCAAAAGAGAACGGTCCGGAAGAGTGGACCTTACCCGTGTGGGGAATGGAAGCCACTCTGGTCCTGTTTGGTCAGAGTGTGAACTGTTTGATTCCAGGGGCTTCACAGAGCCTGTGATTGCAGCCCCCCCTCCAGACCCCACCTTCACCCAGAATTTCCACTCATGCCTTTCACGTTCCAGGTTGCCTTTGCAAGGTCTTTACATCCTGGATTTTCAACCTGAGTGAAGGCCGGGTGGATGTGACAGCGGGCGGGCTTCATGGTCTCTCCCAGTAAACAGACCTTCAAGGTCTTCCACCTTAGTTTTTGCTTGAGGAAGGGCGCAGGTGCTGGCCTTCAGGTGTGGGGTGCTTTGCACTGCTTTCAAGCTGTGGCCTTGTAGCTTATATGGCCCCCTCCTCAGCTTCTCAAGGGCTGGAAGGACAGGCGGGAGCCACCACACTGAGCCTCACTTTTTCCTCTTCGTTCTCAAATCAAGGCAGTCAAGACTGATGCTCCCATTCTTTCCTGCTTTCCCCATGTGGTTCCTCTCCTTGAGCTTCTTACCCTGGGGTCCACGCTGTCCCTCTGGCACTGACTGGGAGTTCCCTTGCTGTGCCCCATGGCGGAATCTGCCCCAGGGCCTTGTGGGCTCCAGGAGGAGCCTGCTGCTGCTCAGGAGGGTGTTGCCCACCTTTTGTGCTCTGTCTCCCCTCCCCTCCCCTCATCTTCTTGATGAGGACCAGGGGACATTTTCAAGGAACAGGAAAGTCTCACTAAAGAGATGTAGAATTTCCTAGCATTTTAAAGACTTATGAAATGCGTTTTTATATAGGGCCAGCTGGGGAGTTTCTCATTAGCTCGGCTGGGGAGTCTGTGGGGAGTTGAGCTAAGTGGAGCCAGGCAGGCTGGGTAGGAAGACATGGTGGCCCTGAGCTCACCAGGGGAGCATGGCGGGCATGCGTCAGCTGGTTGGCTGGAAGGCCCCCTGGCTGGGCTGGCCTGAGCGGGGGCCTTTGTTAGACCTGCTTCCCAACAGCACGGGGGACTTCAGAAGCCTTCAGGTGATGACTGGAGCTGAGAGGGGGCCACTCTGTTACCATGGTGAGTAGTCAGATGAGGTAGGGCATCTGCCATGTGTGCACACAGGCACAGACACGCGTGTGTTTGCCTGCCTCTGTGTGTGTGTGAGTGAGTGTGTGTCTCCAGGTTCTTGCTTCCCTGGCTCAGATCCCTAAGAGGTCCTGGTGCCTCTGTGTCCCTGTTACCTGGTTCTGCTCCCTGGGACCAGGCAAGACATGGCCTAGCTCTGAGGATGGGGTACTTCTTAGCTTCTTGGCTCCTGTTGGGTCACACTCAGAAGCACTACCTCTGAGGGGGTCTGTGTGCACCTATGTATGCAGAGCTCAGGCATCTGTGTGCATGTATGTGCCAGTAGCCAGGCATGTTGGAGCTTGGCCTGTAAGCTCTGTTTCTCTGCTACCCATTTCACTTCCATAGCGTGGGGCTTGATTTGCCCGGTTCTACCCTTTCCAGCTAGATGTGGGCATTCTCCTGCTGCTTGGTACATGGCCCCAGCCTAGTACCCAGTCAGTGTTCTGCTGGTGCTGGTCCGTAGACTCAGATCTGTCTGCCTGGGAAGACCAGTATGCAGTACTTTCCCACTTGGTGATGGTGGGTTTCTCAGGGGACCCCAGAGGGTATGTATTGGGGGATGGGGTGATGCTTCTACTCTTTTCGAGCTCAGGTGACTCTCACTTACAGGAAGTTATAGGAAGGCATTGCCTCTGTGTCATCAGCCCTTCCCAGAGACCCGGGAACCCTGCAGGGGGACGCAGAAGCCTGTATGTAGATCTTTGCTGACAGTCAGTCTGGTCATTAAACAGCACCAGCCTCAGAGGTGTGTGGGATGTGCGGCGATGATGCATTTGTAGGTTGTTGCTAAGCCTCTGCCTCCTGGAGGAGTTTGTGCCATCACTGTCTGTATCCGAACGTGTGAGCAGACGTGTATCCTTGTCAGAATGCTGACTGTGGCTCGGCAGGGCCAGACGTGCATGCGATATTGTGGTTCCGACGCTGTCCTAGAGATGCCACTGATCCAACCAGGCGCCAGCCTCTTCTCTTCCTGGGTCCTCAGTCGGTGCCATTCTTGTTTGTCTTTTGAAGCAGCCTAGGCCACACCTCCTCCAAGAAGCTTCCCAGGATGACCATGCTATGGTTTCTTGCCATCTTAAGTGCCGCTGGTCCAGCCTCCTGCTTCCTGTCCTTACTGTTACTGCTGGTCTGAAGAGCTCACCACTGTACCCCACCTCGGTTGCTCTCAGGGTACTGCTCCCATTCTCTGGCTCCAGACCCAAGCCTAGGCACAGCAATGGGCAGGAAGTGTTTGCTAAGGTCCAGAGCTGTTTTGTATTTGCCCTGGGCACTTTAGGGCTGGATTTTTGTCCTCTCTGAGAAGAAAAAAAGTCTAGGTTTAGACTCTAGCTACTCACTAGCTTTGTGACTTTTTTTTTTTTTTTTTTTTTTTTTTTTGGTTTTTCGAGACAGGGTTTCCCTGTAGTTTCTAGAGCCTGTCCTGGAGCTAGCTCTTGTAGACCAGGCTGGCCTCGAACTCAGAGATCCGCCTGCCTCTGCCTCCCGAGTGCTGGGATTAAAGGCGTGCGCCACCACCGCCCAGCCTAGCTTTGTGACTTTTGAGTTCGTTACTCTATCTCCCTGAGGCCCTTCCATTTCCTCATCTAAAGTGGGAATGGCAGTGAGGGCTCAGGGGGGGACTCTATGTGCAGTGCTCAGTGTCCAGGGGCTGGTGTCCGCTGCTCCTTTCTTGCTGTGGCCCAAACATGGAGAAGCAGGCATTGGACCTTAGCTCTGAGCTTAGAGCTGGGGTGGTGAGTAGCTCAGATCCCTCTTCCTCTCACCACAGCCCCTGTGTCCCTTCAGCCTCACTCTTGTTCCCAGGCAGGCCTCAGAACCACCTCTGCCGTGTCAACCCTACTTGGGGTACAGAGGAGCATGGGGTGCAGAGGGCTTGGAATGAGGCCAGAGTCCTGAGCTCAGGACATGGTTGGCCTGAACTGTGGAGAGGTAGAGCCAGCACCTGGTAGGAAATGGTCAAGGTCAACCCAGCCTGGCTGGTCCTGGCTTCCTAGGCGGACACTCTGTGGACCAGCCTCTGGGTCTTTCTAGTCATGGCTCGTAATGCATCAGCCGTAGGCTGCAGGCAGTGTGCTGGGCTCTGGCTATTGTCCTCTTACTCGACAGGACTATACATGGTGTGCATGTGCACACATAAGCTGGTTGCCCAGTTTGTCCTGCTCAGAGAAGTTGTGTTTGTCCACACTGCATATTTTCTTTTTGAATGCTTTTTTTTAGAAATATTTTCGAGAACTTCATATATTGTCACTGCATCTATATAACTTATGCCCTCTGCTCCATCCTGTGTTTTGATTTCTTTACTGGATGCCTGTCCTTGTTTCTTGGTAGTGGTTAGCACATCAGACAGATACTGATTTCTATAGTCACTGTTCTCAGAGTGCAGGGCCATGGTGCTCCTCAGACTTGCAGAACTGAGAAAATGCTGACTCATTAGTAACTGTTGTCCAAGGAACAGCCACCCAGTGCCAGGCAGGGTACCTACAGCACGTGCATGTAACCCTCCAGATGGCTGTTGGAGTCTAGAGTGGTAAATAGCGTGGGCTGCCTCACAGCTGGTGGGCTTCTGCCTGAGCTGAGTCTGGGGCTCAGTGCCTTTCCTTTGGTGTGAGGTGCCTGCCCTAGGATGGGCTGGCAGCCTTGATGATGTCACAGTAGTGACTGGTCACAGGTGAGAACCTGCCAGGAACTGTGTGTGAGTAAGAGAGTTCTGTTGAGCATTGCACACAGCCTACATCTCCCCTGATGCACAGGCACATTCATGTGTGCACGTTCCTCAGTGTGTACACGTTCATACATGCCCCTCCACGTAGCATGCATGGATGCATGCTCAACTGTGTATGCATACCCACAAAGACACCTGCAAATGTGTGCCTGACAAGTGGTTCCTCTCCTGTCCACAGTGCTGTGCTAGCTAGCATGGGGAGCTGATGCCTACTTTTCAGACGGTCCTTTGGCCCTTTTTCAGGGTCAGGTGGATACCAGTGTGTTTGGGGTACGCAGTATCTCCTTGTTCTCCTTTTACTTTATTGTTGCCTCCAGGGTCTAGACCCTTTCTTCCAGCCACCCATCCCTGCTGCTGGGCCCAGGGCTGGCCAGACTCCCTTCCTCATCTGCTTGTTTCACTGCCTGGCCCATCTCGTCCCGTGCACACCCACCTTCAGCTCTGACATGGCTGAGTTCTCACCCTGCACCTGCCTCTTTAAGAGCCCAGGGACCTGGCAGACTTGTCTGCAGGGCTGATACTGGGAGGCTGGACAGCTGCTGAGGGGAGGTTTTGTCAGCTCCCTGGCTTCTTGGAGTCTGGGTAGTGCTGGGGAAACCGAAACAAAGGCTGACAATGGCCTCCTTCCCTCCCGGGCAGCCTTGGCTGACCGGTGCAGGGCCTGCCTGGGCGGCCTCTGGGGGCCACTGTTATTTCCTGTGCTGGCGCTAGGGCTCCTGGCCAGCCTGGAACAGGCAGGAAGCAGGGCTGGGCATCTTCCCCACCCCCTAGGCTGGCCCTTGAAGGCTAGAGCCATCACCACAGCGAGTGGAAGGTCAACACAATGCTCTTGTCCGATTTTCTGGGCTTTTATGGCCTCAGACTACTCTGCCCAGGTTGTTTTTTTTTTTTTTTTCAGTGCGTGTGGCGGCCTCCTGTCCCTGCTGAGTCCCTGCAGCAGACCCCACATGCCTCCATCAGCTGTGTGAGTCCATGCATCGTCTCCCCACCTGGCCCAGCCTTTGCGACAGAATGCTGGCTGTGCAGGGCGGAGACCAGGCCAGCAGAATTTCCATAGTTGTTAGTTTACATGGGTTGAATGGGTTTAGATTTGACGTTAGGGTCCAGGCTGTGGTTATGGTTAATGTTAGGGTGAGGGCTACTGAGCCCTAAAGACGCAAAGGCACAGATCTGATACCCATGGGCCTTTGCTTCCGTCATCAACTTTGCACCAATGTGTTCAGCACGTGTCTGGGCTGCATGAGGTGTCAGGATACAATGGGGTTCCTGCCTGCCAGGATTCTCTTCCCAGAGACCAATAGGGAGAGAGCTGGTGAGCGGACAGCACCGCCTGGGAGCTGCCCTTGGAGAATAGACCTGACTCAATTACTGCCTCTTCTCTGGGACAGTTCCTGACCTCCAGTGGAGTCACAGGGCCATTGCCTGCGGCTTTGGTATGAGGAGACAAGAGAGAGGAGATGGTATGTGTTCAACAGACACTTATTAAATGCTCACCGTGGCGGTTTTTTTTTTTTTTGTAAAGATTTATTTATTATATGTACAGTATTCTCAGTATTCTGTCTGCAGGCCAGAAGAGGGCACCAGACCTCATTACAGATGGTTGTGAGCCACCTTGTGGTTGCTGGGAATTGAACTCAGGACCTTTGGAAGAGCAGGCAGCGCTCTTAACCGCTGAGCCATCTCTCCAGCCCCCTCACAGTGGCGATTTGTGACAATGCCGGAGTGGCCTGTGCCTCACTGGACAGCCTAAATAGTAGAGGACAAGGACTAATTTTGTTGGAAGTGTACAGTTGATGAGCAAGAGAGAAACGGAATGAAGGAAGCATGGTTGTCACTGTCATTGCAGCCACCAACTGTCTCAGTGGCCACCACCAAGTCACGTGAGCGTGAGCGTTTTTTTGTCCTTGACCCCGGGAAGACGCTCATGGACTAGAGCATCCTGTAGCCCAGTGTAGTGATGAGACGAGCAGCTGCGGGCAGGCCTGCTTTTCATCCCACCCGGCTCCCAGCCGCCTGGCTAGCTTATGCCCCGAAATAACAACACACAAACTGTATTCATTTAAACACTGCCTGGCCCATTAGCTCTAGCCTCTTACTGGCTAACTCTCTCTTGCTTTAACCCATATTTAGTAATCTGTGTAGCACCACAAGGTGGTGGCTTACAGGGAAAGATTCAGCATGTCTGACCTGGTGGCTGGCTTCATGGCGACTGTCCCAGAGAGGAGAGGCATGGCATCTGCCTATGGCGACTGCCTGAAGCGTCTGCCTAACTTCCCTTCTTCCCAGCATTCTGTTCTGTCTACTCCACCCACCTAAGGGCTGGCCTATCAGATGGGCCAAGGCAGTTTCTTTATTAACCAATGAAATCAACACAAACAGAAGACTCTCCCACATCAGCCCAGGCTTCCATGCCATCCATGCGGGGGAGCTGGCAGACAGCCAGCCTTGGAGGTTGCGATATTTGTCCTGGATATCGGTCCCAAGCGGTGTCATAATACGGTTTAGGAACTTTTCCCGAGCCGGCCTAGTGAAACCCTCAGCTGCTGTGGCTCTATGAGCCTTAAGGACCCAAGGTGACAGCTGTGGTATTTCGTGTCCAGCTCCTGAAGTCTGGGTACAGGGCTGGGAGCTGTTGACATCAGCAAGTCCAACTCAACCCAGCCATTGGGGAGGCACCTCACCCACCTGCCCACCCAAAGCCTTGCTGGCCACGCTTGCTGCAGACAGGCTGAGGAATTGCCTCTCGCCACACCTGCATGTCCTCTCACCTCCTACCGTATCGACTGCTGTGTATACAGCTGTGTATACCGTATTGACTGCTAGAATACAACTTCCGGGAGGGGCACAGCCAGGGGAGTGGAGGTACAAAGGAGATAGAGAGCTCCAGGGTATAGGACCTCCTGCCCCTACCTAGCTTTGATGCCCACTTGACTATCTATGGTAGAGGGATCTGGGCCTGGCCTTTGAGATCCGCTGCTGGCCACTTCCTCTGGCTAGCTGGTGCCCTGTGGACTCTCCATGGTGAGCCTTCTGGGGGTATCCTGGGGCTATCTTTCTCGGTGGGAGGAAGGAAACTCCCAAGTGTGGAGGAAAGGAAAAAGGGGTGGCAAACTTAGGGAGCCGGTCACCAGTCTGCCTTCTTTAGAGAGGCCCTACTCCCCAGGAAGGGTCATGGAAGCCCTGGCAGACACTCTGATGGCCATGGCCCCATGGCCCACCCCTACCTCCCAGTTTACACGAATCCTATGGGCATTTCCAGCATGCTCTGCAGAGGCCTGGGGCGAGGCCTGCGTGAGCTGTCAGGGTAGACTGGAACTCTGCCGTGCACCTCCAAGGTCCACGGGCTTGCTCCCTTTCCTCCTCCAGCAAAGCCACAGGCAACCCTTCACGGGACCCTCAGAGACGCGTTCGGGCCATAGGTAGTGTTGCATTCTGGGTGTAGAAGTGCGAGGTTCAGAGATGTCAGGGATCTGGCCAGCCGCTGCATCGCAAGCTGCAGCCAACTGTGTTACTGCACAAACGGCACCTCTTTAAGTTGCCGAGGGTGGCGTGGCTGTATTTCCAGGTCATCAGTGCATAGTTAGCTTCTGCCCAGTGTGGGCAGTGCAGGCAGCTTAAGGACCGCTGTGGAAGGAACCTGTGAAGGCACGGGGGGGTGGGGGCATGGGGGGGTGGGTGTGTGCTCTGCTTCTCCTCAGGCAATGGTTTGTGTGGCTCCTGGGTTTTACGCTGTATATGAGCCCTCATCCTGTCCTTAGGAGTCTGTGGATGACCACACGCTGACTGCCCCTTCTCCCTGGTCTGTAGGCTCCATTGTTTCCTCTTCCTCCTCCACAGCAGGAGTTTTGCCTTTGTTCATGCATGGACAGTTTCTCAGGACATGTACCAGCAGGAAGTTCTGCTTCATATCTGACTACCTGTCCATCGGATGCTGTATGGACTTCATGCTATGGATCCAGGTTGTCTCCTTGATGGGATGCGAAGCTGGATCTCCGCTGGCGCAGTCCCAGAGGCGTGTTCACACCTGCTGTCCCCAGTGTTAATGCACATCTACTGCGTGTTGTCCTTGTTATGGTGGTGAGCGGGACTGACGAGGCTCTTCTATGCAGAGTAGAGGCGGTGCCGGGAATGTCACTGTGTGAATGGACATATGGCTTGTGTCACTGAAGTGGTTAGTAGATGACGACCACATATGGTAGGTAGGTGGGTGTGGCCAGAGACTTCTGCATGAGAAAAGGGGGAGTAAGGCCAGGGCAGTTTTTTGAGGTGAACCTGTGGAAAAACGGTTCTTTACTGAGGCTGGAGCAGAGAGCCTAAGGGGCCAGGCTGAGGAGGTAAGCAGGCTGTAAGGGTGCGAAGATGATCTCTTCTGGTATTGTCAGGTGCTTGGGTGACATTGTCAGAATGCCCCTCCAGCTGGGCATGAGCAGGAGACAGGGTGATGACACCCACTTCTGGGTGGGGGCCAGGGAGTTGGACGGAGGTGGTCAGCTCAGCCTCTCTGGAGGTAGCGCTCACAGAATGCCGGAATGAAGAATCTGAGCCAAGGATAGGATATAGGCAAGATGGTAGCTACTCAGTTGGTCCTGGAGGAGCCTTACTGAGATATAGGGCTCTTCAAGACCACTGCTCAGGACTTGGGTTGAACTTCCATTAGGACGAGGTTCCTGGGAACTTTGGGGTGGGAGATTATGAGCATTTGTATCTGGAGGGGTCAGGTCACATACATACACTGGGCACCTGTCATTGTGCCTGCCACACCACTTGGGAAGCAGTGAAAACCGAATGTGAGGTTGGACATGGTCTCTGGAGGTGGGCAGGGGTGGCCGTGTCCCCAAGCTAGCTTGCAGTCATAGGGCAGGTTCTGGGCTTTCTGAGGCCCGAGGCTGCTGTGTCAGCTCTGTCTTGATACGTTTGGTGTAGCTGCCGAACTGACCATGGGCTGGAAAGTGATGGAGGGGCTAAGCTGGGCTAGGAAGGACATCATTTCTTTGAAGAAGCCCCTCAGAGCCAAGAGTACTAGGGCCAGTGGGGACAGCTGGGGCTCTGGGTTAATGAAGTGAACTCCTGTCTGCAGTGGCCATCCGGGTTTGCACTGAGCTGGCTGGAGAGCTGGCTCCCACCCGTCCTGGCTGTGGCTCCCGCCTGGAGCAGAGCAGGTGTCTGGGAATGGAAGCTGTCGGTGGCGTCCAGCTGTGGCGAGCCCGGGTTCCGGACTCACCGCCTGCGGAAGTGGGCCAGCCGCACCTCTGAACAGGATTAGAGGGATGGGTAATGGATTAAAGATCAAAATGTTAATTAAGAACTGGCCTTCTCTAATAAGATGCCTTCAAGGGCGAGGGCCCGAGGAGGAGGGGATTCTCATTTTTCTCATTTTGGCAACGCAGTTTCCGTTGTGATGAAATTGGTTCACAGAAGGGGTGGGGGGCCCCGAGCCTCACTTTAAAGACATTTCCATCCAAGTTAATTAGCAGGAGAAAATGAGGGAGTGATCGCCAGGTGGGCAGTAGGTGGTGGCCTGGCAGGACGACTTCAGAGAAGGCATCTGTGTCTCGGTCATCCATGGTTCATGCCTAGGGGGCCTGGTGAGGTCTGATTCTCTCTCTAGGGTCAAAGGTTGGGAACTTGCTGTGTGACTTTTGGCTGTCCTTGCTCCTCTCTGATCAGCCCTCTAGTTTTTTTTTTTTTCTCCCTCATCATTTATAGATCATAAAGAAACCTCTCCTGGGCTGGTAGATCAAATGAATTTTTAGATTCCAACCACTCCGTTTGCGTGAGTTGGCTTTTGACTTCGGAGTAAGGATGCCAAAGCCTTGGCCCACATTAAATTGTCCTGTCTCAGGTCTCACTATGGTGCCCAGGTTGTTTCAGTGTCCCTGGAGGACACCCCCATGTGATGGCTGAACACTGGGCTGAACCTCAGCTTTGTCTTATGAGGGGTCATTGATATCTTGACCTGTAGCATGAGCCCTCAGGCTGTGGCCCCGTTCTGAAGGGGTAAAGGGAGCAGATTATACAGAACCTGTCCCTACATGCATGCCAGCCTTGGTTGGAAGCTGGAGGCTGTCAGTTCCCCACAACTCTGCTTCAGGTTTGGAGCATCTTGAATTTCCTTGATCTCCCAGGATGAAAAACCCTGTTTTACCAGCAGCCCCAGGAGAAGTTGTTCTTCGGAGCTAGGACTTACTCTCGAGGCTAAGAGACTTAAAAAAAAAAAAGAAGGTGTGATGCCAGCGTTCTGGGCTTGGTGGTGCAGGCCTGGCATCGTAGCCCAGAGGAGGCTGATGTAAGGGGATTGAAGGTGTAAGGCCACCCAATAACAACAACAACAAGACAAGAACAAACATACCACAAAAGATGTCCAAAGGAGGTACCTGTCATGGCCTGTGGTGTGGGCACCATACTAACCTGGAGCATGCGCGTTTTCTTACCTGTTACAGAGCCTGCTTTCTCTGGAGCCACGTCGGCCAAGCAAGCAAGAAGGCTATAGTGCAGTGATTCTCAACCTATGGGTCGCAACCCCACGGGGTCAAATAGCAGATATCTCGCGTATCAGATATTTACATCGCGATTCCTAACAGTAGCAAATTTACAGTTATGAAGTAGCAACGACAATTTTATGGCTGGGAGTCACCACAACCCGAGGAACTGTATTAAAGGCCTGCAGCGTTAGGAAGGGTGGGGACCAGTGTGCCAGGGCCTGGGACAATGGAATGGCTCAGTTGCTAAAGTGCTTGCTATGCAAGCTTGAGGACTGAGCTTGATTCCCCCAGCACCTATGTAAAGAGCTGGGTGTGAAGATGCCTGCTTGTGACTCCAGCTCCTGGAAGGCGGAGACAGCTGCACCGGCGCTGGTTGGCCAACGTTAGCCCCAGGTCCTAGTGAGAGAGAAAAAACAAGGTGGGGAGGGATTGAGGAAAACATTTGTCGTCTTGGCCCTCTACACATGTGCATATTTGTGTGTGTGCATGCACGCGCGCACATCCCCCCCCACACGTGTGCATGCACCTGCCCCCACATGTGTGCATGCACCCAAAACTAAAAATTAACAAAAGAAAATAGCAGGTGCTTCCCCGTGCTTTTCCTCTGCTGGAGGTGAGGTGTCCGCCCCTGCTTGCTGCACTCTGAACATACCGGGACCACGAACCGCCATTTTTTTTTATCATTTGTAATATAAAGCAACCCTTGTGGCCCTAGTTAAAGATGTTGCATTTTGTTGGTTTATGATAATATTATGAATTCTGCTTTCATTTTCTTATATATGCTGGCTAGGCTTCTCAGCATTTATTTTTTTCCCCTTATTTATAATTTTTTAAAAGAGAAATTGTAATGAAGTGCTTTTGGAGGCATTTGTTAGTTCAGAGGCATTCAAGTGCATTGCTGACCACTTTGTCCCTCACAGCTTCAGAATTCCTGAAATCCATCCCCCTGATGTCAGCTTCCCTCTCTGCTCCCAGCATGGCAGTCACCCCTGTCCTGTCTACTGGCTCCTAAGGTACCAAGGAGGTGTGCTGGGTCATTTGAGTCTGGCCGCTTCCCTTCCTGTCTGTCCTCAAGACTCATCCATGTTACAGACTGGTTTAGGGTCTCCTTCCTTTTCAGTGCTGACTGGACTGCTGTCGGGGGCTGCGTGGTTGGCCACTCCCTGTATCTGTCACAGTGCTACTCCTCAGTGGCCTCATCTTCCGGGAGCAGTATGCTCCAGCGGGTCTGTGCACATGATGACAGCACACTTGTAGAGCGTGGCCCTCATCCACGTGACCCGAGAGGGAGCTGGGTGGATCCCAGCTGTCTGCATCTAGGTCCATGGACAAGGCCTCCATCTTTACACAGGTACACATGCGTGCATGTATGTGCACGCATACATATGCACACACAGAGATGTACGTTCCCATGCACACCCACACCTTCTTTTGCCCTAGGGGAAAGATACCTGGTCTTCATGTCTCACTTAAGCTCAGTGGTGGCTGTGGTGGGTGGTGACCCATAGGCATCCCTTCAAACTGTCATGCTACCTTGCCATGAACCATAAGAGGAGATGAACCTAAGCCTAGTAGAGCAAAGTCAGCTGTGGTCCCGGGAGTGCTGTGACCTCAGGCCACCAACCAGGGGGTTGCAACCATTGCCACAGAGTGTCTGGGTGGGGTGCTATGGTAGTTAAGTGAGAGAAGCCACAAGTGGGAGTAGTTCAGTCCCGTCCATATCTATGTTTGGAACCAGGGAAGGATAACATCTGTGGCAGAGGTGAGCAAGACGACCTTGGGGAACACATGGGACCGCGACAAGGACAGAATGTCCTACAGCTGATTCGCGTGCACACTTAGGTGAAAATATCCTGTCACCCGTTTAGGATTTATGAGTTAAACTCAGTGAAAATGGGGAGCAAGGAGCTGCTCAGAAAAGCAAGCCTCACTGCTGCCAAGCCTTGGTGGGCGTGCACTCCCGCTTCTCCACTCATTTCCCCTAAATGGTTAAACTCATCATACGTTCGGAGATCAAGTCTGGTGCTGGTGGCCCAGTTGGTTCTCAGGCTGGGGCTGAAGATAGGGAACAGAAGGTTCCTTCCACACAGGTAGTTCTCAAGGGGGGGGGGTGTCCTTAGGTCCTGGGTGATCATAGCAAAGGGAGGCTGGCCCTTGATGCCCTGTGGTAACATTAGGAAAGCAAAGCTGGAGCTTCTGGGGCTGGTTGTTGTTCAGAGCAGAGGCAGAACCGCCTTTCTCCTCCTGGTTTGTCCTCCCCTAAATTGTCTGAGCCCTACGTGTCACAGCCCTCTCACCTGGATAGACAGCCATTCTTGCCTTTTAGCCCTACGGTGTCACAGGCCAGTCACAGGCTCTTCCCAAAGACTATGATGTCTTTGCGGCATCATAGGCCCGACGCGTGATCATTTGTTTGGACACTTACCATAGGAATGGAGGAGGGGCACAGGGCAATGAAGTTGTCTGGGTTTATTGCCTCAGTGGGGCCCATCCACTTCTTCTGGGTCACGAAGACCATCCTATGTCTGCTGTGACCTTGGGTGGGTTTTTATTTGCCGGCCTCTCTGGAAGTGTGACTTTAGCCTATCTTTTGCTGTTTGGGACTCAGCCCTCACTCAGTGGATTTGAACATGGATTTGTTCACTTGTAGAAGATGCTCCTTGGTGTGCATGTGTGTGCGTGCGTGTGCATGTGTATGTGTGTGCATGTGCATGTGTGTGTGCGTGTGTGTGCATGTGCATGCAGGAGTATGCAAAGATGAACATTCTTTTGGAGTTAGCCAGTTAGTCAAGGAGAGGCAGGGGAGGCGGGATGCTGGGTGCGAGTCTCCTTACACACACTGTTGCAGGTGGCTCTCATGGCTCCCAGATTGCTACTTTGGAAAGGCTTTCCACTTGGCGTGTCAGGCCTCAGCCTCTTCCAAATACAGTGCCTCCTGAGGTTGAGCATCCGAACTCCAGAAGAACACGAGGGTGAAAGCAGGAAGGCTCAGCTCTGACACTCGCCAAAAGGCAGCTCTGCTTAAAATAGCCTTTGCTGTAATCCCAGCATTTGGGAGGCAGGAAGAACAGATGCCGGTTCAAGGCCGGCCTGAGTTAAATGTCTAGATCCTGCACACAGCAGGACAGAGGTGCCATTGCCCTGTAAAGCACATCCCCCCCCACACACACACCTAGAACTTGATGGGTCCCAGATGTTGGTGAGCCTGCTATGGTCCTATAGCACCTTCCGTTTGGTCATAACATCTGACTGGTGAGCTGACCCCGGGCTTTCTTGCTGTCACCTCACAGCCAGTTGCTACAGTCTTGTCTTGCATTACCTTAATGCGAAAGGCATAACAAACTTCCCTTTTATAATTAGCACACCTTTTGGTGTTTTGAGACAGAGTCTCTCTGTGTAGCGCTGACTGTCCTGAATCACACTTTGTAGACCAGGCTGGCCTTGAGCCCAGAGATTCGTCTGCCTCTGCCTCCCGTGCCTCACAAACATTTATTGCAAAATGAAGCAGACATCGACATTTTATACAACAGTTCAGTGGCTGTTTTAGAAGAAGCCACCGAAGCCAGCTCTCAGATCTAGAAACAGAACTTTGTTGGCCACCTCCAAATCCCATCACAGCCGTGGCCCTCCTCTCCCAGAAGTGACCACTGGCTTACTTCTATGGCTATTTTTTTTTAAGTTCTGTCATGCTGTGTATGACTCTTGGATTGTCTCTTTTGAGAAGTACGAGGGAAGAGAGTCTTTGCAAGGGTGGCGTATTAGTTATTTTTCTCACCTTTGTGACCATTGACTTACAAAGAGCTGCTTCAGGGTTTAGTTTGTCCCCTGCTTGAGGATAGAATCCATTATGGCAGTGAAGCCGGGGTGGCAGGGATATGAGGACACAAGTCTCACTGTGCGCAGTCGGGAAGCAGAGAGAGCCGAATGCTGCTGGCTTCTCCCTTTTCTATTTTCATTCAGCCTGAATCCCTGCCCATGGGGCAGTGGTGCTCACACTCAGGGTGGCTCTTTCCACCTCATTTAAGTCTCTTTGGGAATGTCCTACAGGCACACTCAAAGTCGGGTGTCCGAGGATTCCAGATTCTCTCTGGTTCAGGGTGAAGAGAAACCTTACAGATCATTACAGACACTGTCAGAGTACACTTGGATACTCATGGTGGCAAGGCTCCCGGACAGGCCACTTCCCACCGCTGATAGGTGAAGGTAGGTCAGCACGTGACCACCACGTAGCCCACTCATTTGGTGGATGGCTGCAGAAACCAGAGCTTTTCAAGATGTCCACGCAAGAGATACAGCGGTCCTGGACAGGTGACTGCAGCCCCAGTGGAACAGCTGTGTGGTAGGAAGACTCTGACACTGGCTCTGAAGGAGAGAGCCTCTGTGGGGAGGAGAGCCTTGCCCATTGTCCCGTCTTTGACTGGCCGCTCTTCTTTGTGTGCTAGAGAAATATCCGTCTCTTGGTGCTTGCCACCACACCTGCCGTGCGTTCTTGATGCGGCACCTCTGGTAGCACGGCTGGGCTGGCTGCTGGGCTGCCCATGTCATGCACGCACATCGGCTTCCAGCTCCCACGATGGAACAGGATGGCGCGGGGCCAAGAGTAGGGGCAGCTCTTTCCCCTGCTGTGTTGAGCGTGATGCTCTACCCAGCCGGTCACGTGTCTGGCTGGGTTTGACTTGACGTTTTGTCGTTAATGGACTATGGGTTGCATAGGAGAGGGTTGAAACTGACCTTGAACTTGTGTGCAATGGCACGGTGCTGAACTCTGGCATGAGCTACGTGCTCTCCATCCTGTATCCTTTCTGTGTGTGACAAAGCCATCCCTTTAGCAGTAGCCAAGGGTCTGGTCTCCTCGCTCTGGGAGGAAGGTGGTAGCCATCATATGGACTCAGGACGTTGGGGGGGGGGGGAATCTGTAGTACAGGAGGTTAAACAAAGGCAATAATGAAGCCTAACACTGAAATGCAACAAGATTGTGAGTGGAAGCCCTTGGCTCTGCTTATTAATAAGCATGTGTTGAAAGCCCGAGTTTTGTCTTTGGCATGGAACTGATAGAGGCATTGGATTCGGTCCCAATGTTACGTAGTCTAATGGAAAAGAAAAAAAAAAACTAAACAAAAACCCCCCCAGCCATTATGCATCAAGTAATTTATAAGTAAGGTCAAATACCTACATCCAAATACTTGTCTTAGCTGTTGGGTCACCCAACACTGTAATTGTCACCCGTCTGCTCTGGAGCCCAGAGGCGAGCTGTGGTCAGGAGGACCTCTGCCTCTCGTAGAACTTGGGCTTTTAAAAGTTCTCTTGCTTTAGGAAAAAAAAAAAAAACTAACCAACCAACCAAACAAACAAACAAAAAACCAGGCAGTTACGCAAGCCCATAGCCCAGGTTCTCTGTTGGCACCCATCCCTCTGTCTGCTCCGTAGGCTCCTACATCCCCTCTCTATGAACTTGATATCAGTTCATATGGGTACATCCCTCATTCCCAGCCCCCTTGCCCAGTGTGCCATGAGAGTTGATGACTGTGGCACCCACATCCTCCCCGGTACCCACATCCTCCCCTGCCAGCTCTACACAGCTTTCAGGAAGGTGCTGGAGAATGTCCTTGTCCGGGGTAGCATTGGACTTGGTCATGTGGTCTCTGGCCCTTTTGACTTGAAACTTCGCTGGGTCCCAGCTTAAGGGATGGGCAGGCAGAGGCCTGCTGAGCCAGGAGTCAGCGATGCTGGTCTGCTGTTCCTTGCCTGGGGCACTTGCAGGGCTCGGGGGAGGTGGGCTGCTTCTCTTCGGCAGGGACTCCTGTACCGTGACACTACCCTTCAGAAACAAGCCTTCCTGTCATTAAGTTTGTATTGTGCACTCATGACCCCTAAGATCCAGGAGGATAGGATACCTCTTGATATAGACCACCTCTGAGATTTGAACACAGCCCACCCTCTAGGATTTGAACAAAATCCAGAGCTCTTGGGCTTTTGGCCTCCTCTGTCTGTGTATCTAGGGAATAGTCAGCTACCCTGGCCACTGATACCAGTGTCACCTCTGTAGGCTCCAGCTGCCCTTGCTGAAGCTGTGTGTTTGTATCTGCTTGGTCTCTTTCTTCCATCTCCAGTCTGGCTCCCTCTCATTATCTCTAACCACCCATTCGCTCACCTCTTTTCCTACCTCTAGGTTGGCCCTGGAGACAGGGATGGCCCCCACACTGCCGTGACTCATCAAGTGCCCAGAACAGCTCTCGCTCGCCCCCTGTCCCTCCCCCCATGCATTGAGAACTGTAATCACTCTGATGTTCGTGCACCGTCAGCATCTGGGCGATGCGGCTTGAGAATTAAGAGTTGCTAGAAGAAAGCCCAGCCCCGAGAATGGCTTTTTAACCAACTACCATTTGTGAAGGGGACATAGAAGGAGAAGAGCACAAAAGAGAGTGCTTTCCCTGACTCTGTTCTGCCTTGCACCTTGGTGATGAGACCCCCTCCTGTTGTCACCTCTTGGATTTTGACTCCATAGAGTTAGGAATGAAGGTTGCATGTTGGGACAGGGCTTGACAGCTTCCAGCCATCTCTTTTAGATGTTTTTTCACACCTCCCTTCTTCTCCTACTAAGTGGGGAGGGAGGCGCGTGTTGGCAGCGTCGAAGAAGATGGAGCATTGGGAGGTTGCAGTTGTTTCAGGAGCAAGTAGCTGAAACCCAGTTAGAAATTAATTAGTACAAAGGAGGTAGACCCCCCACAGGCCAAGTACCAAGGTTTGCAGGAAGTGCCCACCCAGGGGGCCCAGAGGCAGGGAGAAAGGTTATTCTGGCCGGAATTCCACGTATGATGTGTCCGGGAAAACATGATGTGTCCGGGAAAACTTTATTTCCTTCTTATCCTACCCTCTCCCTGCCATGGTTCTACTTCCTCATCAAGCCACATAAGAGGCTGCTCTTTGTGCATTTAGTAGTGGAACCAAGGTGTTGCCCACGCTGTGCATGTAAGTCCTATGTGTCCAGCAGCTGTAGCAGGTGCCAGCTACCTTCCAGCTCTGGGCACCAGGCAGAAGGTAGATGCGTCAGCTTTGGAAGTGGGAGAGACCTAGAAACCTTGGCTTATCCAAACCTCCCCTAGTACTGAGGGTCCCTAGCACACGTTCTGCCAGGTCTTGCTTGAGTACCACTGGGGATGTGCTGGGGATGTGCTTATTGCCTTGTGGAATCTTTAGGGCGTTGCATGAGCAGTGCATTTTACCTGGAATACCTTTTCATGCCTGGCCCTTGGTGCCATTTTAGTGTTGTCTCAAATGTCCCCTTCCTAGAGAGGCCCTTGTTATCCAGTTGCCTCCTCACCTCCCGTCACTGTCTTGCCTCTTGTTTGGGACACACCACCTTGAGCTCCCTGACTGCTGTGTTTCTTGGTGCTGGTGGCTAGGTAATAACCCGGTACTCAATGCGTCCACGAGGCACATGCCTCAGGCTCTCAATTACAACCTATGCGGAGGGAAGAAACTGGTTAAGAGAGGGAGGTTAAGTAATCTAGTACCACACAGACCTTGTCTAGCTGTCTCTGGTAAGCCCATGTCTCAGCCTTTATGATAATGAGTTCCTCAAGTTTCTCCTTCCCTCCCTCCCTCCCTCCGTCCCTCCCTCCCTCCCTTCTTCCCTCCCTCCCTCCTCCTCCTTTTCCTCTTCCTTCTCCTCCTCCTCTTCCTCCCCACCCCCTGTCTCTCAAGACACGACTTCTCTGTGTAGCCTAGCTCTCCTGGAACTCACTCCGTAGATCAGGCTGGCCTTGAACTCACAGGGATCCGCCTGCCTCTGCCTCTCCTGTGCACCTTCCTTTCTTTATGGTACCATGACATCTGGTGATGTGTCCCAGTACCTCCCAGAGCAACCTGCCTCTCCAAGTGCCTCCTTCCAGCCCGTGTAGTCTTCTGTTCTTCCTTGTTCAAAGGATAAAGCTGCCTGCAAACTCCTAGGCCAGAGTTCTCTGATAGGATTCAAATAGCTATAGGATACCAGTTCTGACATTTCCTTCTCACCCGAGGGCTGCTGGGCCCACTGGATCTGAACCCTGCAGCCCACAGGGTTCATTTGTGAGCTAGATTCTGTGGAAGCCACCTGCACCAGGCTTCTGCCTCAAATGCCTTCTTCCCAGTTATGTGGCTGCCTGGGCTGCTGAGCCACAGGTTGTGGGGCAGATGTTGTCCTACAGTCCAGCTTGCTCCTCTAGGACCTTGCTTTAGGGAGTAGCCTGTGAGGTAGGGCTGAGAACCTGAGGTGAGCTACTCTCTTCTCAGTCTTCACTGTGAGACGCTGTCCTGGTGCCTGCTTGTTCTGGCTACAGGGACCTCTGCTGTTCTTCCTTCTAGGGCTCCAATTCAGATGTTTCTGAGTTTAAAGATGATGACTCCCATGCTGCCCTGGGAGAGATGACCCCCAAGCCCCACTGCCCCGCACAGTAGAGCCCTCCAGGTTGATGGTATCATTCCTCTGGGAAACAGAGGCAGTGCACGGGCGGTAGTGTATTTATCTTGAGTCTTAGCTTACCTGGAGGGGTCTGAGTCACATTTAATCTTTGAGAAATGAGAACACTTTTTTGCTGTGGTCATGGTAGACCTGGGACCTAGACCTGGCTTCTGCATAGACCTGGATGTGTCTCCATATCTGTGGCTCTGGGATTGAAGTGCTTGCCAGGAAGATTCAGCATGCTCAACGATTTCAAACTTATTGAAATTGATAGACAGACAGACAGACAGACAGACAGACAGACAGATAGACAGACAGACCAACTGACCAAAGGCCCATGTGATAGAAAATAGGTAATTTTTGAAGGGACAGGTTCCTTCAGCCCAAGACTGTGCTCAATAGCTCCAAAGTCCATTCTCTGTTACTTGCGTGTGCTCACTCCCAAACTTATTGTCTGAGGTCACCTCTGACCCACCTGAAGCCCAGAGTACTTTCAGGGACAGGTGCAGCAGTTCTGAGCTCTGTCTCAAGGTTTCTCCTGATTTTCTAATTCAGGACCTGGTGGCATTCCCATGTTACAGACCTATCTCTCTTCACTCTGGTTGTGGACACCCAGCTCCCTTGGTGAGACCACTGTCACTGCCTACTGAAGTTGCCTCTCCAGACCTTGTGCCTTATCCCTAATCTCCTTCCAGGTCCTGGTCCCCCTTTACATTTCTCTGTTAGCATGTCCGTCACCATTCTTCCTCACTAGATCTTTCCTGAGATCTGAGGAAATTCCTGGCAGTCGTAGGGCATAAGATGCTGGGTCCTCATGTCTCTGCATCTCCCTCTGGATGAGACTAGAACTGTCCCGGACTCCTGCCCCTGCCCACCAGGTTCTCTGTGACTCAGCGTGGGCCAGCAGCTGGCAGCGAGGAAGGGTGGTGCCTCTAAGGGAAGTCCAGGTCACAACAACATTTGACCTCTTCTCCTGTCTGAGGTTCTGGGACAGAGGAATGGAAGGGCTTCCCAGGACCATCCCGACTTGACCCCTAGGGTGCAGGGGTGACTTGGTTCCATGGTGATAGTTAGGAAACCTGGGAAGTGCCCATGTTTTGTTCCTCTTGCTGTTACAGCTAGAATTCTTGAATTGGAAGTTGCTAAATTTTACTGGAATCTTCAGCTGTGAAGATGAGGCCCACAGTGACTTCCTGGAACAGAAGCAGAATGTAGTGTGTGCTCAGGGGTGTGTACATGAGCACACGCGAGTAACAGAGAATGGACTTTGGGGCTACTGAGCACAGTCTTGGGCTGAAGGAACCTGTCCCTTCAAAAATTACCTATTTTCTATCACATGGGCGTTTGGTCAGTTGGTCAGTTGGTCTGTCTGTCTGTCTGTCTGTCTGTCTGTCTGTCTATCAATCATTCATCCATTTATCCATCTATCTATTTGGTGTGTGTAACTAGAACATCAGAGTGATGTTCGGAAAGATGGGCAGCGATGATGTTTCTGGGAACGTTGATGGCTTTCCCTCCAGGCAACACTGATCAAAGGCGGTCCTCTGAACCAAGCTACAGCAGAGAGTTTCAGAGGCCATTGGGTGGACCCTCTTGCAAGACTAGGAAACCAAGCCTGGAAGACCAATCTCCATCCTCCCCAGTCCATCGCTGCACTTTCTTGTGTTTAGCTGTGAGTCACTGTGTCGAGCTGTGATTTTGCTCTGGATGAATCTTTAAGGGTGACTTCCGGAAGCCAGTGACGAGGTGAGCACAGCACAGGGCTGAGCAGACCAAGGTGTAGAAGGTTACGGATCGTCATCGAGAGCACCATCTCATTCCGTATAGTGATCGCTGCCCCTGCCTTCAAATTCGGGACAGGGTGGGTGAGGTTCGGTGCCTCAGAGTGGTCCCAGGCTGGATTTCTGGGTGGTGAGGTTTCAGTGATTCATGCTATGTTCTATACGGCTGGTGTGTTTGACATCCGTCACGAACATCTTCGTAATCGGAACTAGAGGAAATCTGCTGCCTCCCCTTCCCCATCTTTCTCCTATGAAAAAGACACATAGAAGCAGTTCTGGGGAGAAAGCTCGATACGCCCACAGGCTGTCCTGATGGGCTCCCTGTAAAAGACACAGCACATGTGTGCATGCATACATACCTGTTGGGAGTGTGGGCAGACCCATTAGTCTAGGGGTTTCCGGGCTGTGTCCTCCTAGTTGTCTGTCCCTATGTCCATTGTAGCTGAGAGCTCTTGTGGGACCTCATTCCCAAAACCTGCTTTTCATGGGTCTTGGTGCTGCTGGATGCCCCGGGGGGGGGGGTGTGACTGGAGCAGTGGGTGTGACCCACTGCTGCCCACTCTCTGTTATGCCAGACGAGCAGCTGGCGGCACCTGGACACTACGGAAACATGTGGGAAGCTGCAGATCATGTTGCTTTTGCTGTGGCCTGGACTTTTATGTTTCCTCCTTTCTGCGGAGGATGACAGCCTTGAAGGCAGTCAGACCCTCATGTTCTGGGAAGTACCCCAGCATAGAATAAGTACCTGTTTCTTGGGGGTTTAGTGCTGGCCCATTTCCACGTTCGTAAGAGCGCAGACTTGATAGGGCCTGCAAGCCGCACTGGGTGCCTGTCAGGAAACCTCCTCTGCTTCCTCTCCCTGCTTTGTTGGGAAGATTTGCAGAAACTGCTCTGAACTCTGACCCTGGCTGCATCTTGCCTGCAGCAAGCGATCATGTGACGTCACCCGGTGTGATTTCTTAGCAACGGCTGCTTTTGGCTGGCCGGGCCTGGATGTGCTCCTGCGGAGTGGGTTGGAGTAATTTTCTCCATTCGATGTGTGATTGTGGAAGGAGGCCAGGATGCATTTTAGGCAGCGCCTGGCTCCGTCTTGAATTAGACTGTTTCCATTCTCATCTCCCCAAAGGTGCTTTCCGTGCTCAGTGAGAACTCACGAGTGCAGCCTGCCCACAGGAGGGGCAGAAAATTGGTGAGAAGTCAGGGCTGGGCCGTTCTTTCCTCAGTACAGAGGAACAAAATCTACATTTACTTAGAAATGACTCAGTTGGGCCAGCAAGAAGGCTCAGTGGGTAAAGGCACTTGCCAACGCTTGATGACCTGAGCTCAGTTCCCAGAATCTGCGTGGTGGAAGAAGAGAGCTGACCCTTGTAGGTTGTTCTCTGACCTCCCCATGTATTAATGTGGCTAGCGTGTTCACACACACACACACACACACACACACACACACACACGCGCACGCACGCACGCACGCACGAACGCACACACATCATTTAAAAGCCTACTAGAAATGACCAACCTGATGGTGTCCATCTGCTCTAAATAACGACACAAATGGCTTTAATTCATCCTGTTCTACGTTCATTCATTCATTTGAAGTAGGATTGATGCATGCTGTCTGTGTGAGGTACTGTTTAAGGCGCCGGAGCGGGGCTCCACAGTGACGGGCATGTTCCTGTTCTGTCAGAACTTGATATTTTGGTACCACGTCATATTTATGGTGAAAGATCTCTCAATTTTCTACCTCTTCCTTGCCCTTCTTCGTTATCCTGTATGGAGGGAGGAAGTGGAGTAGGATCTGTGGGTGTGGGCACCCCATCTCTGGCTCCACTGTGTGCTGTGTCGTAGACTGGATTGGCTGTGGTGTGTTGGTCTCCCCCACCACACACCCCAGAGTCTTTTCCATCTAAAACCCTCTGCTTCCACTGCGGTTCTCAAATTTATCCACCATTCATTCTCTTCAAAAATTTTAGCATTTAAAACTTCAGTGGCTCAGCAGTAGTGTTTATTTAAGTGAACTATTTCACATGGAAGAAAGGGAATAAGGGCCATCCAGGAAAGACCTTCAGCTTCGGGAACACACCTTGTTCATTCACCCGCAGAGCTCTGAAGGGCCCTTCGTTCCCCTGCAGGGCTTGGCGTCCATCACTTCTGTGCCCGTCTTTCTTCTTGAAATGTGAGGAAAATACATCTAAATGTTGTTGCCGGACACGCGTTAAGAACAGCACAAATGTTGGAATGTCAGTATACGTACACAGTTTATGAGGCTATGCTGGCGTGTGGTATATGAATATGGCTTCTATTTTGCTACCCACTTGTTTTCTCTCGGATTATGCCCGGAGGATCTATGGTGATCCATGCAGCCTTGTTCTATTAATTTCAATTGCTGTGTGGCTTCTCCTTGTAAATATACCACAGTTTACCCATCTTCCACCCATGAACATATTGAAAATATTTCATATTTGCATCCTTAATCCCTCAGCTATGCTCTCCCAGTGAGCTCTCCAGTGCCTGGGCCTTGTAACTGAGTGATTGGGTCTGAGGACGTGGAGACAGTGTCTTCCTCCAGCTTTATCCATCAGCTCCATTCTCCACTATAGGCTTCATTTTAGGGAATTTCGTCTCCTGGAACAGGTTAGAGAAAATGTCCCTGGATTGTGTTTTGGTGACCTCATGTGAGCTTCATAGAGGACAGTGGGAAGGGATGATTCCACGAAAGATGGCGATGCTTTGGCCAGGAAGGGACAGTGGGCAGGGTGGGTGGGTCCCTGCTGAGTGGCCTCAGCAAGGACCTGTCACTTTGGAAGCAGTTGTGGGTGAGCAGATTAAGAAGCCTGTGCTTGCTTGTGTTTTGCTCTGATTCACAAAGGCAGTGTGACTTTTAGCATTATCCTTTTTAGAGATAGGGAAACTGAGGCTGGGCAACTCTGAGACACATGGGGACCCCTCAAACCTAGGAAAACGCTCTGTTTTCTGCTCCATCCTTCCTCCTAGCCCTGAAGGCCTGGTGGTTCCTTGTGGCATCTAGAATAGGTCTTGGCATTTTGCAAGTGGGAGAACAAGCCTGGAACAGGAACAGGTACAATTTGCTCACTTAAATTTGCAGCAGATGCCAATTGTGGTGGCGCACACCAGTAGGATTTGCTGAAGGAGGTGGAGGCAGGAGGATCACGGGTTCGAGGCCATCTTGGACTGAGGGAAAAATTTGCTACAGAGCCTTGACGTAGGAGAGTGAAAATAGGGAAACTGAGGCTTAGAAAGGGGAAGCAGTTGCGGCTCACGGATACGCCAAGAGTTAGCAACAGTGCTCACATAGCAGTCGAATCTCCTGTCCTCACTCCTCTCCTTTTTAGGGTGTTTCCTTACCCCTCCTGGAACTGCATAGCTGCCCATACTCTCTGTGGATCGAGAACTGGTCTGTGGTTTGTCTCCTCAGCGGCACCCCTATAGGCTCCCTATAGAGCAACCTCTCCTGCCTTTGATGCAAATTCCTGCACTTTCCTGATAATATTCTGGGCTCTTCTTAACGCAAGGGGGTCAGCCGCGAGGCAGCTCGGCAATTTATAATTCTTGAAAATTCTGTTTGGTGACATGAGTTAGCATTTAATAGACACCCTGCCACCTCCTCTTTCCCTATTGTGACAAGCTCCTGGCAGAATCCTTTTGAGACTCAAGGTAATTGCACCACGCTGCGAAAGGGAAGACCACGTTGCGCTCGAGAGCGTCTCAAAATCGTCTCCACAATAGACAGGCAGGTACGAGTTTGCTGGGCTTCAAGGTAATGATTTAAACTTAATTTGACCCTTGATGAGGGATCCAGTGTTTCCGGTCAGATGCAGTCTTTGGTTTGGACTTGCCCGCCATGCCTTCAACAGCAACAAAAATAATTCCTTGGTAACAAGTGCCTTTCTAAGGGTGTCTGCTGCTGACAGCTAATATAGAATTATTGCCCCTGAATGCATTTCTGTAATTACTTCCCAGAGATCTGTCTTTGTGTTAGAAGACATTTCGCACTTTAGTAACGTAAGTGTTTTGGGAGGGCACGAACAATAATTATGCACAGTCTTTCCATGAAAATAAACCTAAAAAAAATTATAAGAGCTAACGCTAAAATTGGTTAGAGTCAGGGAGGAATTTAGTTTGAATTTGATTCGTGTGTATTTATTCCAAGTATAATAACTTTTCCTGTATGGAAACTTTTTTTTTTTAAACAAAAGCAATAATGACACAAAGAACCTGCTTTCTAATTTTTGAGCCACACTGAAGCTGAAAACTGATTAAAAGTGACAAGTTGCTCGGGACTGCATAAAGGAGCGTCATTACGGAGCCCTGATAGGAGACATTTGTGGTAATGGAAAATGAAATGATTCACAGTGTGATCAATAAAAAATTAGCAGCATTTAATAAAAGGTTTCTGCCTCATGTTGACTAAAGAGCATCAAGAGCAGTTTGAAATATGAGTTAAGTGATGGCTGGAGGATGAGCCCGGGGGTGAGTAGGGTGCCGTGTGCACGTGCATAAAGATCACTTCGATACTGACCCTTGGGTGGAGATTGCCAAGCCCTAGGGTGGATCTGGAAGTTTCCTCTGTGCTGCCCACTTGACCTCTGACCTGTGGCTAATCTCATCCCCTGAAGCCTCAGCTCTTCTTGTGTGGGAATGTAGATGCCTAGGTTGGGGACCAGCACGCAGAACTTCTACATCTGTCCATCCCACCAGGAAAGGTGTGCCAGCCTGGAGACCCCCTCCGTTCTCTTGAGGGTGAGAATGCTGGGCAGCAGGCTGCTGGTTTCTGTTCCGTGGGTTGCCATAGGAATCTGGGTTTTAGACTCTGAATGTCTTACAGCCCACATGTGAGACTCAACACTCTCTTGGGGACTGGAGCAAAACAAGCAGAAAGCCAGCAGACCTTAGCAAGAGGATGAGGTTAACCTGTGCAGAGATCATGCGGTCCCTGGAAGAAGTGGCCTGAGGTCACTCTGCCCTAGGGTTACTTGGCCTGGGTCAGGATGAGACCTGGCTACTGCTTGACTTACTCGTGTGGGGAAAGAACCCAGCAGACGCTCTGCTTTTCTCCAGGAGACACTTCTGTGGTTCCTGGGATGTGCCACACACCAGGCTGTCTCCATGGCCCGCCACTAGTTAACTTTTAAAGTTTTTTTTTTTAATACAATCTTTACTCTGTGGCTAAAGGAGAGGGGACTCCTGGTCTCCTAGGGCTGCACAGAAGCCAGGCTGGAGACCTCCCTGGGTTGGAGGGTCATTGGGAGGGGGAGTATCTGGCCTTTGGGTTCCAGTAGAGGCCTTGGAGCCTGGGCTGGGGTTTTCCGGCACCAAGGTTCTGTCTTCGTACAGACCTATATCTGGATTTGTTTGTTCGTTTGTTTGTTTAGCTGTGCTAGGGATGGAACACATGGCCTTGTACATGCTAGGCAAGTACACTGCCACTGAGCCATACCCCCAGTGGATCGTTACATGTCACAGTGGATTGGACCCTTCCTGACTGATTGCATGTTTCACTTGCTCTCTTCAGACTGCCTGCCTTCCTTTCTTAGCTTCCTCCCTCCCTCTGTCTCTCCCTTTGTCCCTCCCTCCATCTCTTGAGACAGGGTCTTATTACCTTTGGCTAGTCTGTAATCTCTTTGTATACCAGGGTGGCCTTGAACTCACAGAGATCCTCCAACCTTTCTGTTTTCGGAGTACTGGGATTAAAGGAATCCCACCCACCTCCCAGAGTCTTTTGGAGGACCCACTCTGTACTGCATCTACTGTGTGCTAGGCCATATGCTAGGTGCTTATGGGTGAGTGAAGTTGGTCTGACAAACTTCTGTTAACAGGAGCAGAAGGAGTATTTAGCGAGTACTCAGTACACATGGGAGTGGGCAGGCAGCAAGGGATGGGACTTAGGGAAGCCCTGGCTGCTGAGGTGAAGTGGGCCTGGTGGGCCTCCTCAGCCTTTGCAGAAAACATCAGAAGCAGGGGTTCCCCTTGGGGGACGTCATGGCGTATTCTAAATGTCTGTCCCAGGCACACTGTTTGAAAAGGCTGTGTTCCACAATCCATGTCCCATGTCCTGACTTACGGTCGGGCCTGCTGAGGATCAGAGAGGCACATGGTACCCAGAAGCCAAAGCAGCTTTGTTGTGCTCAGTCTGGGCTCTGTGTGAACTTTATCCCTAGCCAGGCTTCTGCAGTCTGGCCATGGGTTCTGGTTAGAGCAAGACAGACCCCCTCCATGCCCCTGTCTCTTATGGGGCTCTTCCTTCTGCAGCCACAAGGGAAGGAATTTTGCCCCCAGCATCTTGGCCTTGAGTTCTCTACCGGGTTCTGGAAACAGTTAGGAGAGTCGGGCCTGGCTATAGCCACACATCAGCTGGTTTGATCTAACTCCCATGTGGTCCTGTCCATCTCTGGCCTGCCTGGAGATGTCATCTGATAGCTCTGGGAGGACAAAATGGTCACCACTTCAGGGGGTCACCAGCAAGTCACAGCGTGCAATTTTCAGAGTTCCAGGGTGGCTTAGTGCTCCTGCTTCATCACTGCACGTGGTGCCATCCATTCTGTTAAGATTGTGTGGCTCGGGGGAGTGTCGCCGTTAACTACTTAATGGCAAACATTTCTTTTCCCCTTTCAGTGAGAGCTTGTCCCCTCCTCTCCTTCCTCACTCCACCTGCCCTGTTGCTCTCCCTGCTCCCACAGTTATCTCAAGTGAGCCTGTGCAGGTGTGCTACGAGCAGAGGAAGCTGCCATGTTCCTGTGCCTTTGTGGGATGGACGTCGCACTTGAACGGCTGGGTTGAGGGAGCCTGTTCTCCCCTTGTCTGTCTATAAACAATCTTGTTTATAAACAAGACGCTTGTGACAGAGTGTTGGCTTTTTTCCAGCCCAGAGCTGGGCTTGGTTCTCTGCAGTGCCTCCAGCAGTGGATAGAGTCTAGTACGGAGCTGGGCTTGGTTCTCTGCAGTGCCTCCAGCAGTGGATAGAGTCTAGTACGGAGCTGGGCTTGGTTCTCTGCAGTGCCTCCAGCAGTGGATAGAGTCTAGCACGGAGCTGGGCTTGGTTCTCTGCAGTGCCTCCAGCAGTGGATAGAGTCTAGTACGGAGCTGGGCTTGGTTCTCTGCAGTGCCTCCAGCAGTGGATAGAGTCTAGCACGGAGCTGGGCTTGGTTCTCTGCAGTGCCTCCAGCAGTGGATAGAATCTATCAGGTATTCAGTAAATGCTGGTGGACTGCAGGTGTGGAGTTTTGTGTCTGATAGGTCTGGGGGAAAACTTCATGCCGACCAGGGCCTGGTTGTCAGAAACTGGAGTGATACCAGCATGGACAGGCCGTAACAGGGGGAGCTCATAACCTGACCAGGTTACAGGATCACCCTCGTGTTCAGATTGAGGATAAGGCTCAGCAGGGTAAGCCATCGAGATCACAAACCTAGGGCCTGAGTGTCCAAAGAAGGGCCACTGTCATACGGTTCAGCTGACCATCTCATCTAAGGAACATTGAGCAGATGGCCCAGATTGCTCCTGTTAGGTATCCCATGGAAGAGACTCTCAGCTGAGCTATAGGCCATATCTAGTCTTCCAAAGGCTTAATATCCCACTTTTGCCATTTCTCCGTATAGCCTTAGCAGTCCTGGAACTCGCTCTGTAGAACAGGCTGGCCTTGAACTCAGAGATCTTCATGCCTCTTTCTCCAGAGTACTGGGATTAAAGGATGCGCCACCATGCCCAGCTGGCACACTTTCTTACAACTTAACGTCAACACATAAAAATCCAGAGATTAGGGACCAGTGAGATAGTTTAGTGCATAAGGGTACTTGTAGCCAGGCCTGACAGCCTGGGTTTGATCCCCGGCTCTCATGTGGTAGGAGAGAAGATTCCTCTAAGTCTTATGACCTCCACACTTATGCTGTGACCTGTATAATAAGTACATGGACACACGCAAACTTAAATGTTTTAAAAATTCCAGAGATTTTTCCATGAAAATGAAGACCTTCTTTCTGTAAGGAAAAAATAGCGCATGAGGCTGTGCTGGATGGCGCTTTCTACAGGTGATGGTGGTCTCTAGGAGCCAGGCAGGGCTCCTTCCTTGGGGCCGTCCAGGAACACCCTATGCGTACAGTGTGTGATGTTGGAGACTTGCTTCACGTGGTGTTTGAGTGACATTGGGTTTTCACCCCAGTCTGAGCCTGCTCAGCTTTTGTATAATCGGTGTGAAGTGACGTCTCCCTTAAGGGGTCACAAGATGTGCTGGTTAGTGTTCTTGTCAACCTGATACAGTTGAGGTCATCTGGGAAGAGAAACTTCGAGAAGAGGCCTTCATCAGACTGGCCTATAGGTGTGTATTGGGGGGTGGCATTTTCTTCATTAATGGCTGATGTGGAAGTGCCTACCACACTGTGTGGGCAGTGCATTCCTGGGCTGGTGGTTCTGGGTTGTATAAGAAAGCAGGCTGAGCAAGCCAGTAAGCAGTTCCCCTCCATGTCCTCTGCTTCAGTTCCTGCCTTGACTTCCTGTCCTGGCTTCCCTCTGTGATGGACTAAAAGCCAAATAAACCCTCTCTTCCCCAAGTCGCCTTTGGTCATGATGTTTAAATTGCAGCAATAAAGAGCAAAAACTAGGACACGATGGGGCTGGAGAGATGGCTCAGAGGTTAAGAGCATTGCCTGCTCATCCAAAGGTCCTGAGTTCAATTCCCAGCAACCACATGGTGGCTCACAACCATCTGTAATGGGGTCTGGTGCCCTCTACTGGCCTGCAGGCAAATACACAGACAGAATATTGTGTACATAATAAATAAATAAATATTTTTTTAAAAAATTAGGACACGAGACGAAAGATGCCGAGGAAGGAGAAGACCTTGGCTGTAACACTGTGAGTCATTCTTGGTTGTAGGGTCCAGAATATTTCTTCCCTGGAAGGTTCTGGTTATTTTCAGGGTCAGCTGGGGTCCTGGGTTGGACCAGTCCCTCCTGGACAATACACCCAGCAAAGCTCATGAAGTACAGTCTGCCCCTGCCCCTGACTTCCTTCCGTGAACCCACTGACCCTGACCGGGCATAACAGTTACTTCCTTCTTTAAGAGGCAGAACACGGACAGTCAGTTATGTGTTGAGATATTTGCCAAGAGCCCTGCTGCCAAGGGCACCTTAGGCTGAGTGTTAAACACTGGTTCACACTGCGAATTCTGTAAACCTACAGATGATAACGGCTCCCTCAGAACTTGGGGCCGGCAGCGGATGCACGAACATTCTGTCTAATTGGGGCCAGAGACTTTTGGCCCTGTTTGGTTTGTTCCTGTGTCCCTGTCCTTGCAGGCCCACTAGCTCAGGCTGTGTCAAAAATGTCCCCTCCTCTGAAGACAGGGCCCACATATGGCGCTAAGCTAGCCAGCACCCAAGTTCTGAGAGTGCTTCTTGCCTTGGGAGCGTGTCTTAAAGAAACTTACAGGTTGTCAGAATAGAGTATGGATTTCCTACGTAGGGAAACATTGCCTCCAGTAAACATGGAAGTGGAAAACACCTTCCAGCCTGTTTCCCCCTCGACCACAGTAGGTGTAAGGACAGGGAAGGTGGGACCAGCGAACTGTGCAGTAAATGTGCCAATGCTGGCCCCCTGGCAGACTCAAGTCACATGGCAAGCTTGTTGGTGGGGGCTCAGTCTGCTCTCTGGGCTGAGTTTTATTGATGGTGCGTGGTGTTCCTGCATAGATATATTTGTGCCTTTCACAGGGGTATGTGCCTTGATCTTCACACCTTCTCCATCCTTAGGAGCACACAAGGCCTCATTTGCTGAATGATGTCTTTAACCCTTGCCTGGGTCATGATGGTGAGTGGGTTGGGTCTGACTAACAGCAGCAATAAGCCAGTAGCCACAAACTGTTTTCTCACACCTTAGACTAGATACCGGACTTCATATTTATTACCTCATTACAACAATTAAAGAATTAAATGAACCAGGCAGTAGTGGCACACACCTTTAATTCCTGCACTTGGGAGGGAGAGGCAGGCAGATCTCTGTGAGTTTGAGTCTAGCCTGGTCTACAGAGTGAGTTCCAGGACAGCCAGGCCCACACAGATAAACCCTGTTTCAAAAAGAAAAATTAAAAAAATAAAAAAGAGTTAGCCTCAGAGACAAGAAATGACTGGTCCAAAGTTCCCACTTGCTAACTGGTGGAGTGTAGATTTGAACCGAGTCAGGCTGGCTCCACAGTCTGTGGTTCTGGTCTGTCTTCTCTACCCTTTCCATGGTCCTCGAACTACAAATCCAGCCATCTGCTGCTTATGTGGATTGTTACTTAAGTGACTGCCTTTAGTTCATCAGCAGTGGAATGTACCTGGTGTCTTGATGTTTCTAGACCATGACTCTCAACCCTTGGATGTACCTGGAACTCAGCACTGGGTGGTTCTACTTCCTGCAGAGGTGGGGAGCTCAGAGTCCCATTCAGGTCCCCTTGTGAGAAGAGATGACAAACGAAGCCTTCCAAGTACTTGCCTGCTTGGCTGACTGGTGACTCGTGCCCTCTCCTCCTTCCCAGTCCCCTTCCCCCATGACCCTTCTTTCTCCCATTGCCTGCTCTCACCTTCCACTCAGAACCTCCCAGGCTCATGTACTTATTGGTAGGAGGGCCTTGGCTGCTCTCACATCTTACCATGGCTGTCCGTTCAGTGAGTGTTGCTCTCTCCTTGCTGCAGCAGGAACAGATGCTGCCAGTCCCACTCAGACTCTTGTGGGCGCAGCAGAAGCTAGAGGCTCAGGCAGGAGGCACTTCTGAGGTCACGTGAAGCAGGGGACTTCTAGAACTGTCTGTGTAACCCACATTCCTGCCCCACTTTCCCCCTCAGCTACCCACCTGCTCATTCATTTGCCCACATCCCATTTATTAAGTGTCTTTTCTGTGCCAGGCGTTCTGTGGGCTTTGAGACCACCAAGATAAACAGGGCTAGGAAGTGCACTGAAGTTTAGCAAACATGTATATGTTATGCCTGGCACACACTGGGCACTCAGGAAACATTTGTGGATGAGGGTGGAGTGAATAGAGGCGTGTGATTGTTGGCACTGGCATGTTCCTCTCTAGCTCTTCCCTTGGAATATCATGGTCTTCTGCCACCACCATGTGGTGCTCAGCCCTAAAGTCTCAAAGTCAAGGCCTTCCCCGTGGTTCTTGGAGACTCTCAGAGTGCCCAGGACCTGTACGTGACACCTGGACCTACAGTTCCTCCTGGGAAGAGAAGAGGCACCCTTGTGGGCACAGTGCCCTTTGACCCGGGGACAGAGGGACCTCATTCACTGCTGATTTCTGTTGAGACTGTCTCAGGTGCCCTTAGGTGCTGGGGAGCCCCACAGCAGCCCCAGGTCAGAAGCCCAGGAAGTTTCCCAGACTCAGAGCCCCACTTTCCCCTTCTTTCTCTGGACTGGACAAACACAGCTGTTTTCCACGCAGCTCTTCCTCAGGTTCCCCCCTTTAATGTTTGGGGATTTGGAATCCAGAGCTGCTTTTTGTGGGTGTTCCTAATGTAGTTTGCTTCCCTGTCTTAAATTCGGGTAACCATGGTATCTAGGCATCGAGCTACTATGACATGGAAGCCTTAGGCAGAGGACCCCAAGATTCCTTCTGCTGGGGAGGCTGGCTCACCTTCTTCTTCCTTTGACAGACTTTGCCCTCTCTCCACCTCTTCTTAGGCTGTGTGGTGCTTTCTTCAGAGTCCATGGCTCTCCTCACACTCTCACCCTGAGGAAGATTGTACCTTCCTAATGAGAAGCAGCGCGTGTCGTGGCCTCTGCTACTGGAAACCTCCAGTCCATACCTTTTGGATCTGGATTCCGAGTTCCATAGACCATAGAGTGGCACCAAGGGGAGGTTTGCAGGAAGCCAGTGTGACACAGTAGCCTCTCTGTACAGGCTGAATACTTTGAGATCAGCAATATTTGACCTTTTTGACCTAAAAGTTGATATCTTTCTATGGTCCCATCTGCTAAATAGTGCTTGCAGACACAGAGACTTGCTTATTTGAAACCAGTTCACTTTTCTGCATCCTCGGCGCTTACTGAGGGCCCACCAGTGTGGCTGTCTGCACTAGAGGCTGGGGAATGGTAGTGAGCAGAAGCAGCCCCAGCCACATCCTGTGGCGTTGGCAGTCTAATGGGCATGCTCCGGCCAGTTAAGTGTCAAGTCCCCCTGCATTTGGTGCCTTCAAGTGACTGACGGTCTGTTGTTACTTCTCTCTGTTCTGCGGGCTGGCTGCGTTTTGTGGCAGGTTCTCTTGGTGTTCCTTGAGTGGCAGCTGTGGGGCGGCCAGAGCTGTAGCCATAAGAAGTTTATCAGGAATGGAAGTCTGAACTGGTGTATACCCATGGGTTGTATACCCATATACTGGTACTGGATGTTAAGCTGAAGCTGTGCTAGGCTTGGGCTTCTCGCAGTCTGGCGGCTTCATTCCCAGTGGGAGGATCCCAGGAGACCTACAGGGAAGCGGCAGTCTTCTTCCTCCCTACTGTCAGAAGCATCCCTGCACACCACTTCCATTGCGTTCTATTGATTAGAGGCTCACCAAGGCTGCCAGCCTGTGGGGGGTTATGGGGGGGACACATAAGTCCCTCTTCTTGATGGTTGAGGGGTCAAGGACTTGTTGCGGAGGGGCAGATGGATTGAGAACTATTTTAGTGTGTCTAGGAAACGCAGACCGCCACAGTGAGTGAGAGGAAAAGCAAACCCATCCTCATAAGTATCTTTCGTACCGAATGTTCTCACAACACGGGGTCGGGAGGCAGGGGCCCAGGTGTGTGTGGACTTTGTGTTAGGTGGGTGAGAGGTAAGGGTGTTCTCCTGCCTGCTAGGGAACAGGAAGTACTAAGTCCTGGGCAGAAGCAGTTTGGCAGTTCTTGGAACCGTGTGGCTATGCAGACAGGTACCAGCACAGAGAAGAAGCAGGAACCAACACAGACCCTCCTTATGACTTCGATGGTGTGGACAAGTCCCCAGCACTTGGCTATCATTTCTTATCAAGTCTGTGTTGTGGGTGAGCTGTATGGTGGCCCTGCTACTTATCTTATGGTCTTGACTAAGGCATAGAACCCTGTTTTCATTACTTAGAATGGGGACCTGAGGCAACTGCCCATAGCACTCCCCACATGGCTGTGTTTGGAAGGGGCCGGGCAGCCAACAAAAGTCCAGTTCATGCCAACAAAATGATGGCTGCCTGGGCAAAAACTTAGAAAATGCCCAATTGTGAGCTTTCCGGGGTGGAGTGTGAGGTCTGGGAAGTAGAGTCTGTATAGTTTGGATCAGGGAGGCAGGGTTTTCTGGCTCATTTGGTTTCCTGTCCCATGCATGTGGCCACAAGGGAGTAGCCCCATGCAAAGTCCTTGGGTTTCCCTTTTTAAGGCTTCAGCTATGGTGGATGGCATCTGGGAGAACCAGAGTGGGTTGGGAGGGAAAAGAACTGACTAACCACCTCACAGACCCAGAGGCCCTGACAGGTTTAAGAAACCAGCAGGTTGCCTTTCCCAGGTTGGTGAATGCTGTGTCTGATCTCCAGGTGGCTGGAGGGACCAGTAAGTTGGCTGTGGTTGAAGCCAGGAGGCCTCTGTGCCAGAAACATGTGATGGCACTTGGTAGGGACTGGGACATGCCTAGGCCTCTGCCTCCTATGCTTGTTCTAACCATATGCAGGTTCAGAGTAGGGATCAGGAGGACCTCTGAGGCTGGCCAGGAAAGGAATGGGGCAAGGCTACCCCTGACTAGTTGAAGTGGGTCAGAGGAAAAGGGAAGGTCAGGCCTCGGATCCTAGTGGCTTATTCTGAGGCTGGTTCTGGGTGGGTCCAGGATAAAGGAGCAGCCAGAGAGTGTTCCAGAGAGGATGTTGGCCCAAGAGCCCTCTGTCCTCCTGAGCCTTGGGCCTCTGGGAATAGATGGACAGTGTAGGCTCCACTTCTTGTGTAGCTTGGGGTGACCCTGGAGCCTCTTTTTCCTTCCCTGACAAAAGACTTTTCATCCTTTTTCCTGCCAGTGAAGATTCTAGAATGGCTGAGTAGGAAAGTGGAGTCCGTCTGTCTGTCCTTCCTTCTTTCCTTTTCTCTTCTTTTGTTGTTGCTTTTTGAGACAGTTTCTCTGTGTAGCCCTCGCTATCCTGGAACTTACTCTATAAACCAGGCTGGCTTTGAGTTTATCTGCCTGCCTCTGACTCCCAAGTGCTGGGATTAAAGGTGTGGGCCACCATTGTCCTGCAAGAGTCCTTTCTTTCAGGAAAGAGGACTCTACAGAGCCTGTCCTGCCCAGGGTCGGAGTGCTTATTTCCAAGGTTCTGATTGCTTCGAGTCAGCAGAGCCCCTGGGTGCTGAATCTTCAGGGATCGTCTCTTCCTTAGATCTTGGGCTGGCTATCAGAGCCTTCCCTGAAGGTCAGGCTGGCGGAGCTTTCCACCCCTGGGAGGCCGGATGGTGAGGTCTGGGCTCTTATCTGCTCCTTCCCTCTCTCCCCTCCCTTGTCCCTTTCGGCACAGCCACCCTGTCTTCCCATTAGTAGCCAGACATAGGGGAGGTGACAGTTTCTTAAAACAGATTTATACTCTTGGACGACTTTATGGGCTTTTGCCTTATAAAACCGGGAGTTGACATTCTGATTTATCTACTCCCGAGTCAACAGGATGTACCAGATTTAAAGAGATCAAATGCAGTGCGGTGTTTGTGGTTCCAGTTGTGGATTTGCTGAGCTATTACGACTGGAACTGCCAAGTAAATATGGCAGGAAAAAAAAAAAAACGAAACCAATGGGGTAATTTAAATATGTCTATTAAACTGTGTGTTAAGTAAAGTAGCAAAGGCTTGGTACGGAGTGTAACTTACTATTTAGAGAGTTGGTTGAGCAGATAAAATTGGAATTATGACTCTTTTAAATCCTCTGCAGAAGGTTTCCTTTGTTTTTGTTTCTAAATTAAGGGAAGAGACAGTAAACTAGAATTTCAGAGAGCAGTTCTTGCCTGTGTAACTACGACGTGTGATGATTATACGTTCGAAGGCTCTGAATGATATTTTTTATTTCTTCACTTTCTGTTTCTTCACGTTGCTGTTGTTGCCGTGGATCAGATTCCCTGAGATAAATATGCTGCTTAGCTTTTAATGGGATTTCTGTATTGCCGGGAGTTGGCTTGTTCTGGTAATAAAAGAACCTAAAAATTGTACATCCCTTAATTGGTAAGAAGAGAGATGTTTTGATGGGCCACAAATGGAAGCATTGATTTTTTACTGCCTCTGCCGCGTGTCCTACGCTGTTCCCTGCCATGGAAGGCAGCAGCTGGCTCTCCGATGAGCTGATTTGTGTTCCCAGGTTCTTGATGCTGGGGGTTTGGAAGAGTGTGTTCTTTGCAGACAGGAGAAATAGAGCCCTTATAACATCATCTGTTTCTAAATTGAAATATTTATGGGTCTGTGCTTTGCTCCTCAAATTGAATGCGTTCTTAGCTTGAGGTCTCTCTCTTATGCTTTGGCGACTGGCCCTGGGGAATTTAAAGGTTGTCTGCTAAGCCTTTTTTGGTGACAGTTATGTGCATGCGGATATGCACATAACACATATGCATGCACTTTTGCATGCATACACATTTGCATAAATACATTTATGCATGATAGAGGCCTTTTTAGTTGATTTAGATCAGTGCTGCCAGGTTTTGACCAGTAGATCTGTGTTGCCGTACAATTGTGTGTGGAAAGGGATAACACACACTTTAGTTCTCCAGTCAAGGGTCCCTGTGTTTTAATGGGCAAACCGCTGATGTTTATGAGTGTTACTGACATTATGTGTAGTAAGTATATTTTCCTTCTTATTTTCTTTCCGCACATTGCTTCACAAGTTCTGTTAATTGCTAAGATTGAGGCTTTTTTTTTTTCTGCTCCCACAGATGTGGTGGTATAAGATAGAGAGAAGCCAGGGAATGGAGGGTGCTGGGATGTCGCCCCTCTGCTGGGCATCCGAAGGCCCTACTTTGAAATGGGACGCACAGAGCTGTCCTTCTCTGTGGGATGCTGCACAGCGTGGCCTCTTGGGCTCCTTTTCAGCTCTGGATGGGAGACTGTGAAACGGGGCTGCGTACTTAGAGTTGTAGCTTTGCAGAGCGTGTAAACGCAGAGCTTCAATGTGGTCTGGAGTCTTTCCCCTCCACAGGCTCATCGCACAGGGCTAAGTCCAGAGAAGTTGTTAATCTTATAGAAACCGCTACCGTTATTCAAGCCTTGTATTTACTCCCTGGTCACTGGGAATGGCCGGATCGGTTCAGGCTTCTTCTTGCCATTGCTTTGTTTTGTTAAGGTTTCACACAGTGAAACCAGACCCTCCTGATATTCACTCTATAGCTCAGGTTGGTTCTGACCTTAGAATTCTCATACCTCGATCCCTCCAGTGCTGAGATTCAGTCAGGCCTCCATAACTGGCTCCATTCAAGTTCCAGATTTAACCATCCTGGATCCTTCAACTTCATGTGCCTTCGTTCTTCTAGAGACAGGGTATTTACAGGGACCTGGGAGGTGTGGTGTGTGGAGGGTCAACGTGACTGAGATCTATCTCCCCATTCCAAACTGCAGGGCTTTAGGGAAAACAAGTCAGGGTGTGTTCGGCGCAGCTGTGGGGGCCTCAGAGAGGTACACCATAGAAGTGGATTGTTAGCAAGCAAATGCTAGACGTTCTCACTTCCCTGAGGGGTCACAACACCCAGCATCCATGCATAGAGGGAAGATGACAGGAAGTCCTCCTAGAAGATTTGCGCCATGAATTAAAGAATCTAGTTGAGAATTACTGCACCACATGCTGCAGGCCCCCCCCCCCAATATATTAATATACTGAGAGGTGTCAAGAATAATGGACCCCAGGAGGTAGAGTAATTAAATGTATCATAATAAATAGTGGGTGATTCTTTTAAGCCCCTTTTCTGAGACCCTGTCAGCTGACGTGGACTGTATTCTTCCTGTTGGCAGGAGGCCTAGAAGGAGGGCCAGAGTGTGATCCGAAAGCCAGCCGTGCGCTGGAAGACAGGAACAGCGTGACAAGTCAAGAGGAGAGAAATGAGGACGATGAAGACATGGAAGATGAGTCAATTTACACCTGCGATCACTGTCAGCAGGACTTCGACTCTCTGGCAGACCTGACGGACCACCGGGCCCACCGCTGTCCTGGAGGTAATGCTAAATAGCGCCGGGATTCTGACAGGTGGTTACACGGATAATTGGACATAGCAACAGCTTGAAGCCTCAAGTGAGATTAAAGAATTAATAATGTAATTTTACAGTTAATGTCATTTTATTGTGGTGTCTTGGGTACCCTGTATCCTCCTTTAAATAAAATTAAAAATAAAAGCCACAGCCTCCTGGCAGGCAGAAATTAGGTAGAGGTGCCCTGTTTCTGTCTCGCCACACAGTCTATGGGCTGTAAGTGGGTGAATCCGTACCCCAGATTTATGGGAAGCCTTTTGGAAATCTAGCAATTAAGAGGTTGTTAGTGCAAAGTTAAGCAGCTTAAGTGTGGAAAGCCACGCAAAGCAGTGAGCTGTGGGGAAGGGCTTGTGATGGGACGGGGGAATTCCAAAGACCAAGGCCAGCCTGTGCAGTGGAGACCCAGGTCGACCCCTGGGCTTTGTGCTCTCCTTCTGGGTAAGAGGAATATTAGAGATGACGGCAGCCCTGTTCTGCAGGCATCTGGCACTTTGGAGGGTGTGTTGGGACATGGAGTCATGAGGAGGAGCCACTTAAGACTTCAGCAGAGTGCACGCTTTCTCTGTCTGGTGTGTAGGAAGCTGGAGACACGTGTATATACTGGGGTGTGCCAGCCACACTACAGGAACACGTGTAACATGTATGTCTGGGCTCCGAGCTTTGTACAGGGAGGGCCATAGTAGCTGTGTTCTTTTCACAGCCCTGTATTTCATGATGGTTATCAGTAAAACCTTCCGGATGCTAGTTTTGAGGAAAGGGCCTCTAAACCTCAGGTCGATTTCTCTAAAGGGGTCGGACTGTCACCCGTTTGGGATCGAATTTATTGGTAGGAAGCAGCTTGAAATTTAAAACTCTTGCTTACCCTGTTCCTGAAAGCCCTTAGGTACGGCCGGGTCTCTCCTGAGAAGTATTCTCCCATCTCAGCAGGTCCTGGAACAGGACTCTTATCCATTTCATTTCCTCACCTTCCTTCAGTTCTCAGCATCCACTTGAGTCTCATGCCTGTCTTCCATCCTTTTAACAATGCTAGTCTTTCTGTGTGGAGAAGAAATCACTCTGGAGCAGGGGCAGGGAGAGGCAGGGGCCGGGGCTGAGGTCTGTGTCCGAAATAAGAGCGGGCAGCTAACTGCTTCAGCCAGGCAGACCTCTCCTACTGGCAGGCTCTTTTCTCCATGGCCTCCAGCGGGTTGAACTCCGCAGCAGCCCGTTTGCGGGATGCCCGGCATTGGTATTGATGTCGGTGGTACCTACTATAACTACAGCCTTGCCTGTTTCCTAACAGGACCCCACTAACGACCTCCATTGGGATGTGATATCTAGGAACACCCCCAAAACCTGGAGCCTTGGAAGGGACTTAGAGTATGAGAAGTGACCTTGCTTAATAGCATCCCGGAGAAATTCATTATCACCTGGTCTGGGAGCTTCCTAACATGGATGAGACATGCAGAATTCTCCTCAGGACGCTTAGGATCACTGAAATGGATCACTGGGAATCGTGGGGCCTTATCGCAAACTCTTCTCTACCTGGGGTGGACCACACACTCCCATTGCTGTTGTGTGTGGAACACCCTAGCCTTTCCTTCTGAGGTACCCTGGCCAGTTCAAGCTATTCATTCGCCTTATTAATTCTGGTCTATACATTGGGCTTCAGCTTCCAAATGTTATGAGGGACTTGGTTTCTGCTTTTGTATAAGAAGTGATGTAAAAATGCAGTAGCAATAGCTGGGTATCGTGGCGCATGCCTTTAATCCCAGCACTCAGGAGGCAAAGGTAGGTGGATCTCTGTGAGTTCGAGGCCAGCCTGGTTCCCAGAGCTAGTTCCGGGACAGCCAGGGCTACACAGAGAAACCCTATCTCAATAATTCAACCAGCCAGTCAACCAGCCAAGCAACTAAAGAAATCAGAAAACAGAGTAGCTCAGTTTCCTAGGCCGGGTTCACCGTTGATCGGTGATAGAGCCACTAGTCCTGCTCCCTGCTGGATGCTGGACAGAAGCTGGCGGAGGTCTGTCCACTCTGGGAGAAAGGCACTCCAGAGAGACCCTTGCTAGGGGAGTCTGGCAGCTTTGGGCTCGGCTGAAATTCCTGTCCCTAAGGCAATCTTATGCTTAGTCTTATCAGAAAAGTGAAAAACTCAATGTCTACCTGATTCTCCTGCTTGGCACTCAGCACACACCACATATGTGACTCCAGTATAGGGATTACACACACACACACACACACACACACACACACACACACACACACACACACCTACCAGCAGCCAGTCTGCTGAGCAGGGGACTCTAGCGTGTGTCCTCTGATCTAATTCAGCTGTATGTTAGGGTCTACACCATATGTTGAATTTGAACACTTGGATAAAGTGACCCAAAGAATTCAAGGAAAGACTTCTCTAGTAAATGCCAGTTTACCCTACAAGCTGTTATGGAGGATATGGGCATAGCAATGAGGGGGTGAAGTGTAGGGAAGGGGCATGGAACTTCCTCCCTCTGTATGCCACCCTCCTCATCACCTAAACTTCCGAGCCCTGGTCTCCTGGGCTTTCGTGGAAATGCATTGCATCATCAGGCGGCTTAGATTATTGACCATTGGACATTGGTATGCCCTCTAGCCCCTCCCCTTCATGGAGGGTGGGACCAATCAGAGGCTGTCAGGACACAAAGCCCTCCCTGCTGTTGAGAATTTGGGGGTCTAGGGCAACACCACCTGTCTTTTCTGATGTCCATTTCTCTGAGAATGGAAGTCTTGTCTGCTGTAGAAGCCAGCACTGCCAGGATATGGGGGAAGGGGAGCCCCTCTGTGAAGCTACATAGCGAGTGGAGGACCATGATGTGTGCCTTCATGGGAAGTGGCGTTTTAAAATGATATGTTTACAGGTGTGCATGTGTGTACATGTGCGTGTGAAAGCCAGTGCTCAACCTGGGTTGTCATTTCCCAACTGCCTCCTTTATTTCTATTTTTATTTTTTATTTGAATGACAGGGTGTTTCGTTGGCGCCTGAGCCTTGCTACTTAGGCTAGGATGGCTGGCTGGCCACCGAATGCCACAGATTCGTGTGTCTCTGCCTCCTCGGCTCTGGGATTGCAAGTGTGTGCCACCACTTGCAGCTTTTCACGCGAGTGCTGGGGATTGAACTGAGTTCCTTGGGTTTTCATGGCAAGCACTTTAGCTACCGAGCTATCTCCGCAGCCTGGGGCAGGGTGTTCTTGAGTGTAACTTATTTAAAACGTTTTGGTCACGGAACCCATGTTAGTCAGTTTTTCTTTGCCGTGACCGAATACCAGGGAAACACAGCTTAAATAAGGAAGGATTTCTTTTGGTTCCCAGTTCCAGAGATTTCAGTCCATGGTCACCTGGCTCTGCTGTTTCTGGACCAGGATGAGATGGACCGTCTGGGAAAGAATGTGGCAGGGGAAATCTGTTCATTCCATGGTAGCCAGAGAGAAGTGGGGGGTGGGGAGGGAGAGGGAGGAAGGAGGGAGGGGAGAAGGGAAGTGAAACAGTGAACAGCTGGGCGTGGTATATCCTTCCAGGGCATTCCCCCCAGTAATTCACTTCCCCAAATTAGGCTCTATCCTTCAATAATTCTATGATATGATTAATTCATTGATTAGGTCAGAGTCCTCATAATTACTTCTCCAAACCCCCCTTAGCTAGCAACCCAGATCCCAACACATGAGCCTTTAGGAGACATCTCTGATCCATAAGAGGACCTCTGGACTTTTCTATCTGAAGCATTTGGGGTAGTAATGGAGGGGGGGGGGTGCCTGGCTTCATCAGCATGTAAGGGAAGAGTTGCAAGGATTGGGTACCATCTCAGGTTGAGGGGTCTGTTCCAGAAGGGTAGCTTTCTGTGCAGAGGTGGTAATGGGATCCTTAAAGATGACCCCACCTGGCACCTAGGCCTCTCCTGAGGAACCCTCATTTTCGGTCACTTTCTCAGAAGGTGTCATTGTTTCTTAGTAGGAGTGGCTGTATGTTTGGTCCATCTGTCTTTGAAGCACGAACTTGAAAGAAAGTTTCTTTCTTCCCTCCCCCAACACACAGAGAGTTATGTGTGCACTTTAGCTATGAAAAGAAACAAGGAAAACTCCAGCCTCCTCTGTTCCCTCGTTCTTTGTCTTTGCCTCTCTCCAGCCCCTGGCCCCAGCAGGGTAGCAGACACTTCCATGCTTGGAAAAAAGTATCTTGTGTTGAGCCCTTAACTTTTTCTCGGTATATTCTCAAGTCACTTTTCTTTCTTGGGGTGGTGGGGGAGTGGGGCTCTTGGTTTCAAACAGTGGAGTTCAAGGAGAAGTTCAGGTGGCTGGGAAATGTGTATGTCCTATAAGTAAGACGAGTCTATACAGTGTTGACTTCCAGTAGCTGGCTTGCTGTGCCTAATACAGACGTGACTTGTGGGCACCCTGTTAGGAGACGCTGTGTATTTGGTGAACGTTTGAATTGCAGCTTTCAGAAAATCCCCTCTAATTCAGGCTCTTAAATAACATGAGAACGGGGAGTGGCTGGAATTTACCCAGTGTGTGACGTTCTGCCCATGAAAGTGCTAGGAATGATTGTAGCTGGGGGGCTCCAGTGACTTCAGAAAGTGTCTCTGGGCACTGCCTGGGGCTCCGTAGAAGCAGGTTCCATCTGGCCGTGGGCAGCTCCCAATGTTGATGTGCCATTGAAGCCCATCACCGTGGCCCTTCAGTCTAGATTCAAATGGAATCTTTTATCATTTGCCGGCACCAGGGCTGGCTGGTGAGTCTTAGTCTGTGATTTCAGCTGACCGTTGCTTTGGCCTAATCGAATGAGGCTGCCCTCCTGAGGAGGCTGGGTGCTCTGTCTATGCCATTGTAACATTTTAAAACTGACTTTTGCAGTGATTCTTCTGATAGTGCCTAGAGCTGGCTGTCAATCCTGCTCGGAAACAATCCCGGCTCCCAAGCTGAGCTACTGATGGCTTTTAGAGGCAGTGGCCTCTTTGCTAACGGGACAGCTGGTATGTCTAGCTTTTCCTTACAGGGAAGGGCAGGCAGGTGCAGTCTCTGCCGAAAGACCATGGTGTCTAATACGAGGCTGTAGGGCATGCTCCATGCAGCAGACAGAGCCAGCAGGCTGGTGCAGGGCTGAGTCCGATGTTTTCACTCCGGATGCTGTGCTCTCATCTCTGACTTTGCTCAGGCTGCATGATGACCATAGAGGGCAGTACGGAGGCCCATGATGTCCCTGGTGCACAGAGTGAAAAAATAAGCCAATACTTCTTTCCGTGTGCCATGGGCTGGGCTTCCTGTTCATGTTTAGCTCTTCCAGCATGCAGGGCACTGTGAGGTAGCCTAGAACATGGCCCCACTGCCTTCCCTGTTCGTCCTCTCTGTCGTGCTGTGCCCTTGGTCTGTGCCCCTGTCAGTTTCTGCAGGGCGCCTGCTATGATTTTTCACCGTTTATTGTCCATGTCCCTCATTAAGTTTCACGAGCACAGAGCCACGTTGGCTTGTGTTCCATTTTATTTTAGCCCAGCACCTGGCAGACAGAGGCACTTAATCCATGCTTGTTGAATGAATGAATGCTCTCCGCTTAGCCTTTACAGCAATCCTAGCAAGAGGCAGTAGTCCTCCCCTCCCCGGTTCCATTCACTCTCAATTTATACATTGGGTAACTGAGGCTCAGAGTTGAAGGTGCTCACCCAGAATAATGAATCCCGGAAGAGAGAGTGACAGGTGAGTTCCGTATTGTCTATCGCAAGAACACAGGCTGGAGACAGTGTGGCGTTCTGAGCCAAAGTCCACATGCGGCTCTTCTAAAGGCCCAGTCACAAAAACGCAAGTCGAGAATCTGTTTAAATAACAGCAAAAGCTGCGTTCCCTTCAGTTACTGTTGCTGCTGCTTCTCGAGGACACAGGACTGTCCCCAGCCTCCCTGAAAGGCCAGCCCCCTTCTTCTCGTGAAGGTGAGATGTGGCGGTAGCAGAAGCCAAGGGGAAAGTTAATTAGACCCTGGTTTGTTCAGCTGTGGCCAGAGTGACCTGTGGGTCCCAATTACAGGTCTGGGGCCATGCAGAAGCTGGCACCTCTGTTGGCCTTGTTTCTCTGTGCCGCTGGCCAGGACTTGCCTTTGTGTGCCGGCTTAGGCCTCTTTCTTGCTCTAACAGCACTGGGGTCCCTCCCTACCTTATTGGCTTGGGGCATCCCACATACTGGCTCCGTTCGGACAATGAAGAGAAGGGCTGGAGTCAGCTGCTGAGCCATGCGCTGCCAGATACACAGGTGCAGGGTATGACTTTCTTCCAACTGTGGGAAACTGACACCCAGTAGTGCGGAAGGCTTGGGGGGCTTGAGCACAGTCTCCCACATTGGGGGCTTTGCTGTGTGCAGATAGTATCTGGTTAAAAAACAGAGCAAGAAGTGGCATTAGCTACCAAATGTGAAGGAGCCAGAGATGCAAACCCAGTGAAATGTCATACATATGTATGATGGGGCAAACAGACAAGACGGACTGCAGAGGGGCACAGAAGGGAAAGGAAATAAGAGGCAGGCCCTCGGTTGGAAAGGTTCAGGCTCTCCTGTATTAACCTTGTGTTAGCGGTAAAAGTAGGTTTTGTTCAGCAATGGGCAAATTAAGGTTCCTGAGATTGGGTTGAAGACACAGGAAAGAATGTTGAGAAAAGGACGGTGGGCAGGGTTGGTACCCAGGTCAGCTTAGCTAGAGCCAGGGGATTCGAAGTGTCCAGGGGCAGAGCAGGATGCTGGAGACAAGCCTGTTCCAAACACAGCTAGAAACTGAAGGTACAAGGACACATGGGTGTTCGAGAATTGGGATTGGAATTAGCAGGATGGCTGTCCTGAAAGAAGAAGAGAAAGAAAGGAAACCGAACCTCTCTCACTCTTCAGGCCACTCCCACAGGGATCAGATTTTAAACAGAAAAAGAAAACTTAAAAATATTTAAAGAAAATATAGGAAGATGTAAGAAATTACTATGATCAGGGTGAGTAAGCCATCTCTGACTATTATATCTAGAAGCCATGAAACAAGAGATAGAAAAATCAAACTGCACAAAACCAAAATACTGCATTGCATCCCCTGTAATAGGTCAAACTAGACACACATCACAGGCAAAGCATACTTTCTTTAATGAATAAGGGGCTTCTATAAATATTAAGCAAATACTCAATAAATCAGAAACACAGGCGGAGCCTGCGCTGAGACACAGCCAAGCCACTGGAGAGGACAGCCGTGCCCAAGGCCAGTGCCCGCTCTGATTGGTTGGTGCCACACTGGTGGTTAGATATTTTGAATATCTCCCATGTGCAAAGGATAGAAATGGAACCAGAAAAAGAAATACTAGTGGGATCTTAAACATTTAAAAAGATTCAGAGCTCTGATTATAATAAGAAAACCATATATTTAAGCCACAGGGAAATATCATTTTTAACCCACCAGATTGGCAAAGATCGGAAAACCTGCCACCCCATCTTGCTCCTGGTGGTTCTTGGTGTCTAGGATTGGATCTTGTTCTCTTTTCTGTTCTTACGGTCACCTTGCCTGTGGTTAGAGCCCGCAGTAGGTACTCCACAAATGCTTGCCGATCTTGCTGTAGGGAGGGAGACTATAGCTCATTGAAAGGTATGGGTACTTATGGCAAGATAAACAAGGACATACATGGTGCTTGCATTCTGGGTAACCACCATAGATGCTGTATGCACTGTGTCTGGGCATGGTAGATGGTAGATTTTCAGTTATGGTGTCCTGGAAGGGAAGTTTTGAAATAAATAAAATTATCCCTCTTCATCTCACAAATGTTACTTAGCATGTACAGTGAGTGGGGGCCTTCTGAGGCACCAATGCATTGTGATAGGAGACCCACAGGGTAGCCTGCTCTTGACCCAACTGCACAGAGCTGGCGCTGCTCTCTGCCTGTTGGTAGTGTGTATCTTCACAGCTGGCTAGCAAAGCCAGCACTGCAGAAGGCAGGGTTCCATTGGGCCGTGGGAAAAACCTGCATCCATGGTCTAGTGGACCTTGACACTCTCCCAAGTAGAGAGGTTTTTACTTCATTCCTGGAACCTGGCCATTGTGGCCACCTTATTGTGCTTTTGTATCACTGAACTTGGCTTTGGTGGCCCAGGATGGGTCATGATGGAGTCAGATGCAATGGTGTAGGCCTTCTGAAAATGGTGTTTTCAGCCTAAATGACTAGAGGCCAAGATGGCCCTGGGGTATGGGGTGGGCAGAGAGTCTGGCTTTCTTTAACCATGCCCTAAAAGTTTGGTTGGCTTCTGGTTGTTGGACCCAGGATGTACACCATGCTAGACCATGAGGGCCAAACCCAACCTGGCACCAGGCCAGTTGTACATGTTGATGAGGTGTGAGTCTAACCTTCTCTTGTTGGTTGCAGTTTGGAAATTGTCATAAGGCAAGTATGTACACATATGGTGCATACAGATGGGTATGTTTACATCCTCTTCTGTTCCTATCTGAAAGAAGTGCACAACCTAGCTGGAAGGCGAAGTTATTGCAATAGCATGTTTGGTTGCCTGGTACATAGTAGGTCCCTAGTTAGTGTACTTTGGAGACTTAACCCAAATGGCAAGCAGATCCCAGACTCTCTAGCTCAGGGAACTAAGAAGTAAGGCTAGCGTCCCACCTTTCCTCCATGGTCACCACCCCAAGTCTTCTTCCATATAAACATCAGTAGAGGTGTCCTTGGTTCCCCCAGGTGGTTATTCTCCCAACTGAGCAGTGTCAGTAGAACATGTGGCTTCTTTTCAATGGCCAGAAGAGACCTCGTAAGGTTGAATGAACCCCAGGGGAACAGCTTGGACCAGGAATTACTCACCTCTGATCTGCAATGTTGCAGGACAAAATGGGCCCTACTGGAGACAGTCATGTGCATTATCATGGCTTAGTGTAGGAAGTCAGCAGTTCCGTGTGCACCTTAGGATAGGAGTTGAGGAGCTGGAGACCAGACAACATGGGCATCTCTTCCAGAGGTGAGAATGCCATGCACCCAAATGTAAGAGTGAGATCGCAGTCCTGAACCTATCAATTTCACTTACTCTTTGCATCATCTCCACAGCCAGTTGGACAGTTTGGAGGGAAGAATTCCTTTTAGTCTTGACGCCAGCCCATTTGGGGCTGCAGAAGTGTTTAAAAGCCAACCAGAACCCTGCTTTACCAAACTAGTAGTGAGGCAAGACTGACTCCAGGTGATGATCCAGAGGAGGTGGTGGCTTGGCTAGAGTCTGACTATCTGATAATTTTTTTTGGCAGCTTCCAGGTGGCAGGAGACTATGAGCCTTTGCCCGATACCATGGATGGTTGAATAAGCCTGGCATCAGGTTCATGGCACCTGATGTGTTCAAATCTTTTGCCTTTTTGATTTGACATTTGCTTTTTGTGTGTGTGTGTGTGTGTGTGTGTGTGTGTGTGTGTGTGTGTGTGTGTAGGGGTGTCTTGGACACCTCAAGAAACCAGCAAACATGTAGATTGAAGGCGAAATGTAGTCCTCAGATGTATGGTATCTGTTGCATGTTCATTCCCAGAAGGATCCCTTTCAAATCCCCGCTGTGTGCTGGGAACAGTGGGAAACCCAAGCCTGTGGGGTTCTCCCTTTGTAGAAGTCTCATTTCATATCTCCTAGCCCCTTACCGTCTAGGTGTTCTGAGACTGACCTTCAGGTTGGTCAGTCCTTTGCCCCTGTTCAAGGCCAGCATGAGCAGTGTGGAGCAAAGCAGAAAGGTTAGCAGACCCAGGTAGCATCCACGGATCCACAAAAGACACAGTGTCCCCTTTGCTCCCGTGCTGCTGGAAGACAGAGGAGAAAGGCCTGAGTCGTGGCTGCAGACTGAGAAGTAGAGATTACTTGGTGACCAGTGTCAGAAAACCAAGCCCAATTTTGCTTCTATCAAGTAGGGCAATCGGCCAAAATCCAGGGACTGTGACTAAGGCTGCTAGACTCAGTTTTCCTGCATCTCCTGCCTGTGGTGATGGAACTATTGGTCCAGGCCACATCAAGTTGTCCCAGAGGGTGCTGCTTGTATAGGAAACAGGGATGGATGTTGGCAGGTGGCAGCGGCTCAAAGAGGAAAAGAACCTAGAGCAGTAATGAAGATTCCAGAATGGGTGGTGTGAACTCAGGGATGAGTTAGCGAGTGACTGGGGCTGGGTGGGGTATAGCTCAGTGGTGGAGTGCGTTCCTGCCGAGATCTGGGTTTGGTTCCCAGCACTGTACCCGCACCAGAAGCCTGTTGTGGTGGTGGTGAAGAAATGAAGTGGCTCACAGCTTCACTGGGGCTTCTGGGTAAGGTGGGAACTATGTCAAAGGCATAGACCAGAGGCAGGGGGTGCAGGGCTAGAACCCCTGACATCAGTGTTCCAAGGGACAGCATCAGGGCCGTTCTGAACTACTTCCTGGTTGGTGATGACTGGGCATCAGATGATGCATAGGTAGAGAGAGGATGGGGAGGGGAGTAGAAGCCCAGGAATGGGCACTGGTTGATATGAACCCACCCCCATTCTTCTGAACTCAGATTGGCATCCTTAAAATGACACCCTAACACAACAAAATAAAGAACATCCCAACAAAATGAGAAACCAACCAAATTTATTTCCCTCCTGCTGGGGCGTGCAGTTCAAGGCAAGTAGCCAGCAGGGGTTCGTGCACAGTGTGATTCCACCTTTCCTGGGCTCTGCGGCCTCTGAACATAGACAAGTCTCCGTGTAGCTCCTATGGAGAGAAGGGCCAGGCTGAGGAGGCAGGGCTCAGGACAGAAAAGAACAAGGCCATTTGAAGCATAGCCCTGGCTCTGGCCTGAATAAAAATTGAAGCTTTTGGCAGTGTGTCCGTGCTCCAGGCTCCGGCTCAGGGGAACATACGGAGATTATAAAATGTGTCCCTTTGTGCTAAACAGTCTCAGTGTGGAGCTGACTGCCTAGAATCTTCTGCCTTTGAGAATGACATCATGGCTCTGGGGCACATGGGGAAGGTGAGGCTGGAGAAGTATTGGGCTTGGGGGAGGCAGAAGGCTATCTTGAGACGCGCACGCGGAAGTTTGTCCCTTCGACCCCATCACCCTGTAGGTGGGAAGTCTGGGTCCTCTCCAAGTGACTTCCTGAGCCTTTTGGCACTAGCAAGTGTTGGGTAAGAAAATCAGATCTGCTAGGACTTGTTGAGGTCCTCCAAGGGTGGCAGGGTCTGGGTGGTGATCGGTGGGGAAGCTGGGTGCAGGTGAGATCTTGTTGTCCCCCCCATAGCCTCCTAGCCACTTCTCAGCCATGGTTCCCAGGAGTTCTCAGAGCTGCTCAGAACTGGCTTTCTCCCCTGCACTGCCTCTACCCTGCTGACCTGGTCCCCCTCCCCGTCCCCGCTGCTTCTCCATGTGAGCTTCAGTAAGCCTTGCATAGGTATACTATTTCTCCGTGCTACCTAGAGGCTCTACAGGGCTTCATGTGTTCTCTTCGCTCCATTTTAACTCTTTGAAGTTAGCTCTTCCCCGTTTCCCTTCCTTCTCGCCAGACCTTCTCATTTAACATCCCTCCTAGCAGTTATTGGAAATTATTATTATTTTTAAATTGTTCCTTTGGATTCTTGTCTCTGCCTTTAGAAGGTGGCCATCTGGAGGGTAGTGTCCCTCTCTGTCCTTCTCATCTATGTACGTCTCTGACCTCACAGGGGGCCTGATGCGTAGTAGGTACCTGGGAAACATTTGCTGGGTTTCATGTGAGATGCTGGGTGCTTGAATGGTATTGAAGTGGTCCATTCATCACTGGGTAGCTGGAGGGCCAGACATTCTGGTAGTCTTGTGGCTAGGGGTCTCCTCTGGCCTGGAGAGGCTTTTTGTTCCTCAGGCTCCACCATCCACCCATAACTCCACGTATTGTCTCCTCCTGCCTCAGACCCTTTCTCCATAGTCTTGCCTGGTAAGGGGAGCAGAGGTGATGGGAAGGCAGAGAACACGCGCTGTTTATCTGGTACTGGCACACTCTGCACTTTCTAAGGCCTGTATTCATTGTATTCTGTGTGGAGTGTCAGGAACCAAGGAAATGCAAGGTACCCCAGCACGAGAGGCCGATGAGGGGAATATGCAGGTAAAAGCTGGATGACAGCCTGTGGTGCCTGTGAATGGGGCAAATGCCTGGTGGCCTGCTCGAGAGTGATAACTGCTCTCTGGAACGTGGAAAGCTTCCATATTCCTAGGTGCAGGGCCTGGAATGGAAAGCGAGATGCTAGCTTGGAGGTAGACAGCAGGCAGAACAAACACCATGATTGCATCCTGTGGGTTTACTTTCCCTCTGTCTATAAACGACAGGGTTAGTTGGATTTCCCATGAGAGCCCTGCAGAGTAGAAGGTGAAGACCAGGTTCACCAACCCATACAATTTTGGCAGCAGAATGTTGGGGTGTGGTTTGGATGAGTTATTCGGAAGACCATGGAGGGTTGGGTGCTGGCCACCCTGACTGATCCCATTCTCCATTCTGCCTCCTCAGATAGCTTAGCTTTCCTTTCCTTTTGGGGGGTCGTGTGAGAGTTCGTGTGTGTGACCATGTACTCAGGAGTGCATGTGGAGGCCAGAGGTTGATGCTGGTGGCTTCCAATATTGCTCTCTGCCTTGGTTTCGGAGACAGTTGCTCACCGATCCTGGAACTCATGGTTTTCGATAATCTGATTGGCCTGCCAGCAAACTTTCAGGATTTGCCAGTTTCTATGTACCAAACATGTACAGATGAACACCAGGCCCAATTTTTACATGGGTGCTGGGGGTCCAAACTACGGTTCTCCTGTTTTCATGGCAAACCCTTGCCTGGCTGAGACCCCAGCTCTCCAGCAGTAGTGAAATAAACAACTGCAGGCAGATTGACTTAGGACAGGTTTAAAGGACACCCCCTTGGCCAGCGTCCTCACAGAAAGCAGATGGTCCACTCAAACCGAGACATGAGAAGCTTTTAATAAGGGGCCTGCTCACAGAACTGAGAAGGGGGTTTCACATCTGCAGGTGCCAGTGGGCCCAGTACCAACTGCTACCTGAAGGAAGAAGCCACAGGAAGGGCTGTTAGCAGGAGATCTGTGCGGTAGGGAGGATTCATGGAGAACCAGTTTTATCTGCCTTGCCACCTGCAGATGGGGTGGGTGAAGGTAGTGTGTGCTTCTCAAGGGGTTCAAGGTGAACATCTTGTGTTTTATATATGGTCCCCTGGGCTGTCCTGGATCTTGCCAAGGAGCATGTACTCCAGCATCACATGCTGGTTATCAACCCCGGGTTCTAGAAGTTTCTTGTGCTGGGAATGGGAGCTGTGCCTGGTTGTCGTGGGCTTTAGCCTTCCGTGGTGCTTTCTTTGGGACAGGCTGAGCGTCTGTGATTTAGTGCGTCTGTGATTTAGTTCTGTACTGAACTGGCCACAGGTTCCTAGACTAACACTGCACAGTGCTCAGATGCAAGGTGTGGGTCCTGACAGATGCAGTTGTTCACAGTGAAGCCGGAGCTGCCAACACTTTGTTCGCATAAATGGAGTTGTGAATAGGTTATCTTTCCAATTAAGGCCATTGCCTGCTTAGCTACTGGAGGAACTGGCGTTGGAAGGCACACTGGCCTTCCCCACCCTGGACCATTGCGATTCTGACTGTGGCTGCATGGGGACAAGGGCAGCAGAAGAGTCAAGGAGAAGCTGGAAGGTCGAGGATGCCTCGACAGAGCCCCCCTGTTCGTTATGTATTTATACCGCCCATCGTTTCTACTCGCTGACCAAGCTGCTCCTGGGACCCCAGAGGATAAGGCAAGAGAACCTGTGCTCTGAGGACTAAAGCTATTTTTGTTTGTGTGCAGGGCAAGGTGACACAGCTGCTGTAGGCCAGGGTTCAGCTGTCCCCGACACACAGTTGATGTTGAGGTGGAGTCAGAGGCTGAGTCTGAGGAGGTCCCCTGTGAGTGGCCTATTCAAGCAGTCCTTGCCATTCTCCATTCCGCTTCTTCAGAGCGCAGCAAGGGTGGAGAAGTAACATTTAGGAGACAGCCTACGGCACCCAAGAGCCCTGGTGGTGACTGTGAGCGCTTTGTGACCGCTTGCTTCTCCAGATCAAGTTCCCCTTTTGTTTCTTTTTTCCAGTGACACCTTCCCTCTGGACACTGAGAGCTTCCCCCACACCCAGCTCTGCAGCCCTCTGAGTTAGCCGGAGCAGAGTGCCCTGGGTGCCTCTGAGTCACGCATTGGTGCTGCGTCATTGCTGTCTCATCCCCTCTAAGTGAGCTGTTCAGTTTCCCCGTACTTAAACATTTAAACGTTATTAAACAATCCAGCGATGCACTCACGTCCCCTATCATCATCGCAGAGATTCCAGATAAGGCCTGGTCCTCTTCCCAAGCCCTCAGGCTAATTGCTGCCACTGTTTTTTGGCCTGCCTATCTCATGACCTGTAAATTTACATACAACTGAACAGGTTCGTGGATATGCTTGAACATCTCCCAAGCCAAAGTTACACCTTCCAAGTAGAGGCTTATGGCTTAATTTACAGAGGTTTCCTTTTTCTCTCCAACAGTACGTAAAACAATAGTGTGTTTTAACCGTCAGCCGTGTCTCGCTTTCCACAAAAGGTAGTGTACATTCACCCACAGAAATGGTATGATATTGATTTTCGATTAAAACATAAATGATACCATAATGGACCCATGGTTTTGCAGACTGCTTCTTTCACTCAGCACTGTGCCTTGGAGAGTTTCCCACGCTGCTGTAGGGTGCTCCCGGCCTTTATTAGCTGTATCATGGCACTGCCTAGTGTGCTGTACTATGTGCCATGGCTTGCGCGGGTCCCCCGGTGCTGGGCATTTAGACTGTTTCCAAGTGTTTGCTGCAGCAAATGTTTGTACGCATGCCTCCCTAGGAGCATGTTTTCCATGGTTGGTAGGGAAAGACCGTTATTGGGCTAGCCTTTATTCTGCTCCCTTCTACATAACCAGTCCTGTTCTATTCCACCTCATTTCTTCACGCTTATCGCTCCCGCCCTCTCCCACCCCACGCCCTTCTGTCCCATTCATTTTTATTCCATTCCACCATTTTCTACAATTAAACCCTTGTGTTTACTTGGTATCAGATCTTGGGTCTAACTCAGTTTTGATTGATGGAGGCTATGCTGGCTCGTCAGCCTTTCCTGCCCCACAGTGGCTTCTGACTTAGTTGGAAGAGAAGCCGAAATGAGAGTGGGATCTAAGCTATGTAACGCGTACTGGTGGAACGTAGGAGCCCTCTCCAGCTGGGCTCCTTAGTCTGGATACCTGTTGGGTTTGTTGTGCTGGCTCCCTGTGTTTGCCCACCAGTGGGAACAGCTCCACCTGTCAGTCCCTATGGCACCTTGTTGCTCTATATGGAGATGCTGTGCCACTGTCTCCCACCAGATGCAGGGAACGGGAGACTGGAGGGAGGTGGGGAAGGAAGTAGAAGGTGCTTCCTCTGCCAGCTCAGCTGGTAGTGACCTTTGGACAGCAGCGCCTGGAACCTGTCCTGCTGAGGCTTCCAGAAACGCCCCTCAGATTTCCCAGTACTTGCAGCTGACTCAGAGTCTGGTGAATGCGAACGCTCAGTTGGCAGTTCTGGGTCACACAAGGCTCTGCATTTCACATGAGCCCTTGGGGGTGCGGGTGCTGTGGGCTTATTGACCACACTCTCAGTAAGCAAGACTCTAGGAGTGATATGCAAACTGGAGGCTGGAAGAGCTGGGCAGTGGGCAAGGAGAACTTGGGCGGGAGCTGAGGTTTCCAGCGGCACCGAACACCTCACTCCTCCAGATGTGCTTGCTGTCCTTGGCACTCTGGTCTCACTGCTCTGAAACAGTCCATTGCGAGTCTGGGGTGGGGGGAGAGTTGCATGGCATTGGTGTGTGTTAGAGCTTCCAGATACAGGGTGGCAGTGGGAGCAGTGGACATCCAAAGGGGAAGGCACCGTTCTTTCCTTGGCATGCAACACCTATGCAACACCTCTGGCCTTGCCCACTAGATGCCAGTAAAAATCTTCATCCATTATGGCTGTTATAACAAAGTACTTGGGACTGGGTAATACGCCAGCAGCAGAAATTTATTGCTCGTAGCTCTGGGGTTTATGAAGTCAGGTTCAAGGTGCTAGCAGATTTAGTGAGGGCTCTCTCTTCCTAGATGGCGTCACCTGTGTGTCCTTCCATGGTGGAAGGGCCAAAAGGAGCTAGCAAGCTTTTTGAGTTTTTTCTTAGATGCCCCCATTCATGGGGCAGTGATGACCTAATCACCTGTCAGAGTTACCTCCTCTTGATACCATCACAAGGTTAGGTTTCACAGTGGCGGATAGCACAGTCAGCATGGGATCAGTGTCTGGAGCTTGTGTGGTGGTGAGTTTCACATCCTTGCCAGCCTCTAGTTTGTGTCTCTGCTGCATCCGCAGGTGAGACCTGCCTAACACTGGGGCCGTGGTGACTTCAGGACCCCTGTGGAGACACATCGGGGGGGGGGGGGAACAGGGTGTGCGGTCTGTATTTGTTTCCTCAGCTTTCCCCGTACTCACAGGGCCTGCTCCTCAAAAAATAGGTGCTGAGTATTTAGAGTTTTATTTAGCATGTTTTGTTGTTGTATTTGATTCTCTCTCGTGTAGCCCAGCCTGGTTTTGAACTCTGTATGTATCTAAGAAAGACCTTGGAAAGCTGATCTCTCTGTCTTTACCTCCCAAGTGCTAGGATTCAGGGAGGGTCCAGCTTTGTGCTGGGAATTGAACCAGGGCTTTGGCACACGCTAGACAAACATAGTCTACTGACCCACACCCAACCCTATCAATCCCCCACCCCCCATGGGTTTATTCTACCTCAGACTATTCTGGAAATTCATTATGTAGTCCAGACAGACCTTGAACTCATGACAGTCTTCTTGTTTCTGCCCCAGCCTTTGTGTCTGTTGTTTCTAGGCTGAGCAGCTGGAAGATAAGGCCTGTCATATTCACGCTTGAGCCCCAAGGACCCAGCACATAGTAGGTGTCTTGCATATGCACATGCATATATATATATGCTTGCCGAAAGAGCTACTTAAGTTTACCAGGAGAAGCAGAAGTCCAGGATTGCAGCGAGGGCTGCTTTTGTTTTTGAATAGTGTTTGCAGTAGTTAGCGGTGGAGCTGGTGGTGTATGAAGGAGTAGATGCTAACCTGAACATCTTACACACAGTGGGGAAATAGCTGCCCCTAAGTGCTTTTGGGAAAGGTCGGACCATGGTGTCGTGAAGGCCTGAACGAGCTCTGGGTGTTGGGTCTGGGTGATGTGCAGGCACTAGAAGAAGACAGGGAGCATGTCCACCCACCCCTCAGGAACAGGGAGCGCTCAAGGTACCAGCTAGGCACTTCCACATGACAGTCTCCTTTTTGAAAGCTTAATTTAAGATTGCTGTTACTGTTCTTATTTAGCAAGACTGGGAATTAAACTTAGTCCTCAGGCAAGAGCTTTACCTCTGACCTACAACCCAAGCCCCCAACTTGGTTTTTCTTTTCTTTTAAATATTGGGTAGATAAATAAGTAAATGAACAAATAAAAATCATATTTCTTTATATTCTATATGTGTTTACTTTGTATATTATATTTTGTATAAATTGTATATTTTAGTGTTTTCCCCACGTGTAGTTGGGCCTCTGAGGGCCCTCTTCCCGGATCAGTGATGAGTAAGCAGGGGTGAGAGCTATGGAATGGAGAGCTGAGGACTAGGCTGGTAGGGTAGGGGTGGGCCTGGGGCGTGAAGAGGCTGAGGCTAGCAGACCAGCAGGGACCTCAGGATGCTGGTTCCTGGGAGCCCTGAAGGCAGAGGGTAGGGTCAGGCTGAAGGTCATTTGTGACCAGGTGGTAGAAGACCTTTAATGGCTCTGGACAAAGCTGGGATTCTCTCCCAAGACTAGTGGGATGCCATTGGAAGGGACAGACGAGGAGTGACATTGGGAATGTCTTTGAAAGGTCTCTGGCTGCTGTGGAGACTGTATGGGTACCCTCCTGGGCATTTGTTGATGGCTTTTTCTTTCAGAACTGTTGGTCGTCACCTGGGACCTGAGGCTGAAGCAGTTATTTGTGCTGCTGATGCCCTTGGCCATGACTACACTCTAGGCTCATTGCTGGACTCTTCTTCTATATCTGAGCTAGGCAGACGCGGTCCCTCTAAGCCAGGAGGAGGTACTTCGGGTGTCACTGTAAATCTCCCTGAATTGAGCTGTTTTTCTTCCATCTTGCTTTTACATATTTTATGAAAGGAGGATAAAATATGTGACAGGGTCATTTGTTTTAATTTTCTTTTGACACCTGGACTCTTATGTTTGGTGGCAGCTGTCCTATCAATGCCTGGAAGTCTTCTTCCAGGTGGTGAGTGGCCCTGGGCCCAGTCTGCACCTGGCTCTGTCATGATTGGTGGGTATGGATGGAGGCAATAATGCCTTGATCCCCAGGAAGAAGTGAGTCCCTTAGAATTTGGTACTAGAGACCCAGTACCTGCCTGAGGGTGGGGCTGGCCTGGTCAGGCAACTGTAATAGCACTGGCTCAGTGCTGAGAACTTGGAGGCCCCATTCGGCTGGAACAGCATCTGGTTGTGAGATGGTGACCAGCAGTGGCGGTCAGGGCTCTCACACGGATGGGATGGTGATGGGTTAGTGCCCATGACACCATAGTTAACTCTTACGGCCACTTATGGTTTTATTGCCCCTGGTTCCAGCCCACACTCTACCTTGCCTTTGCCTTCTGTGTGTCCTTGGCATGGCTTCCTTGCCTGGAGCACCACCCTAGTCTTCTTCTGCTTCAAAGCCAGACTTCTCCTTTGGTCATTCTGGAAGCCTTCCCTGATCTCTCAGCAAGAACTCCCTGTGATCCTTCTCAGAGACTCCCTGGAATGTTCAGACACTCCTCTGCTCTTCAGAATGTGTTTCCCCCTTTCATGCACACTATGGACATTTACTGCGGAAGATCTATTAAATCAAGACAGGCAAAGACGAAAGTGAAAGCAGTCATGGTGTGGAGGTCTGATGGTTGTGTCTCCCGGCTCTTGTTTGGCAACACGCTGTGCTTCCTGTAGACTATGACCTTCCATGATGTTGGGCATCTTCTTGGCACCCCCTCTTTGATTGGCTTAAAGTCCCGTGTAGTTTTATCCCAGTCCCATTCCAGTTTCACTCTGTGCCTGTGTGTGAGCCTTACGGACTCTGAGGCCTGGGCTCTTCACCTCATTGGCCCTGGGCCTGGCATCTGCCTGGAGGGTTCATGGGAAGTGATGTGGATGAATGAAGTTGCCTGCATCCTCACCTCACGTGTGAGGAGGTGAGGCTTTCTTTTTAGCTCATTGCAAATATTCGCCCACCTTTCTCCATTAAAAAAGACCCCCGCCAGCCACACTGCTTTCGCGTGACCTCTTACTGGAAGGGACTGGAAGGATGGGTGAGGTTGGAGAGGGTAGCCTTGGAACCTGCTCCTAAAGCGGCTTCTAGGCCGGCGGGGGTGGGGGTGGGGTGAGGCAGCTGTAGGCAGATGCAGAAAGGACTCTTTGGGGTTTTAGACCCCGTGTGCTGTGGCCTTTCATTCCTGGTCCCACTCTGGCAGCCATATCTTAAGGCTTCCCGATCTTTGAGGATCTGGAAAGTGTGTTCTGTGTGGAGCGCTATCTCCTCTGTTGCGTTGACAACGAAGTTTGTCCTGTTCGACGAAGCATAAACTGTTGTCCTTCCTCCAGACTGTTTGAAGCGTAAGGACAAAAGGCTCCATTTCGCTAAGCACACACATACAGGCTAAACAGCTGTTTATCGAATACTTGTGAAGCACCAGTCTCCGTGCTAGTCCTTGGTCTCGTGGAAATGACTTTAGGGATGTGTGAGGGCAGAGAGGAAACCAACATCCCTGTTTGCCTGTGGCAAAGAGCTTCCTAAAATGTAGTATTTTCACTTCTGAAATGGGGAAAGTCCCCGCAGATTGGGACAAACTGGTTAACCCTCTCTGGACAACTTGCCTTTTTGTAAGGTGAGTCATATTTAGTGAGGACTTGACAGAGCTGTGATGTCCCAGACGGGGTGAGACCCTCTCAGTTCAACATGGCTCCGAGGCCCTCCTATCATACGGTGTAGTCAGGGAGCTGGTTCAAGGACAGCTCTACAGAAGATGGATCCCTGGAGCCTGGGCTCAGCTGCCCCTGAACAGAACAGGTTTTCCCCAAAGTCTACCCTGGAGGACCTTGTCTTTCGTATTTTGGGGCGAAAGGGAGTGCATGGGGAAGATCAACTTGAACAGTCATGGTGTTGTATTCTTTGTGCCCCCCCCCCCCCTCCAGCCCTTGGTCACCGATGGTCTTGTGATATACCAAGCACACAAGTGCTGGTAAATACAAGCCTTTGCTAGCCCATAAGTTGGGCAGCCTTGGAAGCCTGATGGTTATGCAAGCCTTGGTGGCTTCTCACCCTAGGTGGAGAGGAAGTCATGATGTCATCAGGGCTTCTTCCAGGCTGGATGCCCCAGGAAGGTCACCCTTCAGGTGCGTTAGCCAATTGTCTCTCCAAGCATGACAGAACCTGTGAGAATGGATCTGGTACCTTTCTTTTGGAAAAACTATTTGTCCATTGAGACACAGTATTCTCTGAAAGGAGGATAAAGGCAAGAAGGTCCACCAGGAGAGGGAGGGTGCCTGTGGCAGTGGAGGTGACGCCCTGGAGGGCTGGGGGCTGGGCTGGTTGTAGGTCTTGCCTCTGACCCCTGACCAGTTCTCAGTGCTGGTACGCCTGACAATGTTGGCATGGAAATCGGGGTGATTTCTCTCTATTTCACACTCCAAAAACCTCAGCAAAGGGAAACCCCACGCCAGCAACGCAGTAGACGGTACGGTTCCAAGAGAACAAATTACAAAAAGAAGAAAGACATTTCCAGAGATGTCTTTGTGTGTTCGGGAGCTTGCTGCTCTCATCCTGGTGCACGCGGAGAGGCCCTGAAGGTAAAAGCAAAGCCAGGTAGAGGGGAAGCGCTCAGTGTTGGAATGCGGGGTGTGTGCAGGCGTGTGTTCCTATCAACACATGTACACATTTGTCAAATTACATCTGCTTTTACCTTTAAAATTTTATGAACATGAGCATATGGCACATTATCCTGTGTGGGAAAGTATGTGTGTATACACACAAGCAGGCCGGCTTGGCATATATTCTCACACACACACACACACACACACACACACACACACACACGAGGGAGAGGGAGAGAGAGAGAGAGAGAGAGAGAGAGAGAGAGAGAGAGAGAGAGAGAGAGAGAGAGAGAGAGTTGTGGCGGCGGAAAACTCTTTGGAGATGACTGTCTGGGAGTGCATGGGCTGTAGGTGAGGGGACCTCCCCAGGGCCCCAGCCTGGCCCATAGCCCACCAGGCCACAGATGCATTTCCATCCATCTCCCGCCCCCATCACCTAGGCAGCTAATTCCTCTGAGCCCCTCTGCCTTATTAAAGTCACAGATCACTTTCCTGAGCTTCATGCTGTCAAGACCAGCAAGCCTGAGTTCAAACCCCCTCCCTGCCACGCTGCTCCTCCTCAGGGGGGGTGGGGTGGGGTGGGGTGAGGGGCTGCCACCCCCTCTTTGGTTTGATCTGCATACTGCCTTGCAGTGATCAGTGAGGTCGCTTCAAGATTCCTTCAGTAGAGCCCTTGGCAGGGATACAAGGGCCGTCACAGCTGTGCAGCACAGACCAGCTTCCAAAGGCGAGGACTGGGCCAGCCCACTCAAAGCGCTCCTCAGCGGAGGGGTGCGAGGCTGGCTGCGGGTGTGGAGAACACGTCTCCCGTCCCTGGCTGCAGCGGCCTCCCCCATTATGAAATATGGACGGTACCGGTTCCAGCGTTGGGAGACTCGCTGGCAGCGCCGAGCGTCTCCAAAGGCCCGCCTTGTGCATGCACCTAAACACTTCACTGAGCAATCTGTCAACATGTCAGCAACACATGTTTTGTAAAAAGCTTCCAGTGGGAGTAATGACTCCCACCAGGACTTCCAAAATGCTTTGAATTCAGCAGATTTCTATTGCGGGCATCCCCTGGGGTGCCTTTTACAATGCCTACATTTCAGAAATTTGAGCCACAGACCCCTGGGGGTTTCCTTTCATAATGCCTCAAAATGTAGGGTTATATTGTTGGAAGTCCCCATGGGGTCTTTATTAATACCTGAATTCTGAGGAACTAGAAATTACACAGGGCACTGCAGGGGCCCAGATCCACACCAGGAAGAAGAGAAAAACTCTGTGGGGAGATTTTTTTTCTTCATGCAAGAGTGAAAGAGAAGAATTTGCTAAAGGACAAAATTGAGTGTGTTTGAGCTTCCTTCATTTAATCTGCCTTCTAGAACGCTGCAGCAAAATCTGCAACGGGGAAGGGGAAATGACTTTTCTATTTTTAAATCTCACTTTGATATTTTAGGGGCCAGAGTATACTCTCTTAAACACCCAGTGTTGAGGGATATTGTTTAAAAAGAAATGATTTTTCATTTTGGTAATTGAAACACCTCTGGCCAGGCCCCTCTCTGGGTCTCCCCTCTTCCTCAGTACCGCTAAACTCCTGGCACTCTCTGGCTCAGTATCATTAATCCTTTGGGGTCACTCTGAGAGATTGCTTCCCTCCCCTCGCCTCCCTTTCCTTCCTCTTTCCACATTAAAGATGAGGAGATCAACCTCGGAGATGGTCCAATCGCATGTGAGGACTGCTTTCCACCCCTGCGCCTGTTGACCAGCAGAACAGGAGACACCAAGGTTGCCAGCTTCTGTAGTTTTGCTTCTGGGGTCTGGAAGCGACAGAAGGAATACCTCCTGCCCAACATGCCTGTGCACTCCCGTAGGTGCATATTCCAGTTTTGCACATTTCCTACCCCGCCCCAGCCTCAGCCAGCTGCCTGCTCACCTTTGGGGCTGTTGTTTAAAAGTTGCTAGCCTTTAAATGTGTTAAGGCTCAAGGTTAATTTAAATGGCCTCTGCCTGTCTGAGTCTGGCACTCACTGGCTTGCTGAAAAGAGGTCTTGTGCTCTGTGTTTTTTTTTTTTTTTATACTCTCATTGACTGGGACAAGAAAATAACATTGAGAGAACTGACTTGCAGCTGCCAAGGCCAAGAAATCCTAAGTTGCTGATAAGACCCTCCTCCTTCCTCCCTCCATCTCCCTCCTCCCTCCTCCCTCCTCTTTCTTCCTTTCTGCCAGAGTGACTGGATCACACAGGGGACTCGGGAACTCACATTTTCTCCCCTCAGTGAGACTCCCAGACGGTGTTCAACCATCTGTGGTCCCGAGGGCCCTGCAGAGGGGCCCTGAGGAGGGGGGCTTGCCCATCAGGAGCTGGTTGGGTCAGACACTCACAGAGACCCTCTGCACCCACCCGAGCAGGCTGATTAATTAAGCAATTGCATCATTGATTCAAGGTTTGTGATTTGGCGCCAGGGCGCTGGCTGCGGCGTTCCAAAGCTCTGCCTACCTCCCCTGGGTCTGCACTACAGGCTCTCTATCTTTTTTTTCCCCAGCTGGATTTTCTTCATTCGTGCCAGCACTGGAGGCTCTGCCCTGAGAGGGATTGCTCCTCACCTACAGCCAGAAAGCTTTTGGGGCTCCTGGCTGGTCAGATCACAGGAGCGACGCTTGGGCTCTGAGCAGCCTTCAGGGGGCCTTTTGCCTTCCGCAAGCCCCAGGAGCCTCAGCAGGGACCTGGAGACCAGGGGCCAGCATCCTGAGATGCTGATTTGGCAAGTTTAGCTAAAGACATTCGTTCAGACCGATTTCTAAGTGGCGTTCAGTGCATTTGGCTTTTTTTCTTTTTGGTTTTTTTTTTTGGGGGGGGGGAGCATGTTTGTTTCCTTTTTAAAAACAAAAACTCCTCATCCTATTTTTCTTTTTTCTTGCAGAGCAACAAAATTGAAATTGACCCTGAGACTCTTCATTTTTGCCTCCCCATTTTTCCCCTTCCCCGAAGCCACTCTTTCCCTTTTGGCCCAGAAGGTCTGAATTTCCTAGAAGCCTATGGGCCTCAGAGCATCTCTGGGTCCTGTGATGACCTATGGAGGTCAGTACCCAGCCTGGGGCCTTCCAGATGCTGTTTCCTGCTCTCCTTCCTCCTGGAGACTGTTGGCTGTCTTTGGGAGGAAATGTCAGGACCCGTCAAGATCCTGCCACAGCCTCTGACCTTGAGTCAGTCACTGGCAAGCTGTCAGGCAAGAAAACCTAACCCATTGTCCATACATACACATAGACCTTTTCCAAAGGAGGCCAGAACCATCTTACTGGAAACTCTGACATTTTTAGTATATTGATGGCATTTTGAGCTCTCCTCCCCACATACTAAAACATAAAAATAAGGCAAGAAACCAAACAATAGGAATTATTTCTCTCCTTAACCTCAAGAAGAAGTATTGCCTTTGGGAAAAGAGGGGGTTACAAAACTTAGATTTTTCCAAAAGCCCCCCTGTGTGCCAAAGGAGATGGCAAACCTCTTCCTTCGTGACTCTGTGCGCTTCCAGAGAAAGGACCCAGAGCAGAGCACTCCAGCCCGGCACAGACGTCCAGAGAGGGGAGGCAGAGCGCCTCCTCAGAGGAGTGATTTATTTTATGTTTTAGATCTATATGTTTTGGCCACGTTTGTTTATTTGTTTGTTTGTTTATTTATTTATTTATTTATTTATTTATTTCCAAAGGGCTATTTTTGGCATCTGCCTGGTTTCCTTTGTAGCAAGGCCCCCTTTTCTAGAATTTCCTTTCCTTTATTAGAGTTACAGCTCAGCTTTGTGCTGCCCCCGGGGGAGCCGGCCAGCCGCTGGCAATTTCTCTCAGACACCCAATTACCCCCTGACGTCAGTGCGCCTTGCCCGGCTCCCCTGGGTGCCAGCATTTTTTCCTTTGTAACACTAATAGCTGGCTAGCTAAGTGCCTGTCTGCTCCTTGGCAGAGGAGTTGATTGTGTTTTCGGCTGGATACTAAATCCAAAAACTATGTAAAAATGTCAATAGGTGAGTGCACATTGATTTTGGTTAGTCACAGTGATATTTGAGCCCCTTTGGGGACTCTGTCTGGGGAAGTATTTTACAAGAAAGATAATATAACAGAAAATTACTGGAGCTCCGTGGGTCTCTGGTGGGTTTCTTAGGGGCCTGCTAAATTGCTGTAGAATCAACAAATGCTTTATTAATCTAAATTTGTGGTTTTGTTCTTTCTTCCCTTCAGAAGGTTGGAGTTTTAATGATTCAGGCGGCTCTGGCGGCCAGGCTGGGCGATGCGGTCTGCACCTAGGCTGCTGAGCTGGGGGACCCGGGCTGGTAATGAACTCTCCCAGGGCTTGGGAGCAGGGAGGCTGTGTTCCCAGAGGGCTTCCTGGGGAATGTGGAGCAGGCACTCGGCCTATTGCTTGCCAGGCCGAGGTCTGTGCAAGCAGATAAAGTGAGGGGCTGGGGGCCTGGAACAGCTGTGCCGACCAGGCCGACTGGGGGAGGCTGATAAGAGCCCAGAAGGAGCCCATGCGGGTAGCCTGGCAGCGCCAGGCATCTGACGGGGTATCACAACTGGCAAAGAAAGTTAAGCAGGGCCGAATCTGGGGGATGGTTGGCAGACCTGCACAGAGAGATAATGGTAATTGATGGAATCAGAGTCACAGCACAGCCTTGTGTTTTCTTGGCAATTAATTCCACCCCCCCCTCCAATTTCTAACCCCCTGGCATTCTTTGAGCCCAGGATGCCCGGTGAGCAGTCTGCAAGCACAGATAACCAGTGCATGCCCTCCTTGTTTTGGGGGGCCAGAGCCAGGGAGATGCATGTGGCCCAAAAAAAAAAAAATGCAATTAGAGACCCAGTCCTTAAAAAATAAAAAACAGGATACAAACAAACAAGAAACCCCCGCTGCAAAGTTAAGGATGTGTCTCTCCGGGAGCCCATCTGATCTCGCTCTGGAAGGGAAGGAGGAAAATCGATGTCTTTGTAAGAGCGCTGCTCCGAGTCTCCTGGCTGAGCAGGACAATGCAGAGTCAGGCCAAGCCCGGAACCGCTCCTGGGTCCGCACACACACGCGTGTGTTCCCTCCAAATGATGCATAATGGGCCGATGTGACCGGCGGATAGCAGATACAGATGTGCCTGCCTTTCCGGTGTGTGGCTCTGTCCCCTCCACCTTTTGTCCCTTAAAAGGCATCCCTTCTCTACAATGGGCTAACCGGGCTGTTTCCTCTCTGCAGGCTCAGGCTGCCCGCCTGCTCCATAGGTGAGGCTTTCAGGCGGCCTTTTGTTGTGTCCCCGACAACATGCACATGCTGGGACACACCTGCTTCAAAACACGTGTGACCAGCGCAACTCTGACACACACACACACACACACACACACACACACACACTCTCCATGTTTGGCTCTCCCTTGCTGTTTCCCGAATGAGTCCCATTGTGCTCAAGGGAGCCCCTGTGTCAGCTCCAGGATCTTAAGCAAATAAAACACTCCAAAACATTTCCCTAGAGTCTTTTGATATTAAAATTGGTACACAGTAAACCTGTGTGCCAGTCGGGCATGCAGAGCACAGACCCCCAAGTAACTGGAAATTTTATGAAGGAAGCAGTTGGGTAGAGCCTTCTAGATGATTCTACCTGGTGCTCCAGGTCTGCTTGACTGGCAGTCGGATCCTAGGCAGAAGGCGTCTTATCAGACAGAGATCCCACCCTTCCTCTGGCTTCCTCTCTTTCTTGGACCTACCTTACTCACTCCTAGTCATCTCTGGGGTAAGTGACATTAGTTCTCGGACTGAGAGGTTTATTGGCTTATTCTGACACTGCATCTATTTCATACGCCCTTGGTGACCCACTGGTGTGGGGAATTCTGGAAGGTCCGGGAGAAGTGAGGTCAGCTTCCTACCCCAAGACTATATCTCTGCACCAGTCCTCAGTAGCTTCCCCTGAGCTTTGTCTCCAAAGGAGTGCCCCCCCCCCCCATCATCAAAGCCAGCCGAGCAGCCTCTAGGCCCCTCAACTCCCCCCCACCCCCAAAGAGCTGTGCAGGCCTCCAGCTGTTTTGGGGGCTGGTGCTTTGTCCCATGGAGGAGGCCTCCAGGAGGCCCAGGCCCTGGGTGGGGGAGGTGTGCCCGAGGTCAGGCACATAATGAGGCCAGGTCCCTGGTTGTCCCCTGCCAGGGCTCTGGCAACAAAAGCCTAGCCGGACTGCACAATGAGGGGGGAGGCGGCAGGGTAGCAGGGGTAGGTGAGGCCCCAGTCAGCCTCTGTGGCCCAGGGTTTCCTTCCAGCCCACCCCATGCTGGGAACTTCAAAGGGGCAAGGGGAGAGGCCAGCCAGGCCTGGTGGCTGGGCCTCCCTCTCCAGAGTCCATGTGTGTCAGGTCCCCCCCCCTCCTTAGCCCCCCTCCCACACCCTTGAGAGTGAGCAGGGAGCCTGGGTTGTGGAATTTGGCTCCACAGGGAGTCATGGGCTGGGGTCTTTCTCTGGCAGTCTTAGTCTTGATGCACTTAGTTTGCACCTTGAGCTAAGCATGAAAGCAGAGCCTTCGGCCTTTCGAGTGTACAGTGACAATACCCCATGTGTATGGAGGCATGCCACTGAACTCAGGGTGTGTTCCACCGGAATCTTAATGGCATCTGCCTGCTCGGTGAGGCTAGGGAGCAGCTGGGAGGATGTGTGTCTCTCATGGGACAGGAAGGTGGGAAAGAGCAGTTTCCGGTCACATGCTGTGTTCTTCCCTCCTCGTCACTTCCTAGAACTCTCTCTGTAACACTGAGAGTTGGGCATTTAGTTCTCATTTTTTGCAGATGAAGCTACCAGGGCTCAGAGAAGATGAATGAGCCACGTGGTTCCCCATACTGGCTCCAGCGCACGTAAAATGTTGACCCTTGTTAATTAGTGGAGGTCTCTGGGCTTCCATTCTGCTTCTGTTAGATGGGCTAAGGCTCCTACCGCAGGGATCTTGTAACCGTGCAAAAACCGTGTGTGGGAAGGGCTTGGAGTGGGTCTAGCACACTAAGCACTCAAAAACCAGTAGCCACTCCTTTATCATGTTGAGGTTGTCCTGCCTAGATTCCAGGCCACACACACCCCACCCCTGGTGGCTTGGTATAGGATCTGTTTGAGCTGTGAACACTAATAGAGGCCCAGTCTGAGCAGGATGTGGGTGAGGGAGCCTGAGGGATGCTTCTGGGGCCACCATCTCTTTTCTTCACTGGGTTGGGTCTCCTCGCTCTTCATACTTCATTGCCAGGATATATTTCTTTCCTAGTATTTCCCAAAGTCCTCCCAGTCCTGTTCCAAAACTGTGAGGAGTCACAGATATTTGGCTGCTCGGTCCCCTATATTTCACTGTGGCCATGAGGCGTCAACTGTGACCACAAAGCACCCATTCTTTCCTCGGTGGGACAGGGCAGGTCTCCTCCCCTGCACCCAGATGTGATGGGGAGCTCTGGTTCCTTAGGTATCAGAGGACTGCAGTGTTGGGAAAGTCCCACAGGGTGGCACTGGCCAGCACAGGTTCCAGCCCCTGCTTGTAGAGCAATGATTGGTGGATGATTTCAGTTTGTGGTTGAAGGCCCCCCATCCCGTGTTGGAGTTAGGGACTTTCTGAATCCCTCAGGGATTCTGAAACCGCCCAGGGATTTGGTGGGACCTCTGTCATCTGTGGCAGAATTAATTGCAGTTCCCTTTATTCTGTTATTTCACTCTTCCACGCATATGGCTGCCAGTTGGTTCTGCATGCCATGCTTCGTGTTACCATCAGCCTTTGACCCTTTGACCCTCCGAAGTATAGCTTCTCCCTCCCTCCCTCCCTCCCTCCCTCCCTCCCTCCCTCCCTCCCTCCCTCCCTCCCTCCCTCCCTCCCTTTAGTAATCTATGATGTATCCTTAGCTCCTGTTCTAAAAGTGAGCAGAGAATGGGTACAGCTTTCTCAGTGATGACCAAGGAGGAATCTTACAGATTTGACTTTGTTCTTTTTGCACTTGACTCGGTCACTGGCCTGCTCTGAGCCCTGACAAGGTGAGGACATTGAACAGGCACAGTGTGGCCCCTGTCATTGTGAGGCTCAGAGAGGCCGCTCAGACAGACCCTGGAGCATCCTTACAGCTTTACCTCTCATTGTCTTTTCTTTTCTCCTTCGTTGACGTTGTTCTTTGCCAGGTTTCTCTAAAGAGGGCAGGTTAGTCCCGTTGCCCACAGAAGGTACAGCAAGCTCACAGCCTCTTCACTCAGATTGAGCCCCTCTTTCCTGCAGTATAATGAAGTCTCAGGATTCCCTCCTACTGGCTCCACCTGGTCCTGTGTCCTCCCATCCATTACTATGGCTGCATGGTGCGGCGCTGCCTGGCACTGTCTGGTTAGGCCTGCGGTCCCTGACCACACAGGGGAGGAAGGTTTCTTCTAAGTAGGCAGGGATAGATATTTGAATCCACCAACAATCACAGCCCCTCCTGCCCCTCAACCTTTCTCAATCCTGTCTCATGGAGACAGGTTGGGACCATCTGGGTTTCAGTCCCAATCACATCTCTTCTTACTGTGTGGTGCTAGGGAAGTTACCTTGCTTTGCAGGCCTCAGTTTCCTCGCCTGTAAAACCTAACGGTTGTCACTACCTCATCAGGTTTGTTATGGAAATGAAACGCATCAATCCATGTAAAGTGCTCAGGGCAATGCTTGGCACATGATAAGCACCTAAATAAATATTAACTATTTGTTTTTCTTTCATTTATTTATTCATGACCTCTTAAGCACTCAGTGGAGCAAGCAAATAATGAGTCAGCCTCTGCCTTTGTGGGACTCACAGAGGGACTCTATGATTATTCCTCATTCACTTATTTATTTAATCACCTTCAGTACCCAGTACAGGCCTAGGGTGAGCTGGGGACACAGGTAAGGGAGCATCCTTTCTTCCATGGAGGCAGACAGGCATCTCTCTGGCTCCTGTCTGAGAGGTAGGGACATTCTTCTCTCTTTTTTGGTTTTTCGAGACAGTGTTTCTCTGTGTGTAGCCCTGGCTGGCCTGGAACTGGATCTGTAGACCAGCCTGCCTCTGCCTCCCAAGTGCTAGGTTAAAGGCGTACACCACCATTGCTCGTTTGCAAAGAGCCTGACTGAAGAGAAGAGGTTGCCACAGACTGTACAGTGGCTGGCCTAAGGGAGTTTGGCTTTCCCCAGCCGTGTCCCATTCTGGAACCCTCTGCTGTGGCTCTTCTCCTTGGCTTTTATGCAACCTGCTAGATGGTTGAGGTGGCAATAGTACCTCTCTGGCATCTGTTGGAGGTGGGGGGTCATGCTTGGATTCAGGTGTTGGTCTTTGGTGAGAGACACAACATCTGGTGATTGGGATCTCATTCCACCTCACGGCAACCTGTTGTCAAGCCTTTGTGTGGGCCCTTTGGGATTCTCAAGTTTACCACTTTGGGTCTCTAGGTCATTTTTCTATGTGGTCCCTCAGCTCCACGTACAGAATGCAAGCTGGGATCCTGTCAAAGAGATGTGGAGTGGGAAAGCCTTGATCCTTCTCCCCCTAGCCCAGAGGACGGAGTGCATACTGGTGATGCCTGCCATAGAAAACAAGGCTTCAGCACTGGTAGCATGGTAGTCATTGCTGTTACATCCCTCCCTCCATCCCGGGTTCTTCATATCTGCCACAAAGACAGTTTTATTGATTCTTCTTACGTGTGTGTATGATGTGCTTGTGTGTGCATGCATACATGCCACAGCACCCATGTGGAAGTCAGAGGACTCTCCTTCCACCACGTGACTCTTGGGATCTAACACAGGCTGTCAGAGTGGAGCAGTAAACACCTTTACCTGCTAAGCCATCTTTCTTTTAATCTCAAATACATTTATTTATGCTCCTGGGTAAGGGATCTTTGGGCAGTTGTTCATGGATGGTCCCTGTTTCTATCTGGAGCAGCTTGCTTGAGTGTGCAGCATACCGAGTCTTCAATCCCATACTCCCCAAGAAGAGTTGCTTACTGTGGAGCCAAAGCAAGTGGGACATGGGCCTTCAATGCTTTTACTTTATCGGCATCCTCTCTCTCTCTCTCTCTCTCTCTCTCTCTCTCTCTCTCTCTCTCTCTCTCTCTCTCTCTCTCTCTCTCTCTTTCCCCTCCCTCCTTCCCTCCCTCCTTCCCTCCCTCCCTCTCTCTTTTTCTTTTGAGGAGGGTGCAGGGTTTCTCTGTGTAGCACTGACTGTCCTGAAACTCTCTGTGAAGACCAGGGTGGCTTTGAACTCAGAGCTGCCTCCCTCTGCCTCCTGAGGGCCCGGGTTAACCGTGTGTGCCATCGCGCCCAGCTGTTAACATCCCTGGTTTAAGATTCTGTCTGGTTTATTTTTTGCATGCGTGTGCATGTGTATAAGTACAGGCCAGTGGACCCCATGACGATGTAGAGAGACGATAACTCTCCAGAAGTCGGTTCTTGGCCTTCCACCTTGGAGAGACAGGGGCTTTCTGGTTTCTGCTGCTTTGCTGTGTAGTCCAGGCTAGCTGGCCTTTGAACTTGGGGCCTATTCTCCCAGCTCTGCCTCTCATCTTGTTGTGGGAGTACTGGGATTACAAACATACATTACCACTTCCGACCTGTTATGTGGGTTCTAGAGTACAAACTCAGGTCTTCAGAATTGTGAGGCAAGCTTTTGCCCACTGAGCCGTCTCCCCAGCTTGGCAGCCTTCCTTTGTGAATGCTGAGGCAGTCGGTCCCATCCACACTCACGTACATCTTCCAGTGATTTGGGGGTACAGGGGGCTGTGTAGAGATTTAAGCATTTGTAATAATTTTGTATACTACAGATAGGGGAATCCTTTGCTTTCGCCTACAGAGAAACTGAGGCCCAGGTGTATTCAAGGTCACCCAGGGATATGATAGGACCCAGCGGCAACCAGGTATGCTTGACCACACAGCTTAAGTCATAGTTTGTTCTGTGGCATAGGAATAAGTGTCAACACAGACTCAAATATCCTCCCAAAGGGAACAGCTTTTCCATAGACAGCTAGAAATGCCACAGACTAGATTATCAGGAGGACTGGGGCCTAAGAGACTGAAGAAGAGTTACAGACATGGGCTTTGTGTCTCATCTTCCTTTCCTAGTCTGTCTTTGTGGGCTGTGTTGACTCAGTTCTGTTGGATCCTCGGCCATAGGCCTAGCCAAATCTCCCCAGCTAGAGAACAGCTCTCTTCTGGTGACTAGAAACCTGGAGGACATGGCCATGACCCTGCCCCCCAGAAGAAAGTGACCACTGGTTCATGTCTGCACTTGGACTGGCGCTGAGTGCTGAGGAGGTTGGCCCTCCTGATTCCTTGCATTCTCCAGGACCTAGTCTGGTTTGCCACTTCTTCCTCTGCCCACTGGGCTCCACCAGGGCCCGGGCCTCTTTGTTTTGAAGTTTCTGTCTACTTCCTGTCCCATGCTAGCGGTGATTGCCTTGTTAAGCTGTTAGGATATCAGGCTTTTAGAATGTACTGTCTGCTCTGTGTGGATAAGTCATTTTATGGACCCCATTGTTGCATGTCCCATAAGCTCTCTGATCTCACCTTCCGTTCTCTTCCTCTTCCTCTTTTTCCTTCTCCATACCACCACCGCCGCCACCACCACCACCACCACCACTGCCACCACCACCACCGCTACCGCCACCACCACCACTACCACCACCACTGCCCTTGCTGGCACGGTTGATGCTAAGAATCATCATTATTATCATCATCATTAGTAGCAGCAGAAGCATGGTTAATTTGAAGAGTCTTGGGAAGGCGACATCAGTCCAAAGAAAGAAAAGCAAGGGATTACATTCTGATAGTCCTAGGCTCAAACGCTTTCTCTACTCAAAGTCTACGGCCAACAATTTACCTATTTCCGAGGCTCAGTTTACCTTTCTGTGAACTGTGGCTGGAAACACTCCCTTGCATAGCGTACACGCACGCACATGTGTGTGTGTCTAAAGAATGTGAAGATCTGGGATCAGCTGCAGCATGGGGCTACAGTCACTAAACTTGGGGTGCTATCCACTTACCCTGGAGTAGATATAAATACCCAGAGTGCCTAAATTGCGTGGAGATGGATGAGGCAGGCTGGGCCATAGTGCTGCGTGGTGGGACTCGGGACAGACACAGGATCCTGGGCTATTGATGTGACTCTAATGGTACAGCTTTGAGGAGTTAGCAGTGATAACGCCATGTGTCTCAAAGGTCCCTATGTGTGCCTTCTGGAGGCCGTGCACAGCCATGCTGCAGGACTTTGCCTTTCCTGGGAGCCCTGAGTGCAGGGAAGTCTGTGTGTACTTCCTTTCCACTGATGAGGAGGTACCTTTAAAGGATGGAGGGGTGGGATTCTGGCTGTTCTGAGACTGCCCCAAGATCCCTGTGTGTTTGTCTGGGTCTTGATTACACTCTGGTGGCTCAGGCCACATCCTGAGTGATAGTATCAGTGAGTAAACAAACAAGAACGTGTCCCCTGTCCTAGTCTGTCTCTGCTGCTGTGAGAGAGACCCGAGGCTGGGTCTGAACACTGGGCCTTTACCTGGCTTACAGTATAGTGGTTGGGAAGGCCACAATGATGGGGGGGCGGGGTCACATCTGCTGAACCTCCCTGCTGTGCTGTAACATGGAGGAAGCCATCACCTAGGCCAGAATGTGGATGAGTGAGAGAGAAGGGAAAGAAACCAGCTGTACCCACACTGGGAGCCTTCTCCTGGGACAGCCACCCAGTCCGTTCCCAGCGGCAACACAGTTGCACTGGAGATAAACATTCCAGCATGTGCGCTCAGGAGATGCACAGGTCAGGCTGCCACTTCCCCCTTGCATCCAAACCTAGGATTTAAAGTTTGTGTGTTTTTATTTGCACCTATTTATTTTTACTTACTTATTTTGAGGCAGGGTCTTTCTATATAGTCCTGGCTGTCCTGGAAGCCATTATGTAGACCAGGTTTGCCTTCAACTCCCAGGGATCTCCCTACCTCCCAATAACCAAAGCCATATGCCACCACAACTGGCTTTTTATTATTTTCAATGATATGTTTGTGCCTCAGTGTGCTTGTGAGTGTGTCTGTGTGATACTAATGTCAGTATATGACTGTGGGTACCCACAAAGACCAGAGTAGTGGAATCCTCTGGAACTGAAGTCACAGGATGTGAAACACCTGGTGTGGATGGTGGGAACACCCCAATCCTCTGCAAGAGTGGTACTTGCTCCCATGAGCTCTCTCTTCTCTCCAGCCTCCTCAAATCCCCACCTTTCTGCCATTGTTTTCAAAGCCCTTGAGGTGCCTGGTGTCCAGCATAGGGCATGCAGAAGTGGTTCCAACTCACCCTAGACTCTTTCTGGTGTCTAGAGTCACTGTGAGGTGGCGCATAGGGGATGCTTGCCAAGTGACTGGAACGCTCAAGCTCGGGGCTGCCCGGAGAGGTAGAAAGGAGACTCCTCTAATTTTACATATTCTCCCCGGCCCCCACCCCTACTGCCACTGTGAGTGTGTATGCTTTTCTTTTTCTTTCTTATTTTAAAAGTATGCTTCACATTTCTTTATTGGTATGTTTACATGTGTATTTGTGTGTGTGTATGTGTGTACGTACATGCCACAGCACGCTGTTTCTCTCCTTTCAGCACATGGGTTCTGGGGATCCAGCTCGGGCCATCAGGCTTGGTAGCAAATGCCTTTACACACCAAGCCTCTTCCTTGTCTGAGTTTTTCTTTGTGAAAAGCCCATTGACTCACTGGTCATGTGGACAGTACCTTTATATACTACATTATGTTTTAGCAGAGTACTTTAAACATTTAAAATGTGTTACACCGTGGTCCCCTCAGCCTGGCATTTCTTTATATACCTGGGGTCTTTCTATTAAGGGTCTTACTATGAGGAAACCCCTGGTGGCCAGCAAGGCCCCTTCTCAATGGGCTCTCACTTGGGGCCTCTCTGCCCCTAGCTTTCTTGGTCTTCCCTGTGCAGACCAAGAGGGCAGGCCCTTCGTTTGTCTTTCTGCTGCAGTGATCTCTTTGGCCCCTCCTCCTAATACAAAAGACCCAAGTCCCAGAGTAAGTTATTTGTAATTCGTTTTTAAAGTCCGCATTGCGATATTAGCCATGACTGTCTGCTGTGTAGAAAAAGGAGGGGTTTGTGTTTGAAGTTTAATCCAGCCTCTACTTAAGCGCAGTCCCTGGGCAATCCTTTTTTCTGCCGCTGAGCTCAAACAGCCGGTTCTCAGGTTTGATCTGCTGCCCCACGGAGCCCTGCCCAATGTGAATTTGAAGAGTACCCCCCCTACAACTCACCAGAGAGACTTGCAAAAAAAAAGGCAGGGGGTAACCACTTTGGTACAGCAGCGTAGGCACCCATGGTGGGTCCCTGGGTCCCTCCCAGTGCCCTCTGTTTGGGGGAGAGAGGCTGACAGGGGCCCACCCAGGCTGCTGCAGACCTTCTGGGGACAGTCCCTTGCTTGAGGTCTCTGAGGAGCCCTTCAGAGTGCTCTCTGCTGGTGGACAGCTAGCACTAGGGAGTCTGGGAGTGCTGCCTGACATGTGGGGGGCAGAGAGAAAGGAGGGAAAAAAGGGAGGGAAATGAAAGGCGAGAGTTTGTCGGGAACTGGTGCTGGCGGTGGAAACAGGAGCCGCAGCAGGACAAGGCCTGGTGGCCTTCAAAACTTTTCTTCTCCCCTCTCGCTACATGACTCGGAGGATGCAGGCAGTAATTAAAGGCCCCCCGGCTCTTCGTTTTCTGTGTCCACACCTTTGATCTGGCTCATGTCGGGCGGCTATTTTCATTGTTCCTGTCTTTCTTTCATTCTTTTTTTGATGGTAGAAATGATGATCTTTGATTCCCGAGTCGGAGGTGGCCAGGAGAGTGGTATAGGTCTTACATAATGCATCTTTCACATCTTATTTTTAAACGCAGGCATAATCAGGGCCAGGCAAAGGCTGGCTTCATTTCCACCAATGTGTGTGGGGGAGAGGAGGTTGCCTGTCCTGCAGCGATGGCCTGGGGCTGGTGGGGCCAAGCAGTCCTGTGCCACTGAATGAAAATTACTAGAGGAAGCTTCCCCCTCCACTCCTTTCTAAATATAACCTGGGGAGAATTTTTCCTAATTGTTCCCTGATGGAGAAATAGGCTGAGAGAGAAAGCAGGACCAGAGGACACGCCCACTCAGCCGGGTTTCTCTTGGCGCTTGTAGGAGGCATGTACACTCGTTATTAGTGAATGTTAATAAATGCTACAGGATGAGCCATACGACATGCTGGGCTGCATCGGGGGTGTGGGGCATAGGTGGCTATGTTGTCTGAGAGACATCCCCGTATCTTCTGGTACCTCATCTCCCTCTAGAAGTGTAGGACCTGGACCACAAATTCAGATGGCACCAGAGATTGAACAGGTGATGCTAGGAAATGGGGGCTTCTGGGACTTTGATGAGCCAGGCCAGTTATTGCCCCTGAACGGTGCTTAGAAGGAGGCTGGGCCTAGAGCCCATACTCCCAGATTGCCACGGGGAACTGGACACTTGAGTCTTCATTAGAAGTCCTGGGAGAAATGAGACCAAAGATGTCTTTCTGTCAGGGGACCATGATGGAAGGCCTGGGAGATAGGAAAGCTTTGGTGTCGTGGGGAGGAGTGGCTGCTTCAGTGTGATGGACCAGCAGGAAGGCTTGGAGAACCTTGACCTGGGCTCTGTATCCATTGCATGTGTGGGATGCTGTGGGATGCTCAGACGGCTGTGGCTCACGTATGGCTGCCTCAGAACAGCTGTGGGACATTTCCAGGCAGTGAGTTCCCTGGGTTAGATGGTTCCGCACTTGGTAGTGAAGGGCTCTTGTTAGGTACGAGGAGTGCAGGGTGTTTACAAGTTTAGGGACCTTGTCCCCCTCCTCCAGGCTCAAGTGCCAGAACTTTTAGGCATCAATTTCTTCAGTTGGCATTATTGAGTACTTGTATGTCTGCTTTATGCTGAGTACTAGGTATTTAATGGTGACCAGGGATAACCTGGACTGTACATCCCCCGCCCCCCACCCCCCCACCATCCCATTGTACACAGGAGATTGATAATAATTCATGATATAAATACTGGAGACACGTTCTCGGAACTGCAAAGTTAAGTGAGTTCATTGTCTTGTGAACATTGTGGTCATTTGTGGTCCAAGCCAGAACCCCAGTAGCCCTTTGAGGCAATCAGGGGATGGGCATGAGATGAACAAGACTGGTGTCATATAAATTTTACTGTCATCATCATACACACATTTATGTGGAGGACACACTCTATGATAATGGTAAAAAGTGCCCGGCAGTGGTGGTGCACACATTTAGTGCCAGCACTTGGGAGGCAGAGGCAGGCAGAGTTCTGAGACCAGCCTAGTCTACATAGCAAGTTCCAGAAAAGCCAGGGATACACAGAGAACCATGGCCTGAAGAAACAAGCGAACATGTATGAGCTAGTAGACTGAATATGGCTCCGTGGATAAAGATGCTTACTTGTTACATGAACCTGACAAGCCCAACCTCAAACCCACACAAAGGTAGAAGAAGAAACCCAACTCCACAAAGCTGTACACACACACACACACACACACACACACTCACACAGAGCAACAGTATGCTAGTAAATATATAAGCCAGTAAGCAGCCTAGCTGTTTATTGTAATTATTGAGTGCTGTGTACTGTCTGTATATTCACACATTGGCAGTGAGCTGTGTGGGCTTTTGTTGTATGATACTACTCATGGAAGACAGGAACAAATGTTTGCTCACCGCAGATAGAGGACCACAGACAGACCAAAGCATAGATACTGCCAAAGTACCACTTGGTGAACCAACAAATTTTTTTTGGGTTGCATACAAGAATATGGGTGAATGAAGGAAGAGAAATCAATTGAAGACAGTTGCATTGCTCTAGCATGGGTGGCAGCTCATAAAAACTAGAGACCTGGAGTACAATTCACAACCTGCAAGGAGCTTTGGCAAGTTGAAGAGCATCCTTTCCAGTCAGCTCAGCTTGTCTGAGAGTGTCTCAACAATCCTTACTGCTTATATAAGCTGGGGGAGGGGCGTCTAGTGAATGCAGTCAGTTTCAGGGACTACCTGAAGCCTTTGAGTTGCACTAAACAACTTAATAAGCTTCCCTGCAGGATGGAGTGTTTCATCTCCTCTTAGAACATCCTGCTGTCTCATTTCCTTCTTACCATTCCCTCCAAGGTGGAAGGTTGTCATATCTGGGGAAACTGCTATACAACAGCTTGTTGGCATCAGCAACACCACTAACCCCCGAGTGATGACCTGTGGTCTATTAGGAAATTTCCAGTCCCATTATACCTATTTAGTTTAATAGTTTCTCTTGAGAACTTCCTACATGAATATTGTATCTATATCCCATCCACCCCTTCATTCCTCCTCTCCAACTGTTCCTGTGCCCTCTCTCTAATTCATAATTATTGTTGTTACATGTATGTATATGTATACACACACACATGCACACATGGATGTGTAATCTACTGAATCCATTTAGTTCGTGTGTATTTGTGTCCAGGACAGACCCCTGGACATTAGAAAACCTATGTGGGAGCTTGTCACCGAAGCAGACTAAATCCCCCTTTCAGTAAGTGGAACTCTGAGGGATTTCCCTTGTCCATGTTGGCATGTCATCTGCTGTTGTCTCTGTGCTGGTCTTGTTTAGGAAGTCGTGTTGATTAGAGTTTGTAGGTCCTCACAACAGATGTCTGGGATACTGGCTCGTAAAACCTTTCCACTTTTCTGGGACTTTTCTGAGCATTGTTAGAGGTGTGTGAGTGTGCTGAGGAAGAATGTGAGGACTCAGGAACAAAAGTGCCTCAGAAGGAGACACGGGGGCGGGGGGGGGGGGGCATGTTTAATAGGGCGGTAGAGTAGGTGGCGGCTCAGAGACCCAAGGCAGAAGATTGTTGGGGAGGGGGGCCAAATCTGGTGACACTGGGTGCCTGATGAGCAATGGGTATGCTTGGAGGGGAAGAGCAGAGTGAAGAAATGCAGGGCTGGGGTCTTGGTGGTGGCTGTTGAGCGGATGGCAGCCCGAGTGGGCAGCTGCCTTGTTACTGGTCAGTATAGATGCTGGAGGTGGGAGAGCTTATTCCAGAGTTGTGCTAGGTGCTAATATGGATATGGTCTGAGTGTGGGTTAAATGTTGGAAGCAAGGGTTTATGGACACTGGGACAATCCTTGAGTTTCTTGCCTGAACACCCAAGAGAAGAGGGGGTCTTTACTGGGGTCAGGGAGGTTTACACAAGGATGGGTTGTGAGGTGGGAACTCTTCCCTTCCTGACAGTGCTGGACCTAGGAAGGAACCTGGAAACAAAGCCAAGGGTAGTAGATCCAAGGAGTCAGAGCCTGGCTGCCTCTCAGCTCCCAGAAGATTGCTGTCAGGAAGTAGGGGCATTCCACACTCTGCCTCCAGCCTAGTGGATTATACCTACTCTAGCCCAATCCACAGTGGTTTCAGCTGAGGGAACCCATTCCTGGGGCCACAGGGCAGATAAAACATGTTAGGATGGGGGTTCAGCCTGACCCGTAGAGATTTTGCCCTGGGCTGCTCTCACGTCAGGCATTCAGAACTTGGTATCTGCTACCTTATGCAGAGAGGCTAACCTGCTGTTCATTGAACTTGTGTACCTGACCAGGCTGTTTATGCCTGTTAATTATGGCCTTGGATGGAAAGTCTTGTCCAGCTCTCTTGCTCCTCGGCCAGTCCTCCTGGCTGGTCAAGCTGGGCCACACTGATGGTGCCCGAGCCCCGCCTTGCTGGCTGACAGGGAGGTACATTTGCACCCGCCTACCTGACTGCACACAAATTGCTTTGCCCGGTGCACGCAGAGCCGGGCCTGTGCAGCACCTGGTGCCTACAGAGTCTGGCGCCCAGCCCTCTGCACTCCTCACCCCGTGGCCTGTCAGGACCCCTTCATTTATGGTCCAGCACTTTTGGCAGTAGTCTCTTGCAGCTGGGATGCCGCGGAAATCGGGTGCTGCTCAGCCTGGCAAAGGGCCTTGAAGTGCTTCCCATTAGGGGAGATCTTCAGAGGAGTCGGGGATCTGGAAGGTTGGGGCCTCCCATTGTAGTCAGGCCAGGCATCTCCTTCTTCAGGACAGGAGCTCAGCTTCATGGGTCCTTCTTCACCTAGCCAGCTTCTCTGGGACTCGACAACCCTGTCCTCATTTCCATCCTGGATAGTCAGGAGCTGAGGGGAGCAGATGGGACCCACATGTAAGTGATTTTCTGCCTGCAGCCTGTGGTCTTTTGACCCCCTGACCCGCTGCTTCTCTCCTCATCCAGCTTCTGTGCTGAGCACAAGGTATTGGGATCCTCATGGCAGTTTGTAAATGTTCCTTTAATTCTCCCTAGGACAGCCGGAGAATTTAAATCTCTGGTATAACTACTCAAGAATTCAATAGAGGAATCAAAGGCAGCACACTTAGTTGAATTTTGAGAAAATCATTTCTTATTATCTAAACATGCTATATTCTTGGGTATTTTTTTTCCTCTTGGTCGTTGTCCACACATGTGTGTGTTTCTGGGAAACACTTAAGCTTCCACTGTTAATAGGAAGCCTCCACTGTGCTCTGCCATGACTCAGTGAGCTCATGGTTGGGGCCACCGTTGTTAGTTGTCTTTACTGAGCATGTGAGGACCCCAAGTGAGAGACTGTGAGGCACTCAGCTTCATGGACAGCCCATCAGAAATATCCTGGAGGTCTCTTCTCTTCCACGGTTTATCATTTATATACGTAGGTAACTGTTATCACTATACTCTGAATTTGGGTTTATATAAGCTACCCCATTAAGTAGCTGCATATGAGCTTGGTACATTATCTTTTGGGAATCAGTTTATTTGTCTAAAACATGTAAGGATTTATCCTTTATTCAGTTCTGACATTCCAAAGATTGGAACACAAAGCAAGGAATATACTCACAGTATATAGGAACATACTTATTAAACCTAAGTGTGCATGCTCAGTACTAAACAGAATATAGCTTTAGAGTCCATGTTTGGTGCATACCTATAATCACAACACTCCAGAGATGAAGGCAGGATATCATGGAGGCCAAGGCTACACAGTGAGACTCTGTAAGGAAAGAAAGAAGAAAGCATAGCCTTCTATTGTTAAATAGAAGGCTATGCTTTTCATTAAATGTGAAAATTTACCTAATGCTTAATACCAGCCGATGCACTATCCCGAGTCAGAATGCCGGGTACTCAGTGATAAACACCAGCATATATGCTATCCCGAGTCTGAATGCCGGGTACTCAGTGTTAAAAACCAGTGCTATCCCGAGTTCGAATGCCGGGTACTCAATGATAAACACCAGCGCCTACACTACCTCGAGTCGGAATGCCAGGTACTCAGTATTCTTGGCAGCTCTTACACCATCTGTAGCTTTGTTCTCCCCCCCTCCCCCCGACAAGGTTTCTCTGTGTAGCCCTGGCTGTCCTTGAACTCACAGAGATCTATCTACCTGCTTCTGCCTCCTGGGTGCTGGTATTAAAGGCATGCACCACCCTCACCCATTTTTTCCCCCTAATTTTCCCCCATGTTTATTTTATGTGCATTGGTGTTTTGCCTGCATATCTGTCTGTTTTGAGGGTGTTGATGCCTTAGAACTGGAGTTACAGGTGTGAACTGCCATGTGGGTGCTGGGAATTGCACCCAGTGCTCTTAGCTGTTTGAGCAGTCTCTCCAGCCTTCATCCGTAGTTTCTTGATCAGTTGTGACTATCTTCTAGTGAGGTAGTAAGCTCTTTGAAGGGTTCCTTTAGCCTTGGTCACCACTGAAGGCTCCATTCCACAGCACACGAAGAACTAAGTAGACATTTGTTGGGTGAAAGGTGAGAGAACAAAGTTGCTGGCAGACATTGTGTACCCTCTGCCACCTGCTCCCTGGATTACAGCTGGTCAGGACACAGACCGGTGCCAGGGTCAGTCCCTCTCCACAAGGCCCTGAAGGCTGTGGCCAGGGATGAGATGCTGCCCAGTGTTCCCTGGTCCCTGAGGCCCCCTTGCTTTCCACACATGCCCAGTGGGGTCCTAGACTGCTGGCAGTAGAGAGGTCCCCAGAAATTTATTTCTAGCTGTCACCATAATAAGGCACAGGTATAATAACTGTACGGCGGCAAAATAACCGCCCTTTGTAGAGTGTCTGTGATAGCGCCCCCTTTCCTCATCACAGCAGCCCCGGGTTGTCGTTCCCGTTTTACAGATGAGGAAACCAGGGCTCATTGGTGCTTGGTCATTTGGCTGAAGTGGCAGGGCCTGTATTCAAGCCTGTGACCTCCTCCTTCCCCCTCCATGAGCTCACCACCCCACTTCCAGCCTTCCATTCCATCTCTCAGGCCCTCCCGCTGAGCTCTGGGCTCAGTCCCATCTGTCAGAGGTTCTGTTCTGGCCAGATGCGACGTGCCTCCTGGGATCCCCAGGCAGGATAGTTGCTGTCGAGGGAGGTGAAACGAATTCACAGGCCTCGGCCTCGATCCAGACCCTGGTCTGCCAGTGCGGCCGGGAGGGCCCAGTAGCCCCAGGGCTTGCGCCCAGCCAGCCTTCTGTGCTCAGCTCCTTTTCTAAGCAGGTGGGGTGGGACCCACCAGAGAACTCATTCTGCCTGTTTTCCTCAGTGGCGGAGGGGAGGCTGTGGGAGTGAAGTGAGGGAGGTTAAAAGAAAAGCACAGGGCCAGGAACATGAGAGGAGGAGGATGACGGAACCCCAGAGGGTGTAGGGAAGGAAGCAGAGGTGGAGCCAGCAGGCCTAGGATGTCAGAACTGGTCCTGAGGGGAGGAGAGTGAGGAGTGGACAGGTGGCACGGGGAGGGGAAGAAGCAGGAAGGACCGGAGGGGGCCGAGGGGAGTCAGAGGCAGAGGGGGGTGTTGGGAAGGGAAGACTGTGTGAAGTGCATTTGAAAGTCCTAACATGCAAACCTTGAAAATTACAGTCCCAGCAACCTCCAGGAACTTGGTGGCGGACTTTGGGGGTGAGGCTGAGACCACCATGGGCTGAGCAGGCTTGCAGGTTGCTTTCATGGCAGACTGAGCTGAGAGAGAGAGAGAGAGAGAGAGAGAGAGAGAGAGAGAGAGAGAGAGAGAGAGAGAGAGAGAGAGAGAGAGAAGAGAGAGGGGGGGGGGCGGTATGTGTGGTATGTGTCTGTATGTGTGTGCTGTGTGTGTGGCCTTGCCGCCCACATGTTGGAGTAACGTGATCCTGACTTAGTCTTGTGAGCTCCCCCTTTTCAGCGCTCACTCTGATAGATCATCTCAGGCTACGTGTACTTCCAGTGCCATGGTGTATAGCCCAGCTTGTGCATGCATGTTTGGTCTGTATGTATGTCTGTGTACACATCTGTGCACCATGGGCATACCTGCTGCCCACAAAGACTAGAAGAGTGTCAGATCCCTGGAACTAGAGTTAGAGACAGATGTGGACCCCCATGTGGGTGCTGGGAATCAGAACCAGGTCCTTTAGACGAGCAGCTAGTGTGCTCTTAACCAATGTGCTGTGTCTCCAGCTCCTAAAAGAGCGAGGTTTTTACATGTAGCTCATGGCTCCTGACCTATCCGTTTCAATGGACTCTGGCTTTTGGGCTGGCATTCTTTTTTTTTTTTTTTAAAAATATTTATTTATTTATTTATTTATTTATTTATTTATTTATTATGTATACAATATTCTTATGCAGGCCAGAAGAGGGTACCAGACCTCATTACAAATGGTTGTGAGCCACCATGTGGTTGCTGGGAATTGAACTCAGGACCTTTGGAAGAGCAGGCAATGCTCTTAACCGCTGAGCCATCTCTCCAGCCCTTGGGCTGGCATTCTTGAGCCACGCCTTAGTGTCCTGATATTTGCATTTGTACTGGTTCTTGTGGCTTGTGTAGGATCCTCTTAATGCCATTCATTCATTCATTCATTCATTCATTCATTCATTCATTCTTCATTCATTCACTGCGTAGGTGAGATTGGTTGCAACAGCCTGTGTGTCAAGGTACTCCAGGACACCACAGCTAACTCTCAGAGTCTCTGTAAGGTGATAAAAATGCCACAGGAATCCCAGCAATACAAACTCCATCCAGTGCACACTGTGTGTTGGATGCGCTATGAACTACCTTTTCCAGATTGTCCCCCATTTCAGCATCAGACTGTGCCGCCTTCCTTTGGATGGTATTATAGCTTTGCAAAGCTGAGCTTCTGGTGGTTGTCCTGGGTGTAAAGCAACCACTCAAGAGAATTCTAGATGGAAAGAGAAATAGGGATAACCCGTCCAGTCTGCCTCCAAGACTGAAGTTGCACATTGCCCAGAAGAGAGGTGGTTTGAGGGTTGCGGATTTGATCTCTGGAGAGGTGGGAAAACCTTGGGCATTGAAAAAAGCAACAAACTGAAATGATCTGGACTTGGTTGCTGTGTCTGGACTGGAGTGGGTGCGGAGGACTGCTGTAGTAGCTGGTTACCGTGGTCCAGACCACCTGACCAAAGCTAGAAAGCCCAGGTTCCGGAAGCCAGCTGCTGCGTGGGAACTCCTGTTCTATTTTTCACTTCCACTTGGGAGTGGCTGGGTCTGAATGCTGAGTAGATTTTAATTTTTCTAAGCTAGAGCTGTCACTACCATGACTCAGGACAAAGGAAGCTTTTGGTACTCAGTCATTTTCTCCAGAACCATCCTTCACTTCCTACTTCCTTCCCCCTTTGAATTTGTACCCAGTGTCCATGTGAGCTCCTACCAATCAACCTACCCACCCACCCTTGATGCCTTGGGTCAGGGTAAACAAGCAAAAGTGAGACAGCAGGGTGGGCACATTTGATGACAGTTGGTATGGGCTGAGAGGGGAACACAGAGGAGGGACATGGCCAGTAAATACCCTGCCCTATTTAATCTTTCCAGTTACTTAGCATCTCACCTGATCACTGTTTTCTTACTGTCCCTGCCTCAAGGACCATAGCTCCTTGAATGCAAGGGCTTTGTCTTATTTCCTGATGGTCCCTCAAGGCCTCAGATCACAGAGTATCCAGAGGGGCTCTGAGCATTTCTTGTTAAGGTGATCTGGTCCAAGCAGCTTGGCATGTCTGTATTAACACTCACAGATGCTTGACAAGTAAAACCCATAAATCGAGAGTTAAATATTTTGCTTTAATTCTTACAGTTGCTGGTGAATGTGTTTAGTGTAGACTTTCAGCAAGCAGATGGAGTGGGGGAGACAAGCTGCATCTCTACCTGGCTCCCAGGCGAGGCCTGGGATGCTGGTTCTCACCCCTTGGGAGAGGCTGCTCCTGACTTCCAAGCTGCCCTTCCCTACTCACCCTTTCCATGCCTTCTGCTCACATCAGAGCCTTGGCAGCCCCGGGCATGAATGAGAAGGTCAGTTGTCCGTGTGACGAGTTTGAGACACCAGCACAGCTGTTCCCATGTCTTTAAACAGAGATCTTCGTCGTTTCCCATCTGGGGCTCCAAGTGACCCATGGTCCTGTGTGAGCCTCCATCTTACTTGGAGAAGAAAAGGACTGTTTGGGGCTCACCCTGCATCGTCTCTGTGCAGCCGGAGTGTGCGCTCCCGGGTAGGCTTGCCTGCAGCTGCCTGTGTTTGTCTACCTATCTCAGACAACGAGGAAACCTGGGGGGCTGCCAGACACTCTTCCCCTCCAACTTGGAGCAGGGTTCTATTGGGGTCCCTCAATGAGCAGCTCCACTCTCTATTTCCTAACTGGGTACCACAGCCTTCTCTCGCCATCTCTGGGTTGGCAAGGTCTGGGAATGGCAGCTTCCTGAGTGAACTGGAGGGAGGTTGTCCCACCCCTTTGTTCTTTCTGATCTTTGGGGAATTCAGTCAGTGACGACACAGAATTGGACTTGTGCGCCAGAGCTGGGCTCTTCCTATTTATTGTTCAGTGCTTTGATTGACATATTTGTTTATTCAGTTCCCTAATGCAGTTAGTCTGTGTTTGCTGAGCAGGGGCAGTTCTCTAGGCTGGAGGGCCACAGTAGCTGGAGAGAGCATGTATGTGTGAGTGTGTGTGCATGTCTGAGAATGGGCAATGTGAATGTGGGTGTGTTCAGAGCACACGTGCAATACACATGACTTGCAGGTACACGTACGGAAGTGCACGTGTATACAGGAGTGTGTGTGCGCACGCGTGTGCATGTGGTTGTCTGTCTGTGTGTCCGTGTAGGCAGAGTGGTAAGAGCGGTTTAGATGGAAATGACATCAGCTTTGGAAACCTCCCTGGCCTGCATCCATCCCATGCTGGAGCTGCTGTTTGCTAGAGCAGATTTTGTAGCTTGGCTTCATGTGCGTGTGAGCACTTGGGTGTGTTTTAATTAACTAGAACATTTGCCTGGAAATGAGCAGCGCCGGCAGCAGGCGCAAAGGCAGCTGGAGGGGGCGGGGCAGCAGCAGTGTAGAGGAGCCCATGCAGCCTGTGTTTCAAATGCGCCAGTCCCAGCTGATGGTGCCACAGGAGCTTGGAGCGGCAAGCAGCCCCTGGTGCTGGGCACCACCCCAGCAGGAAGCTTTCTAGGTGTGGATGAGCTCCTTGAACTCCCTGGGGCTCCTGCTACCATGGGTGGGGCATGTAGCTCTCACCATGATCCAGGATGAGCTCTGGACCACGAGATGTGTAGGACCACCCTTTTTCTCCCTGCTCAGCATCCGGCATATGCAGTCTTCTTCTGTGTGTCTCTTTATTGAATGGATGAGACAGCAGACAGAGGAAATGGAGTTTCAGAGAGGTTAAGTATTATCTCGAGGGTCACACAGCTGTAAGTGTTAACTTTGTTTTCACCCTGTGAAATTCCGGCACTGGAAACTTCTGCTCCCAGCGGATGCATAGATGCCACAGCAATGTGTGTGTCTCCCTCCTTGCCACAAGGAGCTCTTCACTTGTCCACTGTCTGTCTGGATGATGGCAAGGCTGCCTTACCAGGCTGTCTGCTGTGAGAGGACTTTCTCCCATCAGAGGTCAGGATGGGAGTGGGAGAGCTAGGGCTGAGTCTCTCTAAGACCAGCTGGCCACAGGTGATGGAGGCTGTCCTGAAGGCCGTGTCTCCCCGCACTGTGGTCTGCTTCAGGGGCTTGAGGTGTCGCAGGCTGCTGAGCACTCCCGAGGGGTGCTTTCCTCCTGGGCTTTGTTCACCCCACTTCTATTCCAGGCCACTCCCCAGTGAGCCCTGAAATCTCACCTTATGCACGCCTCCCTCCTGCCTCCTCGTGGCCCCAGAGTAGACTCCACTACTGACTGGCTTTGAGACTAGCCGAGTGACGTCACCTCTCAGTGCCTTGCTGTCCTTACTGGTAAGGTGGGTGATGTTTCAGGGACACATTATCTGCCAGCCCACTTTCTCAGAGCGCTGACTCTTGTGTGTGTTAGGCACTGGCTGAAGGCCCGTCATATCTGCGTCTCCCTGCTCTCTGGAACAGCGTCCGTCTCTTAGATGCCAGCTGCGCTTTCTTACATTGGCCCTCATCATTTCCTCCTTTATATTTTTTCCCCTAAATTAAGACCCAGCATAAGGCCTACCTGCCCTTGGTGTCCTTAACCTCCTGGCAAGGTTCGAGCATTCTGGGATTGAGGGGACCTTCTTGGGGTCTCTCCATGCCTGCCTCGCCTCTGTGCTGGCTTTGCCTTTGCACTAGCTCTAGCTCACACTAGGCGTTTTCTTCTCACGGGCACACATCTCAGCACTTTGAGAATCCTCATTACAGTGACCAGAATGGACTCTCCAGGCACCTGGGAAAGGAGGGTGTGGTGGAGTGGAAGGACAGTGCACACACTCACATGACTGTGCACTAGAATGAATAACATGTGCTCATGTCTGCCCACGTGTGCACACTCATTCATGACTGTGTCCCTCAGCCCAAAGCGCTCTTCTTTTTGGTTAACTGAAGAAAAGCACTTGCTTTAATGTTTATTTGTAGGGGAGTAAGGACCAGCCAATGGCAGTTGGAGTTTTCCTTAATAAGCTCTAAATCCAGAGCCATTAGACAACAGAGGTCCTCACTGATGTATGTGTGTGTATGTGTGTGTGGGGGGGTCTTTTATTGCCGTGAAACTGCCATGTAATTATTTGATAACATAGTGTCAGAATTTTGCCTGTGCATGAATCTTTTCTGATAGTGGAAAAAGTGCTGATGAAGAGAAACTGGTGGGGATGTACCTGAGGGGTCACTGGGTGCCAGCACCCTTTGGGAGAAGTGGAGGCCGCTGTCCTCCCATCTGGTAGTACTGCCTGAAGCCGCATCCTCCAGAAAGCAGCATTTCCCTGTCTGTGTCTCCGGGGTAGGGATGTGGTTAGCATGTTTATTGTAGGTAAGATGATCTGCATAGACTCTGTCAGGTAGGGGTAATTGCCTGGGCAGCAGGGTAGGATGGTGAGTGTCACCTGCTGCTGAGAACCTGGTCCTGGGCTCCTGCCTCCATTGATGCGTGGCTGGAGTTTTCCCTAGGAAGCCATCAATCTCTGGCCCAGGACTTTGGTCAACGTCCTTAGCTATACTTTCCAGTTGACTTCACCAGTGACTCTGTGGGCATTATGTCCTCATGTGCCTCAATTTCTTCATCTGGGAAGCAGGAATAACAAGCAGCATCTACACACGGCAGAATAAGGAGACAGCACAGCTCTATAGAATGCTTTATTCATGATCCTGAGTTCTAGAAAGTTTGCAACTGTGTTTCCCTGTGTGGTTTAGTGATATAATTTGACCTGAGCTGGCATAAGGCTGCTTGTAATGTTTTAGGGGTTGTGGTTTTCTTTACTATAGAAACATCAGTATACTTGGTTGCTCTAGGAACCCCCAAATTCTCAAGAAACACAGCTTCCACCCTAGACGGTCTGAATGCAGGACTTGACTGGCTGCAGGGGCTGCACCTGTTACAAGTGAAAGATGTATATGGGGGACCCACACAGTCACTCTTCATTGGGTGCTGGATGGAGCTGTAATGGAGCACCACAGCAGAATGGCCTTGTCTAATTGCTGCCTTTTCCCTTCATTCTCTCCCTCTTGGCCACATAGGCAGGAAGGGCCCTTCACCTGCTTGCTACTTGTCAACCCAGCTTGGGTGGGGATCGTTCCTTTTTGGTAGGAATGGCAATGCCCTGGAGTGGCTTGATTTATGCTTGAGACCTCAAAGAAATTTCCCGGTCATGCCCCGGGGGTCAGCCTTGAGGTGGGTGCTGTCTGGCCTGTGGTCTCCCGAGAGCATGGTACTAGAAAGGTCTTCTTCACAGACGCTTCTCTAGAGTAGCCATCCTTTTGTTGTAGGCCATGCCAGGTGCATGCTGACACCATTTTTCCTGCATCCCCTGGATGGCCAAGCTTAGCTAATGATGGATGCTGGGCCTTGCTAGGCATGGGATCCTATTGGCTCTGAACCAAGTTATGAAAGCTGTACCATATGAAGCCTCATGTGCCTGTAAAGGAAGACAGTTAGGAAAACCACCCCTTATATATTGGATGTTGACTCCCCAGTAAGACATTGCTCCTGTGCTTCATGCCCAAGTCCCTCAAATGACTGGCAGTTCTGTCTAGACCATGAGTACCCTGCTTTGTTGCTCTGGGCATAGTCCTGTCTACATGACAGTTCTGAAAAGTGTGGTACCCCCACACATACATTCAAAAAGGAGGCTTGAAACATCTTGCCTCAAGCTGGTATTGCTTGAGTATTTTATGTTCATGTTTGGGTTGTGAAAACCAGCAATTAAGAAATTAATTGCGGTCTACACTGGCTCAGAATGAGGTGGTACACCATATCCCTTGGGTTTCAGAGGTTCTGGGTTGCAGAGAGCTGGAGCACACAGGGAAGCTGATCTCAGATAGGGGTGTGCGTTTGATGGAAATGGCACAGTGGGCAAGCATGAGGAAGGCTAGAACGTAGGAACCCAACTCTCGTCTGCCTTGCTTCTTGGCACCAGGTTGCTGCCTCCATCAGAGGGACCTATTCCCTTAGCTGAGATTCATTCCCATATGGCCTGCCTTTTTTGGAAGGAGACCTGCATTTCTGGGGACCCACAGAAGCAGTTGCTTGAGGGCCAGAGGCTGGGAAACCCTGCTGTCGGTAAGTTGATAATACTCACCCTGTGCTGAGTGCCATGTGCTGGGAGCTGAGCTGACTAGCTGCATGGCACTGACCAGTGCCAGCTACTCTCCCATTTGACCATCACCAGGCAGAACTCCTGGGCTGCAGCCACCGTTGCCCACAATCAGGTGAGTGTTTAGCCAGCACAGCCTCCCTTGCCTTCACCTTCATTGTCCCAATTGCCCCAGGCTTGTACCAGTTTGAAGTTTACAAAGCATATTCCCAGTCGTTTTTCTCTTCTGACTCCCACTACAGCCTTGTGAAGTCCACAGATCCAATTGTGGAAACCGTGGTTCAGGATGTCTACACAGCCTCGGGTGTAGAAGCAAAGCCCCCATTCAGTTCTTGATTCCCAACCTATTGAGGCTGTTGGGTTAGGGTTATCACCGGTGATGTTTTTCTTCCGCTTCTGTTCTGAATCTTGATGGTAAGAGAATGGATTTGGCTGCGTGAAGTGACTCCTGCCTGTGAGGCCCAGACCCCATCAGGATAGGGTTCCATGTGCGTCTGTCTGGGTGTTCTGCCAGCTGTCGTGGTGTGGATACGGCTATAGGAAGTCCAAGGCAGTGCCATCTTGCTGGATCTTAAGAGGAAAGATGTTCACATCCTGTTTACTAGGGTTATGGTTGGTCTCTTAGGAGACCCACAAAGAGGAGGCCAAGACCATCTCTGCACTTACTCTGTTTCGTGCTTGCTGAGGGCACAGTGGGACAGGGAGGGAGGCCAGACACTGAACTATCATTCCCTTCCATCTGCAAGGTAGGGGAGAGGTGTCGGTCGCCCTCACTAAGGTTAGAAGCTCTGAGTGGGGAGATCAGTTCGTTCACCCGTTTGTCTGGTCAGGTCAGGGAGCCTGCAGAATGTGCTATCTGCGGATGCTGTTAGCAATGCCCAAGGACGGCCTGTCCCCGGGGTCTACTTCCCGTACCACAGCTGCCTCACATGGCTCTCACTCCTGTCAGCTGCCTGTACCTTGGCTATCCTTGGGGCACGGGTACCGTAGGCCACTGTGGGTCATGCTAGCTAAGTGGAAGAGATCCCTAAATAGAACTGCTGTCGATCCAGAGGGACCTATGCGGTGGAACCTATATGTTGGTTTCTTTTCTGAATGCTTGATGGTGTCAAAATGAACACTTTTGTTGCCCATTGTTGTCACATTGGTGAGGGCAGGATGAGGAAATGGAGGGTCTGGTAGGACTCTCCCAGGAGGACTTGGTTCTGTCTGGGACACCGTTCGTAAGCCCTGGGAGCCCGAGTTCCCTTCCACTATTTCCAAATCTGAGGGATGAGAAGGGGATTCTTTTTTTTTTTTTTTATTCTTCAAATCTTTTTTTTAAATTGATTTTTATTGAGCTCTACATTTTTCTCTGCTCCCCTCCCTGCCTCTCCTCTTCCCGAGAAGGGAATTCTTGCCCATCTCCTTAGCCCGGGATCTGGGAGACTCAGGACTTGGATCTGCACCTTTGTGTGGAAAAGGACCTACATAGCTGGATCTACACGGGTTACATGGTCCAGGGCTCATGAAGTCCACAGCCGCTTTCAGCATCTGCTATACCCCTGTCTGAAAGTAATCCCTGTTGGGGCATTAGACCAGCTCACCCTTGGGAGTCCTTCTGAGGAAAGTGTGCCACGTGGAACAGGCAAGACCAGAACAGTTGCTTTGAGAAGTAGACTGGTGTCAGGGCCTTGCCAGTGTGGACGGAGCCCCGCCCACAGTACTAGCTCAGGCTTCTTACCTCTCTGAACCTCAGTTTCCTTTCTGGGGGGTGTGGAGATGACAACTGAACTGACCCTGGGGTGTTACTGTAACAATTGGAAAACAAGCTGTTGTCTGACTCTGGGTCAGAATCCTTCTAGAAGCTTCTTGTTTCCTTGGCTGGCTATTTTTTTTTTTTACCCTTTATTTAATGTATTTATAGCAGTTCTAGCTGTATTCAATTTGTTTTCCAGGGTTTCAGCTAACCAAGGTCAACCATGTTTTGTAGAGTTAAAATGGAGCTTTTCAGAAATGAGCTGTTTTCAAGGTTTTTTTGTTTGTTTTGTTTTGTTTTTCGAGACAGGGTTTTTCTGTCAAGGTTTTTTTGCTGGTGGTGGTTTCTTGAGACGGGGTTTCTCTGTAGCTTTGGAGCCTGTCCTGGAGCTAGCTCTTGTAGACCAGGCTGGCCTCGAACTCACAGAGATCTGCCTGCCTCTGCCTCCCGAGTGCTGGGATTAAAGGCGTGCGCCACCACTGCTTGGACCTTTTTCAAGTTTTAAACTGCTCCCGTGTTGAGGGGCCCGGTAGAGTCCTGTGCTGTGTCTTGCTGTTCACCAGGCCGCCCAGCTTCAGAGCCCCACGGCGTCTCTGACCCTAAGCACAGGCTGCAGTGCGGCTGGCCTGGAGGTCACGGGAAGGTTGTAGTTGGGCACTGGTAAAAGCTGGCCTTGATTCAGGACCTGGCCGGAGCAGCTGCTGGCTGTCCCTACCCAGCAACTTCCTCAACCTGTGCCTTCTTTCTGGTGGCCTCTATTGCCTCCCCTGGCCTTTGTTCTCCCTCCTCAATTGCCCCAATGACTTAGCCCAGGTGGCAAGTTGAGTAGAGAAATAACTCCCGGGAAATAAGAGTCCTTGCTACCAGCCTGGGCCTCAGGTGTGCTCACAGTGGGCCTCCCTAGGGTCCCGGCGAGCTGGGCCTCTCCCGGCTCTAGCTGTTAGGCAGGGGTGGAAGAGCTGAGAGAGTTGTGTGTACATGTACCCGCATGTGGTGTGTCCCTCTATACTCTGTAGCTGTGTGTGTGAGACCACGCATGTGTAACTGCATGTATGTGACTATGTACGAAGGGAAAACTGTGTACCTGTAACTCTGTGCATGTGTGTAGGTGGTTGTACGTCTGTATGCATGTTTCAGACTGGTGTCAAGGCTCAGGACTTGAACGAGGGGCCCAGTGATGTATGGTGGAGCCGAGTAACTGCCTCTACTGGTTGAAACACTTGGAACACAGCACACATGTTTAGATAATTAGAACAAAAGCCAAAGAACGGTTCTATTCAAAGAGACCCAGCAGAGAGGCGGGGGCCGCCCGAGATCGGCGAGGCCATCTTCTGTCTCCCTAGTTCACTACGGCCGTCTGTGCATCTTGACACACTATTTAGAAAGCCCCTTTCTGGCGTGATAAGCCGACAGCGGTCCCCTCGCCTTGTTGCTGTGAAGTTCGCACTGTTTGGGCCCCACTCGGGACAGCAGGCCATTAGGCACTGATTAAATGAGCTAATTTTAATTTGTTCAGTGGTTACAGATGCTGAGACCTTTCCTCCCAGCTCATTTATCCACCCCCCACATCACTACCAAAGAAAAAGACCTCAGGTTTTTCTTTCTCTCTTTCTGTCTTCTCTTAAAAATAAACATAGCAAAAACATTTTTTAACAAGAACTAATGCTAGGAATGAGGGCTCGACCGTGGCTCAGTGGGAATGGCCTCCGGAGATGCCAGGGGCCCCACTGTGTTGAGCTAGGGTAAGGCCGTGGGCCACCCACTATGGTTAGGGAGGAGCTAGACGAGGCCCACTCTGGGCCTTCAAGGGCTTCAGTCTCCTCCTGGCCTTTGTGTGAAGACTCCCAGGGCTCCGTTCCCCTCCTCTGCTTCCCCGCTCTCACCTGCGGGCTCCACACAGGGGTTTTTTGTGTTTGTTTGTTTGTTTGTTTGTTTTGGCCAGGATACCTCCCAACACCCCTGTAGGATCCCTGTTCTCTCATAGTTCCAAGTACTCCCCAGTGGGTATCACCCTCACAGTTGTGTGGGAACCCCACAACCTTTGGGGTTCATCCTCCTGCCTCTAACACCAAGGTACTTGGCAGTTGTCAGCTGCAGGTCATGAACCTCTGTTGAAAGACCAGATGAGTGAATGATGTGACTGGCATCTAAATGGAGAGAGAGAGAGAGAGAGAGAGAGAGAGAGAGAGAGAGAGAGAGAGAGAGAGATAGGCAAGCAGGCAGGCAGATAGATAGGCATGCCATGGGCCCAGCTCAGTGTGTCAGGACCTGGGGTTCCACTGATTATGAACTGCTGGCTCTGCATGTGCACAACAGGCGGTCTCATTCCCCTGATGGGATGGAAGGCACTTTCTCTGTGATGTGTGGCGAGGATACACATAGACACCACACCATGATGGTGGGGTACTCAATGGACTCACTCCTGGTCGCTGTCCTGATTCCAGTCCTCGGGCCCAGCTCTGCTGAGGACCTACCTGCCTGACAGCCTTGCAGAGGGAAGGAAATGGCATCTTTAGTGTTTTTATTTTACTATTTTATATTTATTTGGTTTTAAGTAGCACTTTAGGCCAAGTGGACCTTTAGGCCAAGTGGACCTTGGGCGTAATGTTCCAATCATGGTGCAGACATGAATGACTGGATGGTTTATCTGTATCTGTCCAGCCCTGCGTCAGCAGCAGGGTCCCCTCCCTGCCCTTGCATTTTGAACAGCATCTTCTACTCTGGCTGGGCACCTTAGCCAGCAGCAGGTCTCCCTGGAGCTGAACAGCAGCAACCAGCCAATTTCCAGGCCTGGTTTTCATTTGCTGAGTGCTGCTTCCTGCAGACAGTACCCCACCCACTCCACCCAGAGGCCTCCGAAAGGCTGTCCCTCATCCTGTGCTGGCCAACTGGGTGTGACTGAGAGCCCCTTTGCTGCCTGTCTTTGGTCTTTACTTCAGCCCCAAGCTCAGGCCTTACCCCTCTGTGGCTTCCTAAGACAGAGCTTCCTTGGCACCCCTAGGGCCTGGGCCTCTATTGAGCCAACATCTGGCCATGTGGCCTGAGCGTGGTCTGCTCGGTCCGCTCCCTCTGCATCTGCTACCCTCCCTTTCCCAAGCTTCCTCTCCCCACTAGCTGAATTCCCCGCCAAGCCCGCAGCGGGAGCAGCACACCCTCAACCCAGCCTTCCTGGGCTGGCCAGGCAGGGCGGGTGGAGATGCATCCCGTGGTTGAGGTCACCCGTGGGCCAGTGGGAAGTGCCTGTCTCCCCCTTGCCTGCCCTGCCTCACGGGCTCAGCTCTGGTCCTTTTGGCATCAGCCACTTGCCTTTTGGGCACCCTGGTGAGCATGGGGAGAGGTAAGGGTGGGGTGGAGCGGGAGGGAAGGCACAGACTGACCCAGGGAAGAGGGAAGGATGGATTCATCAGGCCCTAGTCTGCGCGGGATGCCAAGTCCCATTGGAGGCTCCCAGCTTGTTGAGAGTGGAATGTCTGTGCTGTGTATCAAATCCAGAAGGAAGAGAACTGGGCTTTTGGAATGAAGGGGGTAAAATGAGCAGACTGTCTGCCAAGGAGAGACTGTTGGCCAGTATCAGACTTGCTTGGTGGCTCTGAATTGTGTGTGGGACTGCGACAGCTCTCAGGGTCCAGGCTGCTTTCTGGGTCTAACACCACGCTCTTGCTTCTCTGTTGCTCTTCCCTTCTTGACCTGCTCTGTTAGCTTCTTGTTGCCCCGTCCTTCAAGGAGCCCTGGCTTGCATCTTTTTTTTTTTGTCTGTGTGCCTCTTAATTTGGGTACCCCTGAGTGTCTCTTGGCTCTTCGGCCCTTCTGCCAGCCAGGAAGCTGAGGGAGTGCTGGCTTCTGGGTTTGACCTTGCTGCTCACAAAGCATCATGGCCCATGCATGCTGCCCTCTCTGTTCAGAGCGCTGACATGCTTACAGGATAAGAAGCCAGGTCTCTGGACAGGTTCCTGGGGCTTTGCCAGAGGTGAGTGGGGGTGGGAATTGAGGACTGCTCCTGGCCAGCCACTTGTTCTCCTCAGGAGGGGACTGGTGAGGTCCTTTCTGTTTATGTCGTAACCAGGCTACCGAGATGGCAAACTTAGGTTCTGTAATTACACAGCATTTCAGCAGCAAATTGATAGGATAACGTGTTATTATTGGCTACTGGGTTAATAGCTATTTTGGCAGGAGTACCAATCCTGCGTGGTGTTGCTGGCATGGGTGTAAGGATGGCGCAGTGGGGTAGAGGAATGGTGGGTGCGTCTTGCATGGAACAGCAGACTCCGAGGACTCCGGGGTCCTGCCAGCGCCTGCGTGGAGGATACTCAGCCCTGATGAGCTGTTGCCAAAACTAAGACAAGAGAGGGTGAGAGAGCAGCACCAGGTCACACAGTGAGTTGGTTTCTGTAGGAATCTGGGCACAGCTTGGCTTGTGCTGTCTGAAGGCAGGACGGTAGTACGCTTCATCCCTGTCCCCTCTGGCTTGCATCCCTGATGCCTCTGTGCCTTTTGAGCTGGGGTACCACTAAGGGCTTGCTGGCCCTGGAGTCCCTTGGCCTGTGAGCCCTACTGCAGCCCCTCTGTTTGTTCTGTTTCCTTTTCCATGTTGCTATAGTGCTATCTCAGAAAACGCCTCCACATTGGTTCTCTTGGGTATTGGCAAGCGCGTATGTATAATCCTCTGTCTGGAATGCTCCTCCTCAGATCTTGCCCTGGCTGTCTCTGTGCTGGCTTAAAGCGTCTGCTCAGCTGTCCTGTCACCTTGTCTCTTGCGCAGAGTGGTGCCTCTTCCTCTGTTCATCTCCTGCTCCGTGTCCGCCGTGCCACCACATGCTGCCTTACTCCACTCAGCTGGAAAACTGGGTCTCCTCTTGCTACGCTGAAAGTGTGCTGAGGGCAAGGACCTGGTTGTGATCATGCCCTGTCCCCAGAGCCTTGAACAGGCTGGCAGAGCAGACACTGATTCATAACTGTTGAAGGAATAAGCTGGTGCAAATGGCAGTGTCCCTTTAAAGATGGCTTCCGGGCAACAGGTGACTCGGTATCTTTTTTCCTGAAGGATAATTGGCATCAGGGTATCTGTTATTCCTGTCCCCAAGAGGTGTCAGCAATTGTTCTTTTAGGGCTCGTGATAAGCTGTTTTCTTCCTGCACGTTAAGAGGGTCCAGAGGGGAGCAGGTTCTCTATCACTGGAAGAGACCAAATTTAGTTGCAGAAGGGGTTTAACTCTAGAGAGAACTCTATCTCCTGCAGGGGTCCTTCTATGTTCAGGTTTTGTGCTGGGGCTCAGGGTCAAGGCTTGGCTTTCTCTTTCACAGGATGTTCCTGGGGTGGGGTGTGAGTTGAGAGGCGATAAATTGGGGGCGCTCATGGGAAGAGTGAACTGGAAGTGGGGATGGTCTGCTGTAGTTAGCTTGTGCGTAGTGAGGTCTTCCAGGCAATCTCCACTTATGCTACCCCTGGTCTGGAAGCATCAAGCCATCATAGGTGGTGCGTGGAGTGTTTCCTAGTGCCAGGCGTTGCACCAGGGTGGTTCACCTATTTGTTGCAGCCAGAGAGACGGGGCTTTCTCCACCCATCTTCCTCTTGGTGAGTTGCTGTAGCACATTCTAGTCCACACAGCTGGACGGTGGTGGAACTGAGTTTGAGTCTAGGCTTTCTGGCTCTGTCCCTATGCCCAGATGCAGCCCCTATAGGGGCTTTACACCAGGGACAGCATGACATTGGGTTGACACTCTGTAGATATTTGGAGAATGATTGGCGATTTGATGGATGAATAGACGCATAGAGCCTCCAGGATGAACCAGAAGTACTTGATCCAGTGTCAGTCCGTCCGGCATGCAGATGGAAGTCCTAGCTGGGCAGGGATGATAACCACTTACGCTGGATCAGCTCTTTCCCGAGAAGATGTCTGTGCCAAGGTTTGCTTTACCATGCTCCTGTAGAGGGCTCACTTGTTGGCGCGTACAGGTACAGTCAGGCTGTTTCTGGTTCCTGGATGGGGCGGGGGTCACTTGGAACATGTCTGTGGCATGCACGCATTCACCCTCACTTACCAGGAGCCTGCAGTGTGTGAGATACAGAGAGGCAACCACTTCGGTGACTTTACCAGAAAAATGTGTACCCCGCCTCTCAACCTCACTGCCGTGTCTGTCTCTTTAAGAGGAGGGAATCTCTGCTTATTATCTTATTAAGGCTGTTCTGCTCTGGTCTGAACAAACAGCCCCTTCCCTGCCTGGTGTCTCTTTTGTTTTAAGGATATTTCTCTAGGGATTCAGGCTTTGGCCAGCGGTGGAGCTGTTCCTTCTGCCCCCTTGTCCCTACCACTCCCTTATGACCCTTGTGTACCCCCTGCCTTTTTTAAATAAAAGAAGGCAATGCAGGTCACACAGAAGACTGCTCTAATTACATTCCGCCACAAGGTGTGGGCGTCCCACACTTGGCAGCTGGAGGGGCTCAGCTCAGGGCAGACCCCTTGGGCCCAGGTAGTCTGAATAGTCAAGGTCAGGACTCCTCAGCCTCCACCTTACAGGGTCCATCTTGACTGGCTCCGGTGTCTTCTCTGTGGTGAATCTTATTGACCTATCATGTGTTCATTTTCTCATTCTTGCATGCAGGTTTTCATTCATACCATAAATACAGGATGTCTTCTTTGGATCAAGACCCAGACTGTAATGCTTTATCTGTCCGTCTGTCCATCCGTCTGTCCGTCCGTCCGTCCGTCCATTCATCCATCTGTCCATCCACCCATCATACATCTATTCATGCTTTAGTTGCCAACTGCTTCTTGTGGACTGGGGCACTGTCATTAATGCCTGCATTCATTCATTCATTCATTCATTCATTCACTCATTCATCATCCATCCATTAGTTTTTGCCAGGTACCTGAGAGGCCCCAAGAGTCAGGAAAGCCCCGGTTTATCTAGGCTGTCTGAAGACAACTCTAAATGCAGAGTACCTGTGAGAATCCGTACAGCCCGTTGGGAGATGCGGCCAGAAGCAGTGTGACTGCCGTGTTGTTGAGGAGTAAGGCTCATGCAGCTCTGTCCTGCACCGTCACTGACGTCAGGTGGCTCAGTGGAAAGGTGTGGTGGTACTCTCTCTGCAGATGCCCAGGGCTGCTCTGCGCAGGCCCCGAGGTGACCTTATTGTGTCTAAGTTGGGGGTAGATGGCCCTCAGATCCAGTGACACCAGAATTTCATGTGAGCGGGCAGCTGTATCCCCCCACACCCTGCTGGGCTCTGTATTGGGGTCACCCCCTCCAACCGCACAAGCCTCATTTTCCCAGTACACACAAGTGTTACCAAAGGCTTCTTTCATCCTACTGAACCTCGGTTTCCCCATCCGCAAAATGTGTCTAGTGAAAGACAGGCATAGTCTCAGTGCGTTCAAACAAGCAAAACACGTAAGACGACTGTTCGGATGCCCTGCGCAGAGCGCATGCTCAGTGGTGGTGCTGGCACAGTCAGGGCGGGGCAGCTGTCAATCCTTATGTCCCAGTAGCTCTACAGCTCAGCAGTAAAGCCCATGGTGGAGGGTTTTCTGGAGGCTGCAACGTGAAAATATGGAGAAGATAGAAATTTTCCATGCACAGCACAGAGGCAGAACAGACACTGCAGAGTAGCTGTAGGCAGATACTAGCACAGCCTAGAACCCCAGGCTGCCCTGCCTCCCCTCTTCCCTGCCCACCTCCTCTCTCTTCCCTGTCTCTGTTAGGAGCAGCAGGTGCCGGGATTCCTCCAGGAGCTGTGCAGGCTGTGCATCACTGTGTCTTAGAGGGGTTGGGGGGGCAGTGCCAGAGCTAGGCAGGGCAGAGGGCCTCCCAGGGTTTCCCCCAAGCCATTTATGAGAATGCACAGCTCAATTTTGGACATTGTTTTTTAAGCTGCATTGTACATTGTACATTCATTTTTAGCTGCAATGCATTCCTTCTAATGGACATTATGAAGACAACACATCAATTTTATCCATGTTGTGATTTAGGACTGACCTTAGGTAGGTGGCACTGTCATACCTGTGGCAATTTAAAGGACCAAGGTGAACTGTAGTACTAGGGCTTAGATCCTGCAGATGACCTCTTAGTGACTCCAGGATGCAAATCTAAGCAGGAACAGTCATCGTAAGACGTGACTGCTACCTACCCATGCCACAACACACATGTAGCATCCCTTAGGCTCCCTGAACGTGGAGCCTGAGGCAAGGATATGGTGCAGATTTGGTGGCCCAGAGGCATGCGGGAGGGGCAAGCCTGTTTGGGGTGCAATTGCAGATCTCCAGGCTTCATTTTGATGGACCTTCCTTCTAGGTAACATGCCTGTGAATGTCCCCGTGGGTGACCACTGGCTCCCTGCCTCCTTTCAGGTGAAGATCATCTTGTGGCTATTAACTCCCATGAATTTTGAGAGGGGAGAGCCCTGCAGGTGGTTTGGGGTTGGGGCATCAAACCCTGACTCTCAGACTGTCTAGTGTAGCCGCAGTGGTTCCGTTGAAGGAATCACTGACTGTGATGGTGAACCCTTGGACTTTGTACCCCTCAATGTGCTCCTCTGGGAAGTGGGTCCACATTGGCCACAGAGAGCCTCTGAGGCGTGCTTTTCACCTGTGACATCTGTCTCCATCTCCCGTAAGAAAGCTATGTGTTTGTAGAAGAGCCTGGAGAGCCGGGCCCAGTGTTTTTGCTCACACCCACGGAACTGAGGAAATTCTGGCCTAGCTGGGTAAGAGGCACAGGCAGGAGCTGATTTTGCTGTATTCTGGGGATGACCAGACATGAAGAAGACAGTGTGCTGTCGACAGCTGATTCTGCCTGGAGTGTGGCGCTGCAGAGACCTGAACCTGTGTAGGCCCCTCCCCTTGCCCTGCCTGTGACCTCCCTCAGGTACTTTCCCTGAGGTCAGAGAACCCCTCAATGGTCTCTTGTGGAAGACTGCTGGAATGGAGCCCCGTGGCTGCAGCAGACTGGCAGCGTAGTTCTCCCCACCCCGCCTTCACGGTACCCAGGCCCTTAATGAGCACCTCTGCACGTGTGCTCCCTGGAGGGGCCGAGCTGAGCTGGCCACACACTCTGGTATCACTTCCGTTCTCCCTTAGGGCTCAGGATTCAGGCTTCCTCGATGTCTGCCCAGCGATGTTGATGATGACAGAGAGGTGGAGATGGGACTGGACTGCACCTGGGTTGGGGAAAGACGGTGGCTTGACACCTGTGTTATTGGGCCCGTTGAGTCTGGAAACCCTCAGCCACAGGGCGAAATGGGCCTGGGGACCTGACTGCCCTCTCCTCCAGAGGAGAGCTGTATAGTTTGCTGAGAAGGAGTTGTATTCTATACAGGTGCAGGCTGGGAGTCCCAGCCTTTGAGTTACCAGGGGCCTGGAGTGCTTGCGCTTGAGAGGTAGAGGCAGGGGTATCAGAAGTTCAAGATCTGCCAAACATAGTGACACATCTTTAATCCCAGTACTCAGGAGGCCGAGGCAGATGGATCTCTTTGATTTCAAGGACAGCTTTGTCTACATTTTGAGTTCCGGGTCAGCTAGGGTTATATAGTGAGGTCCTGTATGAAAAATAAAACACAACCCCAGGCTGGGCGGTGGTGGCGCACGCCTTTAATCCCAGCACTCGGGAGGCAGAGGCAGGCGGATCTCTGAGTTCGAGGCCAGCCTGGTCTACAAGAGCTAGCTCCAGGACAGGCTCTAGAAACTACAGGGAAACCCTGTCTCGAAAAACAAAACAAAACAAAACAACAACAACAACAACAACAAAAACAACCCCAAAGCAGCCCAAGTAAATAGAATGCATATGATTCTAGTCCCTGTTTAGGCGGGTGGGGGGGGGTTGCCTTGGATGATAATGAATAGAGATCTGGGGTCACCTTCACCCCAGTATGCCGTATAAGTTCTCTGCTGGAAATGTGAGGTGGACTAGGGGTGGGGGTGGGGAGGGTGTAGAGTGCATCATTGGCCCTAGAGCGCCCTTGAGAAAGACTTTTGCTTGCTGATTCTGGAACTGTCCAGCTGCCATAGTTCCTTCTGAGAGAGCAGATCTTTCTGTGGTCCAGCGTGTGCCTTTTGGGTCATCCTTGCTTCTCTATACAGACTGGGGACATGGGGACATGGTGATTCCTTCTAAGACTGGAGGGAAATGCTGGCTGCCGGGAGGGACGTGGTTGAGGGCTTGTGTGTCCCCTTCCTAGATGTACTAGAGGTCCTCAGTGGTGGTACTTCCATGGTCTGCAGTGATTTACACATTGGTCCCTTGGGCAACAGGATCCCGTGTTGACACCAGACCCTTCTATTGAGATCTCTTCGAAGTGGGTTCTACTCACTCGCAGGCTGGTGATTCCTTATCAGTTGATGGGAATTGGGGGCACCTGGAGCCCACTCATGACTAGTTTGTTGTTCTGATGTCATGGTGGCTCCCCAGGTACTGTGAATATACCTTTGGACTTCTATGCTTAATATTCATAGTGTCAACCCTGACCTCGCTTGCATCCTCTGAACTTCTTCCTGGGGCTGATCACTTGACAGCTTGCTACTTTGGGCACTGTGTGCTTACCTGGCTTTACTTCCCTTTCTCCTGAGGCCGTCTCCACTGTCTGGTCCCATCCTCACCTCTTCTGGGAGTTTTGCAGCCTTTGACCCTGGTATCGCTGCTGTGGCTCAAATGTCACTTGCCCTTGGGGCCTCCCTCTCACTCTCCTCACTTAGACACTTCATTCTGCGAGTGGAGCCCAGCACCTTTGCTCTAAATTGATGGGGAACTTAAAAGTAAATGAACATCTTCTAGGCATAGTGGGCACCCGCCTTTCCTCCCAGCCCTGAGGAGGCAGAGGCAGGTGGATCTCTATTTGAGGCCAGCCTGATCTCCACAGTGAGTTCCAGGACAGCCAGTCTGCATAGTGAGACCCTTCCTTGAAACAAAGTAAATGCTAAACAAAATCAGAGAGATCCCGTGATCTTATCATAGCATCCAGGAGCCTTCTAGAATGCCCAGACTGGGTCTAGTCTTCCACGAGAAGGTAGAGACAGTGCAAATAGAGCATTATTGCCTTTGGCCCTTCCCCAGGGTTGCAAAGGGTAGTCACTATTTCAGCATTTACGTCATCAACAGCATCTTGACACTCTCCTCCAGTCAGCACGGCTCTACCAAAAGTCGGTGGCGAACCTGCCTGGTCTTGAGATCCCAGTTCAAGAACTTTCTGCCTTTCAAAATGCCTTTCTGTGCTTGTCTGAGTCTGTCTATGGTTGGTGCTGTAAGGTTACACGGACTTCCCTAGGGAAAGCCCAGGGGCATTGAAGCTCTGTTCTCCGAAGACTCAAGTGAGTGGGAAGTGAGGGACTGTGGCCTGACAGTTTCACACAGGGGCTCTTTCGGATGCTGTGGGGGTGGCAGAGCTGGGCCATGAGCAGCAGGGTGGGTTACATGGCCAGTAGAGGGCGCCCTTGGTGGGTACCATAGCTGGACACAGAAGCTGTGCAATTGAAGCAGTCCAGTCTGAGCTAAGGCTTTCTTCATAAACCGAAGGTCATTCCAGTCAAGTGCTGCAGAACTCAGGCCCTGGCCTCCCTGAGTCCCAAATTTCTAAGCTGTAAACTAGGGCCATACTGAAAGTGGTCATTGCCCAGGAGGGTGGTGAAGGAAGAGTCACGATGTAGAACTTACCAAGAGCGTGGCACTATGCTGGCCATGGGGAGGGATCAGTGTCACCATGCCCCAATCCCTAAAGGGTACAAGGGGGCACAGGGGAACTCAAACATTTATATACAGACAAGCAGTTTATTGAGGCTAAGGAGGGACACCAATAGATGGCAGGTGCCATTGGGGAGGGCTTCCTGGCGGCAGTGTCTCCAAGGGCAGCTTGTGTTAGTCAAGCTGGAGCAAGGTGGTGTGCCAGAGAGCAGCAGAGGGCTCCAGAGGTTCAGCTACCTCCTCCCCGACAGAGGAGAAAGGCCATCTGCTCCCTCCGTGGCCTCAGGGGTGTAGCTCTGCTTGCTGCGTGTTTGTCCCAGGAGCTGGTGCAGGGCATACCCGCATCCTCCCACGGCCTCTGTGGGCTTCCGGACAGCGAGTGATTCTGACTTCTGATGCTCAGACTCGTTCAAGGGTAGAAATGCTATCCAAACACTCCTAATCTCAACCGAAGGATTGTTTTCTCATGGAAAGCTTCACCTATATTTAATCGTTTTAAATTGTTCCGAGTACCAATTAGACTTTTAATTTTGCTGTTCCCTCCAGCGACTGGATAATGTATATGGTTGATGTTTAATCAGAGTTGAATCTTCCTTCCTTCCTTCTCTCCCTCCTCTCTCTCTCTCTCTCTCTCTCTCTCTCTCTCTCTCTCTCTCTCTCTCTCTCTCTCTCTCTCTCTCTCTCTCTCTCTCTCTCTCCAGGGATGGGGATAAGACTGTTCTCCTTCGGGGGTGGGGCAGTGCCAGGTGGCTCTGGATTTGAGGTTATCTGGGGTGGGGCTATGGGAGCTGCCTCCAGAGCGTCAGTCTAAGTCCCCTTCTGCCTGCCTGCTTTGCTAATAGCTTCTCTGTCTGGAGAACCCGATGCCGCGTTAAATATATGGATTATCCAAAAATTTCTGCAGCAATAGGGTGAGTTATTATTGATTCACAGAGCACGACAAAACATCGCTGCATGAATTAGCAAACAGCTGTTTCTAATTTGAGTTTAGAACGGTACACAGAGGAACTTGTTTCTCTGTTCGCTCCTTTCATTTATAATGAATTTTAATCACCGCTACAGGTGAGAAAAATGTAGAAACAAGCTTGTATCTTGTGGAAGAAACAAAGGAGAGACAGATGCTAACAGATTTCCAGTCTGTGATAAAAGGGATGTTTTGGTACACTTTACATGTAATTAGAGTGCAGCTGTCTACAGTCCCAGGTCCATGAACGTGGCCGAATGTGGGCTCTGCCGATCTCCAAAGGGAGTGAAGAAAAACAGTGATTCAAGCCGAAAGCATGCTGTTTTTTTCTCCAGTCAGCAGGGTGCCCTGTGCACCGGCCTTCGGCAGCTTCTTGAAGCTCTCAGAGATAACTTAACAGGGTGCTGGCTCCTGATGCAAGCAAGCAGAGCAGTGTGGGTTTGCTGGACCCCCCTTGATTGCCAGTGCCCAGTGTTTGGGGAATTCTGGCAGGGGCAGATTGGGGAGCAGCCCCCCTTGCTGGCAGGATTGGTTCAGATACTCCTCTCTAGCAAGCTTGAGCGCAGCCAGCTCTCTGTGAGTTGATGAGTGCTGGTTTTTTTTTTTTCTCCTGTAGTCTGTTTAATTTCTGTGATAAAATTCGAATGGGATTGCATTTACAATATCAGTGCTAAGTAAATTTGTCTAAGGAATGATGCAGCCAGCCGGCTGTGTGTTCTGCCAGGTTGGAGGTTTCAAGGGGAAAGATGACCTGCACTGTGGGTTTGGAGGCCTTGGGAAAGGCAGCCCCTGTGGTGCCATGCAGGGTAGTGTGGATGGGTGTACAAGCATTTCAGGGCTGCTGGGGCCTTGACTTTGCCATCTGTCATGAGTGTGTTGGTCTGGATGGTCTCAAAGGTGCCTTTCAGATGGTGTCCTGGGGTTACAATTCAGGGCGACATCTGGCCTCGATACAGGTCATTTCTTTTGCCTTAAAAACCAGCATCTGCAGGGTAACTTGTGGTCCCCAGCTCAGTTCCTCTTTGTTAGCCACTAAAGTAAAGATACTATCCCCGTCTCTTGGCCATCGAAACTGCCAAAGCTGTCTCATTTACTCTGTGACCACCTTGGTGACCTGTGAGCCAGCAACAACGGCTCTTTACTCCTTTGCAGAACTCTGGTCATGGGTAGCATTTCATGGACACTCGCTTGATTTCATCTGTAGAATAACAGTAGTCGAGACTGTCAGTGCCCCCATTGTACAGAGGAGGAAACGTGAGTTTTATCTGTAAAACTAAGGCAGGATAATGAACTTGTGTAAGGTCTTATGAATGGGATGTAATGGGGACAGGCGTGGAGCAAACCCAGTTGCTGACTGATCAGCTGCTGGGAATACAAATGTGTTCTGGGTCTAGGCTGTAAGGACCAAAGAGGAGAACTTCCTGAGTATGGGCACGCAGGGAAACAAGTGCCCTTGGTCAGAAGGGGAACTGTGGCTCAGCTGTCCCATGGCTATGTGGCCTGTCCCTTTAGGACTTTCCCACCTCCTCCAGGGATGACCAGGAGTGAAGGTGGACCTTCGAAAACCATGCAGAGGTAGTTTGTGAGTTCATTGGTCTCCCCAAAAGGCCTGATAACTGCACAGCCTACAGACTGCCTGGTTGTGGGAGATGGCTACAGTGACCTGAGGCCTCCCTGCTCAGGATGTCGTTTCTCCTGCTTCAGCTGGTCAAAAGCAAATACCATAGGCATGGGGCACCTCTCTTGATTCCTTCATTCATGAGGTGACCTCCTTTGTATATGAAGGAGGACCTTTGCCAGACGGGGATCTAGGATGCTCACAAGGTTGGCGGTCATTGAGTTCATTGCAGGGTGCCTGCCTGCAGAAGCAAAGGCACCATCAGCGGATGGTGTTGCCCAGATGGTGTGAAGTACTGTCACCCAAGGCAGGCTCCAGGTTGGCAGTAGCTGCCTCAGCCACTCTGGGCCCCCTTTCTTTATTTTATGCACATGATTATTTTGACTATATTATATATGCACACCATGTATATCCAAGGAGGCAGAAGAAGGTGTTGGATTCCCTGGAACTGGAGTTACAGATGGTTGTGAGCCACCAGGTGGGTACTGGAAACCAAACCCAGGTCCCCTCTGCCAGAGTAGGAAGTGCTGTTAACCACTCTCTGCCCTCCCCTTCATTTTCTTCTGCCAGCCTTTGTAGGGGCCACTCTGTAAAGTAGTGATTTCTTTATCCCATCCTACAGAGGCTCAGAGAGGGGCAGTAGCTTGCCCAGCTCACAGAGATAATGAGCAGCAGCCTTTCCGAGTCTAGGGCAAGCCTGTGTGTACATTTAGTCTGGAGCTCTGCCATCTCTCTACGGTTGTCTTGGTTTCTTTACTTTCTTGAGACAAGTCTCAGTGTGTAGGGCCAGACTAGCCTGGAACTCCCAATGGAGACCAGACTAGCTTTGAACTCAGAGAGATCCACCTGCCTCTGCCTCCTGAGTACTAGAATTAAACACATTTTGTTTCTTTAATCCTGACTCTTTGGACGGCTTATTAAGGCCCTTAATGGCAGCTCTTTGCTGTTTCATGACAGAGCTAGCAGGAAAAGGGATGTCTGACAGTGGCCATCGTCCTTCTGGGGGACTGACAGGTCCCAGAGCTATGTGCCCAGGTGTACCTGTGTAGTAAGGCAGAGGTGGGATGCCTGTCCTCTGTCAACAAGAGTACTTCCCCCAGCTTTCAAAGACCACTGAACTCTCCATGCCTGTCTCTGCCCCCACAGACTCTCACCCTAAGGCGAGAATGGTCCCTGCATTTCCTTGCTGCAGTCTCATTGGGGACAACGATGACACCATATCCAGAAAAACCCTGAGCTCCTTGGGGAAGGGATGGGCAGGTCAGAACTGCAGCTATGTTTGGTGAAAGCATAATTCTTATTCAGTATTTCAAGTGGGGCCAAGTTGGACATGATAGCTTTGTGGATTTCTCAGATGACTCCTCTCTCCCGCCCCCAGCTACTCCCATCCCTTTCCTTGGTGTGGCCTTTTAACTTTGTGGGAGCAGGGCCTTTGTCCTTTCAACACCCCAATTTGTCAATTTAGAAAAATGTAATCATAACCCCTGGCATGAAAAGGATCTTTCTTGTATTTTCTTTTTTTCTTCCTTTTAGAATATTTTTTTTTAAAAAACCATCCAAAAGTTGTCTTAGAGTGTAAACAGATAATAATGCATAAATAGAGGTTGGATCGATAGCATCATAGGAGTGTAGGTATATACATCTTAGGGTGTAGGTATATTCCTCACCCTAAGAAACATTGAATATGGGGCAGGTTCAACAAATGTCCTGAATAGAGAGAAAAAAACAAACAAACTGGGGGTGGGGGTGGGGATCACAAAGCTGAGACACCTACTGCTGACCCGGGCAGACTGCAGACTGCATCACCTAGCCCTGCTCTTAGAGCCCCAGAGGTTCTAACAGACATGTCTGCCTGAGTCTTAAACAGCAAGAGAGGGAATCCTCGTGTATGGTTGGTTATATAGTGCCAGGCCTGAGCCCGGCCCAGTAGTGACCTCATCACTGATGGCTCCTGGCTCCACCCTCTGGGTTTGAGGCCCCCCCCCCCCCCCCAGTGATCCTTTCCATCTGCAAACGGTAGCACACCTTTGCAGCTGAGCAGTTCTACTCTCCGCTCCTGCGTGTAGGGCTTGGAGCGTCTGCTGGACGGCTTTCATCTTGTACTCTTTCTCGCTCCCTGTTGGGCTAACCCGGCAGTGTTTCTGCTGGTATAAAAATTTCAAGACCCTTGTGGCTCTCCTGTGTGTTTCACGGGGAATTGCCCTTTAAGACAAGAGGCTTCTCCAGAGGCAGTTTCTGGAGAATTTTGTCTCTGCCATTGGGTTTTGTTGAGACGGCTCGAGGACAGTGCTCCTGAGTCTCCCAGACACTCTGTCTTGTTTGGGGAAGGTCTGCGAGGCACACCCTTCGTCTCTTATAACGGCCTTCTGTGTGACTCACCCCTGACCTCTTGATTTTCCTGAGGTGGCAGCAGAATCCACGGCCACACCCTCTCTGCTCCTCTGGAGTGTGCCTTCCTAAAAGTAAAACAATTCGAGAATTTCCCAAGGATGCCTCCTGGTTCCTTTTGCACCTTTCTGCCTTTAGTCTATTTCTCCTTTCGTATTGTAAACTGCAAGAAAGAAGCCAGGAAACACCTTCAACATTCTGCTAGAAAACCTAGTAAATACCTGCGTTTTTCCATTGTAGGCTCTTCCTCTCATGCAGCAGCGAGGGGGAAGGTGAGTACGGGATGGGGACGACAACACTCCAGCCTTCTGAGAGCATAGTTCTCTTTGGTAAGCCTTATCCATACAAGTGTCCCAGCCCCTGGCTCATGCTGGATTAGGTTTCGGTCCAAGGGGATTTTAGTTTTCAGGAAAACACTGCTCTTCTCCTTCCAAGTCTGCACCATAGGTGACTACCTATACCCGTATTTCAGTTAACCTGCATGAGGCTGCCCACCCCTTTACAAAGAATGCATTTCTCTTGAGGTTTTTTTTCTCTTTTTTCTTTTTTTTTTTTTTCAGCTCATGGCCACTGTCCAGCTCCTGAGCCACTTTCCTATCACTGGGTGTGTGTCCTGGTGGCACTCCACTCCTGTCACCTAAGAGCTATACTGTTTCTTATTGCCACTGTAACAAATCCTATGTACACTGTAGCTTAAAACAACACAAAGTCCGGGACTAGAGAGGTAGCTCAGCAGTTAAGAGCACTTAACTGTTTTTTAAGAGGTTCAATTCCCAGCACCCACATGGTGGCTCATAACTATCTATATCTTGAATTTCAAGTGGTGCAATTGCATATATGTAGGTAAAGCGCTCATATACATAAAGAAAAAGGGAAAAAACAGCAACACAAAGTCACTATGGTTCTGGTGGTCAGAAGTCTGATAGACACGTAGGGCAAAGGTCAAGGTGGTGGCAGAGGACTTTTGCCACTCATAGAGTCACCTTGGTCACTCTTTTTTTTTTTTTTTTGGTTTTTCGAGACAGGGTTTCTCTGCAGCTTTAGAGCCTGTCCTGGAGCTAGCTCTTATAGACCAGGCTGGTCTCGAACTCACAGAGATCCGCCTGCCTCTGCCTCCCAAGTGCTGGGATTAAAGGCGTGCGCCACCACCGCCCAGCCCACATTGGTCACTCTTGTGTCTTCAACCCCAGCATCAATGGGCTGGCTTGTTCTCCACCTCCCTTTCCTCCTTTAAAGACCCAGTGTCTCCAGAGGCCTCTCCCAGATAATTCAGAGCCATCTCTGTACGTTAAGGTCAGCTAACCAGCACCCCAGGTCACGGTTACAGGCTCATATTCATTTGCTTTTGCTTAGCACTGCCTCTGACTTTGGTTCTGTGCAGGGTCTGTAGGCAACCTGCTTCCTTTGCTTTCTTCATGGTTGTTTGGCAGCAGACCCCATCCATTCTGCTCCCCTACCACCAACTTTGCCCAGGATACGTCTCTGTGTTGGATGGTTCCACTCTGCCTGAGATATTGTAGCTGTTTCCTTTAGATTTAACATGACCATTGTCACCATGAAATGGAACAAGAATGGTTGAAATGACACATAGGAGACCTTGATTTGAGTCATGGTGAAGAAACAGAACTGGATAGAAGATACTAGTTCCATGGGAATGGGCTGTTAACATTCCTCTCGGAGCAGGGTATCAAGACACTTCCGCTAGATTCCAGTCTCCATTCCTTCCTGCCCTAGCTGCACATAATCTTAGAAACACTAAGTTAGAAAAGGTGAGCACTCAACAGCTGCCATCAGTCACATGTCCTCCTGAAAGTGACCCAATGCCCTCCTTGATATGCCTGCTCAGACTGGATGGAACCTTTCTTCGGTCTGGACATTTCTTTTGAATTTACCCAGGAAAGCCACAAAACACCTAGGGTTGTGTACTGGGAGCTTCAGACTTCTTGGGGAAACTTATTATTGCTGATTACTGAAAGTAGTTCCAGGAAAAAGCCTCAGGTGTCCCAGTCCACCCATAGAATAGGGGTGTTGTTGGTTCAGGAGGGCATGGTGGCATCTCTAAGGCCAGCCGTCATCAACTACACTCACCTCTGAGGACCAGGGCCATACACTCCCAGGCTCAAGTGCTCTTCCTTGAAGGGAAAGCAGGAACATGCCCAGGTGCCCCACACTGTGTTGTATCCTTGTGTATCAGAAAGCCACTAATTTCAGTTCTGACCGACTCTGCGGGAAGCGGCTTATGTGTGCCTTACAGCATATGCGTGCAGGTCTTGCATGCTCTGGAGACACAGACAACTGGGTTCTTTGCACATCCAGGCAGCTTTGTGTCTTCTTAGGGCAGTCTCACATCAGCTGGGGGTGGAACTGACCCGGCTGGCAACCCCTCTTCTGACCTCAGTGTAGCTGCCCAGAACTTTTCAGGTCTTTTTGTCTCTGCACCGACAGCAGGATTTGGGGGACCCTGTCCCAAAGCCTCATTGCTCAGAGGATCTATCGAGCCTTTCTTCAAGGAGGAACCCGGTGCCCTGAGACCATTCCATTCCCATCCATCTTTGCTCATGGCAGACATCACCAGTTGATTTCAACTTCTCTTCACACTAATAGAACTTCTCTGGCTGGCAATGTCCTGGAGACCCAGAACTTCCTGGGCTTCAGCTATGCTCGTCTTGTTACTGAAGCAGGGGTCCCAGCTAAAGCTCTTTTTATGATTGTCTCTTCATCTCAGTGCTGGAGGGTCACTTTCTCCTCTGCCCACGCCTCCTATGGCTGGATGATCACTTTTAGCTAATGCCTGTGGATCTGAGGGCTAGGCCACCCTCCCTCCGGGATCCTGGTACCCTCAGTGGCTGCTCATTGATGTTCTCTGATGGGAGCAGCTATGAACTGTGCCCCCTGCCTTCCTGGGTGGCTGTTCCACGATGCCTGCCAGTTTCCAGTGCATCCATTGCAACCTACCTTGCTGCACTTGCTGTGGCCACACCTGCCCCTAACACCCTGTCAGTCTCTGAGTATGACCCTACAATCCTGGAATCCACTTGATTATGCTGCAGATATATTTAAAAGCCCAGTTAATCATCTTTTTACTTAATTGAATTTTTATCAAAATTTCCTCCTCTCTTATGTGTGTGTATATGTGTGTGTTCTCCTCCAGCAGACAGCAGAAGTCTTCTATAAACCATTTCCTTCCAGGCCTCTTTGCTGGATTAGCCATTTTCAAATGAATTTAATCTCCATTTTGAAAGTCATTTTTCTCCTCATTCTGTTCTTTGACCATGCTCATTCGAGAGGAGGGAACTGCTGAGGGGCTGGCATTTGTCACTATATCTCTCATCTCAGCATTGTGGATGAAGCTACCAATTGAGTAGGATTAAGTAGGTTTGTTTCCTGGCTCTACTGCCTGGCAGCTGGGTGGCACTGGGCAAAGCAGCCTCTGTGCATCGTTTTCGCCTGAACATGGAAATGAAGTAGTCATATGCCCAGCTCATTGAACTGTTGAGGACTGAATTAATACATGGGAAGTTAGAGAAGAATGCCTGGTTCGCAGAAAGTCTTCCTTTGAAGGTGGAAAGCTGGCTGGACAAGGGAGGCATTCCCTGAACCTACTTGTTGCTGAACCCTGACCGTTCATTCACCTTAAAGGGAACCTTGAGACACCCTTGGCCCCATTTCCACTCCCCTCCCTTTCCTTTCTGTACTCCTGTGTGGTCATGCTAGTTATGGGTAGTTGTGCTTGCTCAGGGGTGGTTGTGCTTCTGCACTATAAGTGCTAACAGTGTTTGAGGGTGTGTGTGTTCCTGTGAGGAACAGGAGTGTCCCCTTCCTCTGCTGATGCCCCTGTAGGTCCAGCGGAGCCCTGGCCCCTGCTCATCTCTCTAGTTTTCTTCTGGTGCCATTGGCTAGATGTCTCCAGGGTACTTAGAGCAGGTGGGCAGAGAACCACCAGGGCTGAGTGATTTTTGAATAGCCGACTCTAAGCAGGGCAGCCAGTTTGGACTTCATATGTCAGCGTGCCCCCTTTCCTCTGATTGGACCTTTTCATTTTAAGGAGCCTTATTTTCATTTCGATTTGGATTATTATGATCTCAGCAGTGGCTTGGTTTGTTGGTGGAGAATAATGCACTTCCTTTTCACCTTGAAACTTGTTTGCAGAAAATAAAGCCAAGCAGTCAGCTCCACAGTGAAACTTTGGGTACCTTGCACAACTGGGCAGGTCTTGAGTCCCTTCGTGGCGGTGGCGGCTGAATGGCTTATGTTAGCCTAGGTTGGGATACTGTCCATTTGGGAGATGCAGGGATCAACTCTCTCACAAAGCATCCGGCTTTGTGAGACGGGCAGGTTGCTCACCCCTCTGACTCTCAGCATCCCCACCTCAAACATGGGGTGCTCCCGCAGACCACCAGCCATAGGCACTGTGAAGGCTGAAAGATTCGTTGAGATAACAGATATGTATAGTGCTGGCATGTGGGACACGAACGATAAATGTAGCTGCTAAAAATAGCACTAGTGGTACTAATTAGAATTAATTATTATTATTGGCAAAACACTGCTTTTGTTTACCAGCTTTATAGAAGTATAATTTGCATGTTGTAACGTTCACTTATTTTACTGTGCCGCTCAGCACCTCTGTAGGAAGCCCACGGAACTGTACAGGCCTTCGCAGCTATGGCTAAATCCACTTCCCTTTCCTCGACAGACTTTGCTTGCCAGTTTGACATTGACCGTGGCACCCACTTTCAGCCTCAGGCAGTCCTGAGTGGGCTCTGTCTGTGGACGAGCCTATTTGCAGCATGCATGTCAACAGAACTAGAGTGGGCTTCCTATTAATTTCCCCATTCACCCCCTCACAGTGGTTCTTTTTAGACGTATTTACTGAATCTCAGAGGGTGAGAGGATCATCCGTGGTGTGGATGAGTTGCTAGGGGAGCTTGGAAGCTCAGGGGTGTAGGAAGCTGCCTTTTGGTCCTCAGTTGGGATGAAGGTATTAAGAACCAAGGACTGTTAGAGACGTGCTAGTTCAGGCTTGTCCCAAGGGCAGAGTGCCTTCCTGGTGTCACCTTCCTGCTTGTTCATTTTCTCCACTCATCGGGCATCTAAGGGGCTTCTCTGAGCGTTGGTGGTCTCTCCCTGAAATGTATGCCCTGAACAGTTCCTGCCTTTCTCTTTCATTACTTGTCAGGATTTTGTTTCTGGGATTCATCTCAGTTTCCCCGTCTGTACAGTGGGAGTGCCCTGGTTCCCACCTCCCCAGAGATGGTGAGAAAGTACCTGGTAGAGGATGGGCACACTGGAGAAGTTCTGTGCTAGTTTGAGTATTTCTGAGCTAAGATATCAAAATAACGTAAAGCTAGCTGAGCCTGGCCAATGGGCAGAGGCCAAGCAAGTCCCTGCTCCATCCATCTCTTCCCCTGGGTCCCTTTGTCTGTGCCCCTCAGAGCCCAGCTGGCAAAGGCTGGGAATTAATAGGCAAGGGATAAGGCACCTCCCGCTGCGCCTAATCTAGGAAGCTGGTAGCGGCTGCGTCCTTCCCGGCCAAAGGGCCTGTAACGTGAGGCCCCCAAGAGAGAAGGTGCCCTCACTCCAGGAGGGCGTTCCTAGGGGGTGCTGGGCTTTAGAGGTGAGGAGGCTGCTGGGAGGCACAGAACGGAGGCTGTGGAAAGCAGTCTCCATCAGGCGGAGCTGGACCCGCGGTGCCAGCCTGGGTAACTCTTTATGCTTCGGAAGCTGGGCGTGAGGGGGTGGGCACTGGGGCTGTGATGGGAGCCTGGGACCTGCCCAGTGCTAGTTACCAAGAGCTCTCCAGCCAGCTCTTGTTATTTTATTTATTTATTTTTAATAAGCTCTTGTGTTCGGCAGAAACAGCAGTGTGACTACAGCGAGCCTTGGACAGGAGCTGTGATGGTATAGTTGTGTGTCTAGGATGTGTGTTTAAGTATCAGTGTGTATGGCATCCATAATGTGGATGTTGTGACTCTGGTGTGCAGGCTATATACACACATGCAACACTAAAGCAAGGGCGAGTATACCTGTGAATTAGTGTGGGAGGGAGTGCACGTGTGTGTGATTGTGTGAACATATATATGTGTGTGTGTGTGTGTGTGTGTGTGTGTGTTTTGGGAACTATGTGTAAGGTGTGGTGAGCACATGTTCTTAGGTATGTGAATGGGGTTGGGGGCGCTGTGTAAAGTGTGTGTGTGTATGTGTGTGTGTGTGTGTGTGTGTGTGTGTGTTGGGTGTGAGGCTCTCCACCCTCTTCTCATCCTGTGGGTCAGGGGCAACTTCTGTGAGGTTTTTCTGAGGATTGAGCTGGCCGGCTGGAGGCTGGCAGTGTGGCCAGGGGCCCTGGTCTCCTTCCTCGGGGTCACAAGACAAGGTCAGCGCAGCAGAATCTGGGCTTTTGTTTGTCTCTCCCCTGCCCGCAGCAGCCTGTGGTCTGTTTCATTCATTATTAAGTTTTAAATCCACTCGACGAGAAACTTGAGCCTCCGAACGCATTCCTGCTCGTGCTGGCTCTGTCCAACCCCCGCTGTGCTTTGTGAACTTCACTGGCTTTATTTGCTGCGTCCTTGTGTGCCTTTGTTTTCCCAGAAATGGCCAGCCCTGAGGTTTGTTTAGCTTCCCTCAGAGGTTGGAAGGGCCAGAGAAGTCCTTCTAGTCTCTGGCGAGCACAGAGTCCCTTAGATGAGTGAAGGGTTGCTAGCCCTGGGCTCTGGCCTTTGGTGGCCTGGTCCATCCTTTCGGCTATCACCTGGGCTCCTGGGTGAGCAGGATAAAGCCGGGGTTGGAAACAAAGAAGTCACCTCCTCGGGGAGACTGACTGGACGCCTCAGGTCTTCCTCTCTGCCCTCAGCTTGCTTCATTTGCATCCTGGAGTCTAATGTTGGGGGCCCTGCACCTCTTGTTTCCAACTTCTTCACTCCCCATCCATGGATATGGTGGTACTGTTAAAATAAAGGGCGTTTTTTGTCCTTGCTAAAATTGGTGCCCAAAGGATCAGTTCGATTCCTCTTAAAACTGGGGGGCCTGGAGGCTAGGGGCTGAGGGCTGATGGAAGTTGACTCCCAGATGTGTTTGGAATTAGGAGATTTGGATTCCTTTTGGCCTATGGGACCGATGGTCTGTGAGGTCATTTCCGGTGACTTTGTCCAGGCTGCCCCTCCCCCCCCCCCCCCACCACCACCAGGAAAGTGGCTGATAGCTGTTCCTCTCGTGGGGGTGTACTGTATCCAGCCAGGTTCAGACAGGTGTCATCGCGGAAAAGACACTTCCTTTCAGAACCCTGCCACCTCTCTGCCGTGTCCTGTGGATGGGAAGGCCTGTATGTCCACTTACTTCCGGCCCCATCATCCGCCCGCCCCTGCAGCAGCTGGCCAGCTGCACAGCCTCTGCCGAGAGCTGTCGAGAAGCTGGCTCTGTCCTTGCTTCCCAGCGGGCCTGGGAATTGCCTCTAATCTCTCTTCTGCCTTCCCCTGCAGATGGTGATGACGACCCACAGCTCTCCTGGGTGGCTTCGTCTCCCTCCAGCAAGGATGTTGCGTCACCTACGCAGATGATCGGAGATGGTTGTGACCTCGGCCTCGGTGAAGAGGAAGGAGGCACCGGCCTGCCGTACCCTTGCCAGTTCTGCGACAAGTCCTTCATCCGCCTGAGCTACTTGAAGAGGCACGAGCAGATCCACAGCGACAAGCTGCCGTTCAAGTGCACCTACTGCAGCCGCCTCTTCAAGCACAAGAGGAGCCGAGACCGGCACATCAAGCTGCACACAGGCGACAAGAAGTACCACTGTCACGAGTGCGAGGCGGCTTTCTCCCGTAGCGACCACCTCAAGATCCACCTGAAGACCCACAGCTCCAGCAAGCCATTCAAGTGCAGCGTGTGCAAGCGCGGCTTCTCCTCCACCAGCTCTCTGCAGAGCCACATGCAAGCCCACAAGAAGAACAAGGAACACCTGGCTAAGTCGGAGAAGGAGGCCAAGAAGGACGACTTCATGTGTGATTACTGCGAGGACACCTTTAGCCAGACGGAGGAGCTGGAGAAGCACGTGCTCACCTTGCACCCGCAGCTCTCCGAGAAGGCGGACCTGCAGTGCATCCACTGCCCTGAGGTCTTTGTTGATGAGAGCACGCTGCTTGCCCACATCCACCAAGCCCACGCCAACCAGAAACATAAGTGCCCCATGTGCCCCGAGCAGTTCTCCTCGGTGGAGGGTGTATACTGCCACCTGGACAGCCACCGGCAACCCGACTCCAGCAATCACAGTGTCAGCCCCGACCCTGTGCTGGGCAGCGTGGCTTCTATGAGCAGCGCTACACCTGACTCCAGCGCCTCGGTGGAGCGTGGCTCCACGCCAGACTCCACTTTGAAGCCACTGAGGGGGCAGAAGAAGATGCGGGATGATGGGCAGAGCTGGTCCAAGGTGGTCTACAGCTGCCCCTATTGTTCTAAGCGGGACTTTACCAGCCTGGCTGTGCTGGAGATTCATCTGAAGACCATCCACGCGGATAAACCTCAGCAGAGCCACACGTGTCAGATCTGCCTAGACTCCATGCCCACCCTTTACAACCTCAACGAGCATGTGCGCAAGCTACACAAGAGCCACGCCTACCCTGTCATGCAGTTTGGCAACATTTCAGCCTTCCACTGCAACTACTGCCCTGAGATGTTCGCTGATATCAACAGCCTGCAGGAGCACATCCGAGTCTCCCACTGTGGCCCCAATGCCAACCCTCCTGATGGTAATAACGCTTTCTTCTGCAACCAGTGCTCCATGGGCTTCCTCACTGAGTCCTCCCTTACTGAACACATCCAACAGGCACATTGCAGCGTGGGTAGCACCAAGCTGGAGTCTCCTGTCGTGCAGCCCACGCAGTCCTTCATGGAGGTCTACTCCTGCCCTTACTGTACCAACTCTCCTATCTTTGGCTCCATCCTGAAGCTCACTAAGCACATCAAAGAGAACCACAAGAACATTCCTCTGGCGCACAGCAAGAAGTCCAAGGCAGAGCAGAGCCCCGTCTCCTCTGACGTCGAGGTGTCTTCCCCCAAACGGCAGCGTCTCTCGGGGAGTGCCAATTCCATCTCGAATGGCGAGTATCCCTGCAATCAGTGCGACCTCAAGTTCTCCAACTTCGAGAGCTTTCAGACCCACCTGAAGCTGCACCTGGAGCTGCTGCTTCGGAAGCAGGCCTGCCCCCAGTGCAAAGAAGACTTTGACTCCCAGGAGTCCCTCCTGCAGCATCTGACGGTGCACTACATGACCACGTCCACCCACTATGTCTGCGAGAGCTGCGACAAGCAGTTCTCCTCCGTGGACGACTTGCAGAAGCACCTACTGGACATGCACACCTTCGTGCTCTACCACTGCACCCTGTGCCAGGAGGTCTTCGACTCCAAGGTGTCCATTCAGGTGCACCTGGCCGTGAAACACAGCAACGAGAAGAAGATGTACCGCTGCACGGCTTGCAACTGGGACTTCCGCAAGGAGGCTGACCTGCAGGTGCACGTGAAGCACAGTCACCTCGGCAACCCGGCCAAGGCCCACAAGTGCATCTTCTGCGGTGAGACCTTCAGCACCGAGGTGGAGCTCCAGTGCCACATCACCACGCACAGCAAGAAGTACAACTGCAGGTTCTGCAGCAAGGCCTTCCACGCCGTCATCCTGCTGGAGAAGCACCTGCGGGAGAAGCACTGTGTGTTCGATGCAGCTGCAGAGAACGGCACGACCAACGGGGTGCCCCCCACTTCCACCAAGAAGGCAGAGCCTGCTGACCTGCAGGGCATGCTGCTCAAGAACCCCGAGGCACCAAACAGCCACGAGGCGAGTGAGGACGACGTGGATGCATCAGAGCCCATGTATGGCTGTGACATCTGCGGCGCAGCCTACACCATGGAGGTGCTGCTGCAGAACCACCGGCTTCGGGATCACAACATCCGGCCCGGCGAGGACGACGGCTCTCGGAAGAAGGCAGAATTCATCAAGGGCAGCCACAAATGCAATGTGTGCTCACGGACTTTCTTCTCGGAGAACGGGCTCCGGGAACACCTGCAGACGCACCGGGGCCCGGCCAAGCACTACATGTGTCCCATCTGTGGCGAGCGCTTCCCCTCGCTGCTGACGCTCACTGAGCACAAGGTGACCCACAGCAAGAGCCTGGACACGGGCACCTGTCGCATCTGCAAAATGCCCCTGCAGAGCGAGGAGGAGTTCATTGAGCACTGCCAGATGCACCCCGACTTGCGCAACTCCCTCACTGGCTTCCGCTGTGTGGTCTGTATGCAGACTGTCACCTCCACGTTGGAGCTCAAGATCCATGGCACCTTCCACATGCAGAAGCTGGCGGGCAGCTCGGCTGCCTCCTCCCCCAATGGCCAGGGCCTGCAGAAGCTCTACAAGTGCGCCCTGTGCCTCAAAGAGTTCCGTAGCAAGCAGGACCTGGTCAGGCTTGATGTCAATGGGCTTCCCTATGGCCTATGTGCCGGCTGCATGGCCCGTAGTGCCAATGGACAGGTGGGTGGCCTGGCCCCACCCGAACCTGCTGACCGGCCTTGTGCTGGTCTCCGCTGCCCTGAATGCAACGTGAAGTTCGAGAGTGCCGAGGACCTGGAGAGCCACATGCAGGTGGACCACCGTGATCTTACACCAGAGACCAGTGGGCCCCGGAAAGGGGCCCAGACATCACCAGTGCCCCGGGTAAGTGCAGCCTGACAATCATTCCTTCGCCTCTCCTCCTTAGGGATCAATGGGTACTCAGAGAAATGACAGCTCTGCCTGTGTGCTTCCTGGTGGTGTGTCTTATAGCAACTTAGAGTTAAGAGCATCTACTCTGTCCCATGTCACCAAACATTTCCTTTCAGCTGCGTGGTGCACATACTATTTATTTATTTATTTATTTATTTATTTATTTATTTATTTATTTATTTCCTTGCTGGGTCTGGTTTGTCAAGAGCTCATCTGTACAATGGGAGTAATGGTCATCCTGATACCCTAGATTTGTAAGGAGCCAGTGACATGCAGCAAAAGTGCCCAGCAGAGTAAATGGTTAATATGCAGTCAATGTTCCTTTTGTGATGACCGGCATCTTCGCTGTTTGTCTGGAGTGAACTGACTACCTGGCTCGCTGTGTCTTCTTGAGTGAGGCACTTCTTAGCTCTGGGCTCTCAATCTTAGATTCTTGTAGCGCAGATCCTAGTGATAACAGGAATATACCTGAGTAGAACCAGGCATTGGTTGGCATTGTATATGCTTGCTACAACCTCTGCTGACAATATGTCATGGACAGCATCATGGTAGCTGGTGCAGTTATGGTGTGGGGAAGACCCTTGAGTATGGTATGGCTCTGAGTCCATCATTAGTAATTGTTTGATGTAGTCAAAAAATTTGTCTGGAGCGCCCCTTATGTTGTTTTATTGTTGTTTGTTTAATAATTTATTTGACTTTATTTTATGTGCATTGGATCTCCTGGAACTGGAGTTACAGTTTTGAGCTGCCATGTCGGTGCTGGGAATTGAACCCGGGTCCTCTGGAAGAGGAGCCAGTGCTCTTAACTGCTGAGTGCCCCTTATGTTTGGAGGTGTCTGTGAGCCAGGAGTGGATTCCACCTTTGAGACTTACATGACCAGGAGAGCCATGGGCTCATAATATGTTGCTCTGATTGAGGCAGAGGATTATGGGCTGGCAGTGTGGGCCCAACTAGGACCTTGGCTTTAGGTTGGTGAACACCTGAGGTGGTTGCAGCCTGCGTGGCCTTTCAGTGTCAGACAGCCTGGGCCTGAAATTCCCACCACGTTTCTGTTGTTTCCAGATGGAGGAGGCATCACGTAGGTCTCAAGAGTATCTCTCCCTCAGGGGTTGCTGCTGGTGTCATTGATAGGGAGGCAGACTGGGGAAGCCACCTGCCACAGATGCTTGCTTGCTGAAGGCGTTTGGTCTCAGGATAGGAACACAGATTTGGGGTTGATGGAGGAGGAGGAGGAGGAGGAGGAGGAGGAGGAGGAGGAGGAGGAGGAGGAGGAGGAGTGAGAGGACTGGAGAGTGAAGGAAGAACCCCCAGAGGACAGCCTCCTACCCTGGCCCTTGGGTCATAGGTGGGCCTACGGAAGCCCAGTGAGCCCAAGGGACCTGCCTGTAGACACCTGGCTAGGGGAACCATGCCCCAATACAGACAGAACACTGAAGAGCATTGGGAACTGGAGGACTAGAGAGAGACCTCTCTTTGGAGACTGTGGCACCCCTTCATCTCATGGCTTGCCAGTTGAGTTGAGTGAGCCTCTGAACAGGGTCAGCGGGACACCTCTCAGAAATCTAGAGTGTGGACACTGGTCTTGCTGCCCAGCTCTGTCTGGCCTTGAGCCTTGGCTGGCCAGGGGCACTCTACTTTGTCCTGGGGAGTGTGGGACTCTGGAATCAGATGTCTAAGCTGCAAATCTCCCTCTCCCAGGACCTGCTGTAGTTTGACCCCTCTGGGCCAATGTCCTCCTGTAAGGTCAGAGGGTCACAGCGGTAGGACTTAACACGACAGTCTTGGTGACATTCAGACAAAGGAAACAGTAATCCCTAGTGTCTGCAGAACTGATTCCCCCGGGATCTCTACAGCTACCCCGCCCTGCCGCGACTGGTCAGTGCCGAGCCGTGGGACCTTTCCTATGTTGACCGCTGCACTGTGCTCAGAGGGTGGAAGGTGTGTCAGAGTGTTGGGCACAGAATGGGTCCTGTGTTATCGCTGCCACTTAGGGTCCACTCTGGCTGAGGTCAGGGTGTAATGATCACCTGTCATCTGGGCACCCCTTCCAACACTCATTTTCACAAGGGACACAAGCCCAGACTGGTGAGTTCGGTTTCCGAGCCTTAGCTCTCAAGAGGCAGAGGCGGGACTTGAAGGCCTCCTGTTTACACAGTTCCTACTCATGCCCACCACTCTCCGCAGGCACCCTATGGCCCATCCAGCCTGCATGGGGATGCAGCTGGCAGGAATGCAATCTAGTTCAGTCCTGTTCTTACACGGTGGCACTGTGGTTGGGCTCCTGTTGCCCTTCCTGAATGCATCCCAGCCTGGATGATCCACCTGTTTCAGCCCACCCACCATTGTGCTGAGGGTCCTGATGGGCAGGAAGCTGCTCTCTGAATCCTGGAACTCCCCTTCCCTAGTCTGCCCTGCATTGAGCACCTCTCTTGGAAAGCCCCTATTACCTGAGGGTATCTCTCTTGGCCCCCAGCAACAGGGTTGGTCTCCAGTAAGCAAGAGCCCTGCTGTGAGGCTCTGTTTTGGTAGAGGGACTCCAGACTCTGAAAGGTGAACCTGTAGCCAAGAATGCACAGCGATGCACATGAGGCAGATTGAAGTCTTGTTCCTATCCCTCCCCAGGTCTTTCCCTCCCTGTCGTCCATGTATGAGGCACCAGGCTAAAAATCCCACCACCCCCGCCAGCCCAGAGATCCAAACAGATAGACCTTTTTCAGAAAGAATCTAGACAAAGCCCAGGTATCTCCTTGATCTAGCCATTGCCCCTGGGACCTTGCCCCCTGTCTGGGCACGCCTGAGGCCAGGGACCCAGCTGTCTGCTCACCCACCCCTCACTTCCCCCAGGACTCACTCGTGTTAGAGCAGACTCTGGGGGCTGTGCAGGG